>NC_056735.1:542473960-542653960 GCF_019279795.1 Protopterus annectens
TGGGGAGTGGGTTTTGGAATTTGGAAGCCCATGGGGCCCCAAATGGAAACAGTGGGACTTTGGGCCCCACCGATGAGGAGTCACAACAGCACCTTCATGGCCCCAAAGGTGGCTCTGCTGTGGGCTGGGTAGGGGGGCAGGCTGACCCTCTAAATGCACCATGCAGCCTTCAAGCTGGTGTAGCTGATCTCCAAACTCCCTGCGTAGCTTGCTATGCACTAGATCCCGGCCCTGATGACGGGTGAGATTCCTGTCCATGCCCGTTCCCGGGGGGGGTGATCCCCATCCCCTGAGGCGGTTACACCTGAAGCTGGTGCAGGACCAGAGGATGAGGAGGTCCCAGGGTGGGCTCCAGACATGCTGCTGCCCGGTGCAATGGCCAGATGAGGTGGGAGAGGTGGGTCCGCTAGGACCGGCCTTCCCAAACATGCTATGGTGTTTAAATTTTAAAACATATGTGGGTTAGTAATAGTCAACACATTCCAGGATTAGGTATAATACCATGCATAGATATTCCCATTAACCCAAAACACCAGATATGGAACAGTTGCATAGCAAACAGAGCACATGCACATATGGAACCATATTGGCCATTACAACAGCTTGCTGGTTACATTGATGGCAGCATGCCACCATTGTGGGAGTATTTCAACATGGCACATGCATAGAAACAAATTTCAATATTTATCAAACAATAGGACATATGTCCCAACAGTAGATTTATTTGTACACGTACCCATTGAGTTGTGTATTTAGATTATTGTTGCAGATATGGTGGGGGGGGTGAGAGAGATGTCAATTAACTTGTATATCCCTGTAGTTCTCAATACTTTCTTAGCCACTGCTGTAATCTGTACCTTACAGGCATTATTACACTACCCTATGGCCTTATTTTGGACAGCGGTATGTTTGTAGACAACTATATACATGAACTGTGTTTTACCTGCAATATACACCTCTTACCCAGTATACCTGTGGAGGTATCGTTTGTTAACACTACCTGACTGTTTCTACACATTTTCCCAGATTCCAGGTTGATGTTATGCACATACCTTTCAATCTCTTATTGCACACACTCTGATCAAGGCTTGACAACATGCAGGTGAAACTGGGACATATTTTGACAATTGCCCTCATAAACCTTTGATGAGTTGCTACAATGACAGGTTTGTTTTCATATATATTTTCTGAATATTTACAGGTCTGACAGTCAGTTATATGTCATTAAATGCTGCCTAAATGTCAAACATCATCACACTGATTTGCCAGGGGGACAGGGCAACAGGCAGTGGATATGGGCCAATTATCTTGACATTCTGTACAAATCTGTACAGTTGAGGGTATGATTCTGCATACAGTTTACTACCACTCCCAGGGTCCGAACCATGGCTGTGTCTGCTAAAAATAAAACAGTGTACATCACAGTTGAGTGTGCTATTTAGATATTGCTGTGTATCTCTATTGATTTCTGTCTATAAGTCTCCTGTATGTTTATAATCTGACCTTGTAATTACAACACTCTTATACAGGGATTCCTAGACTGTTTTATTATGTAGCACAGTGTGATTGACAGTGATGAGTAATACAGTATCATTCAGTGAAACTGCAACACTAACAATGCCATACAACACATGTGGCAAACACAAGGCCCGCAGGCTGAATCCGGCCCGCCTGACGGTTTTATGTGGAGTGCAATGACGGTGGTGAGGAGAGCCAGCCGGGAGGCGTGCTGTGTCAGCGTTATTCCTGTGTGCTGTACAGAGCACCTCTACCCAAGGACAACATCCATGAATCTAGCAATCACTTCCAAATGTCTGAGAGAAAAGTTGATGTTGGGTGGTGCACTTCCTTCCTATTTTATAGAAGATGCTGAAATGGTAACATTAGATTGTAATGTGGTGGCAAAGAGAGTGATTGTCAGTCGGCTGTGTCAGTGTCATCCCTGTGTGCCTGCATGGAACACCTCTACCCAAGGCCAACATCCGTGAATCTAGCAATCAAAATGTCCAAGAGAAAAGTTGATACAGAAGGGAGACAATTTAATGTAAGATGGGAAAGCGAATATATGTTTATACATCGCGAAGACAAACCGGTGTGTATTTTGTGTCAGTGATTAAGGAGTACAATATACGTCGGCATTTTGACACCAAACATGGAGCTAAGTATGCTAAATATACCCTTCACGAAAGACATAAAATTGTCCAAGAATTAAAAGGCATACTGCAATTGCAGCAGAACATGTTTACTAAAGCTACAGCAAAAAATGATCCAGCAGTGAAAGCTAGCTATATTGTGGCTGAAGAAATTGCCCGAGCTTCCAGGTGTTTTTCAGAGGGTGCCTTTTTGAAGAAATGCATGCTAAAAGAGTATGAGCAGGTGTGCCCCGACCAGATGCAGACTTTGCAAAATGTCAGTTTGTCAAGAAATACCACTGCAGATTGAGTTTGAGATCTTGCAGGAAATCTATCAACACAGCTGGCTGAAGAGACATGCAGTTATCTAGCTTTTTCATTAGCTGTCGATGAAAGTACAGACAATACTGATACAGCACAGTTGTCCATCTTTATACAAGCCATGAAGATGGACCTCTCTGTCACTGAGAAACTCTTGGGTGAAGCTGCAATGCAGGAGACAACAACAGGGAAGGAAATTTTTAAGGTGGTGGAGAAGTCCATAAATAATATTAAATTACCCTGGGAAAAGTAGGTGACGCTAACTACAGATGGCACATCTGCTATGTGTGGAGGAAAAAAAGGCTTGGTTGGACTAACGAAGGAGAAAATGCTAAATAATGACTGCCACACACACATCTAATTACTTATCATTGCATTATCCATCAAGAAGCTATGTGTGGTAAGGTTCTTGAAATGGATAATATAATAACCACAGTCACAAAACCAGTAAAGTTTATATGAGCACATGGTCTGAATCATCACCAGTTCCAGCTGTTTTTACAGGAGGTAGGTGCAGAGCATGGAGACGTGCCATACCACACAGAAGTAAGGTGGCTGAGCAGGAGCAAAGTCCTCAAATGATTTTTTGAGCTCAGGGAACAAATCGCTCTTTTCATGGAAAGTAAAGGAAAGCCCTTACCTGACCTGTCAGATCCAACCTGGCTTTGTGATTTTGCTATGATGTGTGATTTAACAGAGCATCTCACCCAACTGAATCAGAGGCTGCAGGGATACAAACAAGTTATCATGAAGATATCTGATATGATCACAGCATTCCAGCATAAACTTCTCTTATGGAAGTCCAAACTAAAACAGGACTATCTTGCCCACTTTCCTGTTTGTCAGAGTATCTCGGCCTCCGAATCCAGTGCTTTTCCTTGTGCTTGATTGGCTACAAAAGTCAGCCTGTTAATTGATGAGTTTGATCGGCGCTTCTCTGAGTTCAAAACATAGCACTGTGGCTTCAACATCTTTGCCAATCCTTTCACAGCCGACATCAACAGTGCACTCCATCACCTTCAGATGGAGTTGATAGAGCTTCAAACCAATAGTGGCCTGAGAGCAAAGTTCCAGGATGTCACGATAGAGGACTTTTACCGTCTACTGCCCCCTGACTTGATGCCACAACTGAGACTACATGCTGCCTGTGTTATGTCCATGTTTGGGAGCACCTATCTATGTGAACAGATGTTTTCAATAATGAATCTAAGCAAGAACATGCACAGATCATGCATCATTGATGAAAACCTCCATGCTGTTTTGCGGGTTGCCACAGCACAAGACATAAAACCAGACATTGACTCTCTGACCAGGGAAAACGGTCTCAGATATCTGGCCAGAAAACAAGTAGGTGAGAAATTAAAAAACCTAAATTTCAATGTATTAAAAAAAAAACACTTTTTAACTTTTTTGCTTATAGTACACTTACAGTTTGTTTTGTGCTTGTTGTTATTTTCAGATCATGATTAATGCACTTTGCTAAGGCACACAGTGATGGCGCTGATGGAATGCAATGCTCTGCGCACTGATCAATGCACCAGGATGGCATGAGATATGGTCACTCAGGATGATGAAGGATCTTTACTTCTACTAGTCTAAGTAGAATCTACTACTATATATCTTAATAAAAAATTAATAAAAAATGTTGTCCCTGTGTGTTTTTACTTTGGCCCCTTACGTGATTGAGTTTGACACCCCTGCCATACAATACCAGACTAAACAGTACCAGTCCAGGATTTCAATCTTTTATTTCCAGGCACAGTTTTCTTATCAGACAGACCTGTGGAGGGAATGTTTGTTAACACTACCTGAATGTTGCCACACATATTATCGGATTCCATGTTATTATTATGCACATACATCTCACTCTGTTACTGCGCACACTCTGGTCATAGCTTCACAACATTGGGGTAGAGATGGGACATACTTTGCATATTACTCTTATAACATTTTGGTGAGTTGCTAGAGTGACAGGTTTGTTCTTATAGATATATTTCTAATGGTTATGATGTCTGACAATAAGTTGTATGTCATTATTTGCTGCTTAAACTTATGGGATCATCCCACTGATTGGACAGAGGGACAGGGTGACAGGCAGGAAATGTAAGCCAATTATATGAACTTTCTGACAAAATCTGTACAGTTGAGGGGTATGATTCTGCATACAGCTTACTACCACTCCCAGGATTCGAACCATGGCTCTGTTTGCTAAAAATACAACAGTTTACGTCTCAGGTGAGTGTGCTATTTGGATTTTGTTGTGTATCTTTTCACTGTATTCTGTCTAAGTCTCCTTCAGTTGTACAATATGACCTTGTGATTACAACAGTCATATACAGACATTCCTACACATTTTATTTATGTAGCACAGTGTGGGTAACAGTGCTTAATACAACAGTACTATAAAGAAAATGCAACCCTACATTACCATATCATACCAGAGTAAACACAAGCATGCCAGGAGTTAGACCTTTATTGTCAGGTTGTTACCCTTTTATTTACATACAACCTATATGAGACTCTCCCTGCCATATTGTCTGGTTTATTCAGTACATCCCATACACAATACAGGTTTTATGCTGCCAATTAACTTTCTACTACTTTTAGACTTATTTCTTATAACAGTACATGCAAGATCATTACTAACCTGCCTCGCAATGCAGCCTCTGCAGCGTACACGCATGGACTTCCTGATTCACAGCCCACTCCGCTGCCACTGTCAAAGACATAAGAGGAATATTTAGCCATACCTGTCCATAATATACATGAGCTGGCAATTATTAAGTAGGTAGTAGAATGAGTACTTACACACAGCTGGGACATCACCCGGCCTAGCTTCTTGGACCACTGATCCAAGAGCTCCCTCTTCCCTGAATCCCGGGATATGTGTGGAGCGAGTTTATGATCTTGCTTTTGTGTGTGTGTGTATGTGTGTGTGTGTGTGTGTGTGTGTGTGTGTGTGTGTGTGTGTGTGTGTGTGTGTGTGTGTGTGTGTGTGTGTGTGTGAGTGTGTGTACATGTGTGTGTTTGCAATTTGGATATGGGGTGAGTTGCTAGACAGTGGTGTGAGATGTTTTCCTTTTTCTGTGCTGTTGCATGATGTCAGAGTTGCCACACACACACACACACACACACACACACACACACACACACATATGTGTGTGTGTGTGTGTGCGTGTGTGTGTGTGTGTGTGTGTGTGTGTGGGTGCACTATTTCTGTTTTGTTGTTCTTTTTCTTATTTCAATATTTTGATGCTTTAGATTAATTGAGTCAGTAAATTGAAATACCAAAAATAGTGAAGTCTGACATTTTAGTAGGGGCCCTATATATCTTTCTGTCTCTCCCTATAAAAAAAAATATATATATATATATATATATATATATATATATATAGAGAGAGAGAGAGAGAGAGAGAGAGTGATTTTATATATATATATATAAATATATATATATATATATATATATATATATATAGATGTATATATAGGGAGAGATAGAGAGATATACATATATAGATAAATACATATAGATATGTAGACATATTAATTTTTACCACTGGATTTTTGAGGTTTTTTTTTTTGGCTGGCTGTCTTATAAACCCTGAAACATATCCAAACAGGAGTTGAGTAGTCAAGTGCTTAAAGATTTTTATTTGGCAGAAACATGCTTTCCCTGAATGAGTTCAATACGATTGCCGTGTTCTCTTGCACTGACATGCTGCAATATCACAGCAAATTGTATTACCTCTGGGGGTAAAATTAGTTCTGTTATTGTAGGTCACTGTTCTGCATTGCATGAGATTGTAACATGAGAACTTTCTGAATTGCTACTGGAACTCCTTTTCAGGTTATGTATTTTAGAATTAAAATCCTTATCAGCTCCTTCAAATCTTTCCTTAAATCCATCTTGAAACAATGTCACATATGCTGCTGTTAACTTCTTGTTTTCCACCCCAATAAACACATTAAAAGTGTTATTAAAAGATGATGGTGCTATCTACAAATTATGATGGATTGTGCCAATCCACTAGTTCAGTGGCACGACATCTGGCTGTGCTTCTGGTGACCTGAAATTGACTAGATGCTTGGGTTTTTCAAAGACTGATGGGGGGTGTGAAGAAAACAAAACCAGGTCTCCTCGTTCAGAAGAATGATTAAGGTTTCAGCAACAGATATGCATTCTGTAGCTGAGGCTAAAAGGTAATTATATTAATGTGTGGATACTGATCAATCCTATCAGCCATTAAGGGATACAGCGATGTCTCTCAGTCTCACTCACCAGGTGATGATATGACCATAGATGGGGTACACTAAACAATGTTGCTATATTCACATATTTTGGAATTTTGTGGGGGGTACCTGCTAATGACAGAAACCTAATCTTTTGTCATTTGCTCAGTTTAAACAGTCTGGCTTAGCTGGGCTAGTGTGCATTTGTGTGAAATAAAGTGGTACAGTTTATTGTGACAGCTGTGTGTTTCAAGTGAAACAAAATTGAAATTCATTGTTGTTTCCGTAAATATTGTTATTGTAACCAAAATCAGGCAACTGAGTTGTACACAGCCAGCAATAATGCTATAATAGCTATACTTGGGGATATCAATGGATGAGAATTATTGAGAATTATTGACAATGCTGTCATGGTCAAGTTTACTGCTCATTAGTATGGTTTTGCAAGCCTATTGTGAATTTGCATAAACCATGGTGGAGTACTTTAAACTGACCATTTTTTTTATCACAGTCATACATTTGCTGGCACACATTCAAATGGCTAAAACTGATGGTTATGGACATTGCTAGAATACAGTGACAGCACTTTCTTCTGAAAATGTTTGATTTTGTTATTATTGATTAATATGTTTTGTTTTACTGTATGGAATGTTTTTAAGACTACTTAAATAAAAAAACTAAGAAATATTGCTTTATTGAATAAATGAATTTAAAATAGTTTGGTAGTAGGCATACATTTAAAACAATAGAAAGATGAATCCAAAATAACATGTTTATTTATGTATGGTTAAAAAAATTGTTGTGTGAGGTTCTTGTAGCATGAAAATCACTCAGGGCCAATGCTACACTTGATCTGCTGCTGAAAGTAAAGTGCTGTCTTAACAGGGTGGTCACAGATAGCAATTCTGATACTTTTGTTGTTGGTCTTATGATAGTTATATGTAGCAGTACTGATATGCCAAGAAAATGCTGGGACATCACTGAGAGACAGTGGCCACTTGACACTCTGTACCTATCCTGTGCTCAAACTGTTTCATTCTTACAACCCTAAAATTGTAAAGGCTGCACACAAAACAATGTGAATAACTATATTCGTTGTACACCGAATAGCATCCTAATTATGCTATGATGCCTGTACATCTAATCTTAGCCAAATGTATCAGCCCATGACTCACATGCATGCTTCTGTCAGATAATTAATGTAATAATTTTACTTAATAAGAAAAAGAAAGTAAGTAATATGACCCCTGTGCCTAGAAAGATTTCTATCAATTTCCAGTGAAGAAGATGAATATCTCAGTTTAATTTCTCCAAGTCGTTTGGGTTGCTAGCACCAAGCTGGGAATGGACCAGCATTCCTAAGTCAAAGTATGATTAAAGTTCATGAAATTAGTATTGTTTCAGTCTTTGATGACAGCCAAAAGTACTCTTCACAGCACTCACAATGTTTCCAGAACTGACTCCTTCTGTCTCTAGAATATCTAAGTATGATTGTAAATTATTTTATATGAAACCCATTGCTCCTACTACTATTGATACTGTCTAGGTATCCTTCTTCCACATTGCCCTCATTTCTGCCTGTAAATCCTGCTACTTTATGACTTTGTGCCTGTCTGTAGATAAGACATTGTAATCAGTGAGAGAAGTAACTTTAATGATCAATATAACTTTTGACATCTTTTCATGGACTACTATATCTGGTTTTCTAGCATCTATTTTTTGAACTATTTTAAAGGGTGATCCCATGTGATATAAACTTTATCCTTCTCTATAATGCTTTGTGACTTATGTTTGAAATCTTCTCACCTGTTTCAATATGAAATGTTTGCACAATCATCAATACAACAGTCTTACTAAATTATTACGCCTTTCAGTATACAGTCCTTCTGCCATTAATGCATCACACCCAACAAAAAGATGTATGACTGTTTCCAGTTTTGTTTTACAGAACCTGCATTTGTCAGTTTCTCCCACATGTTCAATGGACTTTGTAAACCAACATGTACGTAGTCCACTGTCCAATACTAACCTTTATCATTTGGTTTAAATTTACCTTTTCTTACTGAATAACCATCCTGAAAACCCTTCTTTATCAAATTTACATGTTCAGTTCTTTCCAAGTATGTCTCCTAGAGCATAACTATTTGCACTCTACATTTTTAATATAATTCACTACTCTTTCTTTTTTGTATTTATCTGTGAGACCATTAACATTTAAATACATTATAGAAAGATAAAGATACCCTGGCTTTCACCACCCAAGAAAATTATTTTCCTGTGCCCCTGTTGAGCAGAGCCACAAAGGTGATCCCCGGGGTGAATTTCCTATTTACCATCCAATCATCAAGATTTTTCTTGAAGTGTGCTAATGAGGAGCTTTGTTTGATATAGATAGGTAGTTTGTTCCAGAGTATGAGAATTCTCTGGGTCAGGAATCTATCCCTCCAGCATGTTCTGTTTATTGTGGTGACAAGGTTTAGGTCCCTAGAATGTGCAGGTGGATGTGATACATCTGGGGCAAAGGAAGAGAGACGTACTTATATTAATTGCAAGAAGAGTTCCAATAGTAATAGAAGAAAATATAAAAGAAGAGCTCCAGTAGTAATAGAAGAAAATATAAAAGACAATAATGGAAGATGTATAGTATTAAGGGGCAACTAGCAAGGGAGAATGATTATACTGGCATGTTTTTATATTCCACTGAAAACTGCTAGAATGGAGCTTAAGAAAATTCTGGGAGAAATAATCAGCTTTCAGCAAGGAATATTACTTATAGATGGGGACTGGAATTTGATTTGCAACAGTGAAGATGTGTCTGGGGGACTCAGAAGGGAAAATATAACAAAGGAGGGTAGATTTTTAAAGTCATTTTTGAAAACATTTGGCATGGAGGATGTGATTTCAGTACTAGGAGTTCAGAGTGAGTTTACATATTCTCCAAGATACAAAAACTGGGCTAGGCTAGACAGAATATACATTTCACAGGAACGTGTGCATTTATTCAAAGGTCTTGGTATGCACCCAATAACTATTTCAGACCATGTGCGAATAATAAATAAAATAAAAATACAGGGCAATGAAATAAAAATGAAACTGGAGCTTTCCCATCTATTTTTTGAAGAGAGGAATTTAAGGAATGGGCAGTGGAAATTATTCAGGAGCTATAAGAGAAGATAGAAATTTCTTCTGAAAATATAGCTAGGTAGTGGGATAAAATGAAAGTGGAATTTAAAAATAGGGTGGAAATAAAAGAAAGGAAGATATATTTAAGAAGCAACAAGAATAACTTAGAGGGACTGATAAGTGTTAAAGTGTTGCAATATAGGGGGACTCTCACAGAACAAGAAGAGGAGCAACTGCAAAATGCTAAACAGAAAATAAGGGATTACCTCGATAATACGCATCAGTTTAAAAAGATTGCTGTTAAGCAACTGGTTTTGATAATGAGCCTAGAACACAGAACTTTTAGTACAATGACTCAGGCAACAGAAAATAGAAAGTGCTGTGACCAAGCTTAGGGAGCCTATAACAAGGAAGATAACAAGAGATCCTGTAGAAGTATTGCAAATACTTCAAAAATTCTATGAAAGTCTGTATAAAGCAGCAGGAATAGTATAAAGCAGCAGGAATATGGAAATCAAGGAAAGGAACAAATAGAAATGTTTATGGAAGAATTAAATATGCCCAGGCTAGAGGTATAGGAGACTCCATTACTAACAGGATAGCAGGAGATGATAAAAATGGCGATGTATACCAATCTACAGGAAAGTACCCAGAAATAGATGGCATTCCTGTGGAGATTTGGAAGCTAGGAAGGAAAAATAATAAAGATCTGGAAGGTTCTGTTTAACATTATTTTAAAAGGAGAAGTACCAACATCCTGGAAGAAAGCAGTAGTAGCTGTAATACCTAAAGAGGGTAAATATCTATCAGATCCAGCTTCATACAGGCCAATGTCAATGTTAAATCATGATTATAAAGTGTTTATGTCTATAATGGTAAAAGGAATAGCAAATGTGATGCCAACATTGATAGATATGGATCAGTGTGGTTTTGTGGAGGAGAGACAAGCATTTGACAACATTAACATTAACATTGGCTTCATTAATTTTGTATCCTGAAAAGGTCAGAACAGTGATGATCCAGGGGGAAGCATAATATAAGAAAATATCACTGTTGTTGGTAAGTATTGATGCAGAGAAGGCATTTGACAGAGTGAGCTGGGACTCTATGAGCAGAGCAATGGAAGCATTTGCATTCCCTGAAAAAATTATAAGGTTGATTATGAGGAAATATTAGGGATCGGAGCTGAAAGTTAAGGTAAGTGGTATCCTCTCTGATAATCTTTGCTTCAGCAGAAGAACTAGGCAGGGGCGTCCTCGCTCCCCTTTGTTGTTTGCATTATATTTGGAACCATTGGCAAAGAAAATAAGGGATTCAGAAATTCAAGGGTATAATTGGCATGGTAGTCAAAAGAAGCTGGTTCTATTTGCAGATGACATTATTTTATACCAGACAAAAGCAGAAAGGGATATTATAGTGCCGTGGAAATTATTGAGACAATTTCAGACCTTTTCAGGATACAAAGTTAATGAAGCCAAAATAAAAGCAATAGTGGCAAATTATGTGCCCACACATGAACTGGTTCAGCAATATCCATACTTATGGGGACATGATAAAATGAAGTATTCAGGAGTTTAGATTAAAATGATACTAGTATGGCAGCTAAGGATATGTGGGAAGAGACCAAACAAAAGATAATACAAAAATTGAGAAAAAGGAAACTCTGTTGTATGGATATTGATAGTAAGATGCAAGCAGTTAAAATGTTTTAGTACCTTTAGTCTTATATACAGCTCAGGCATATTTTTATCAACCAGAGGAGAAGTTGTGGATAATAATTAATAAAGTAATAAAGAGTTGAAGGATTTTATCTGGTAGGGGAAGACTGCAAGAGTCAAGTGGGATTAATTAATTCTTTGTTCCAATGGAATAAACTGGATTGGGATTATCCAATTTGAAGGGGTATTTCAGAGCAACACAATTAAGGCTCCTATACATAGCACAAGCAGAAAACTATAATTCAAAATGGAGATTATGAAAAAACAGGTAGAAGTTCAAGTGACAGGTAATGACTGGTATTTTTGATGTAAACCTTTAAGAACAACAACAGTCATACAGAATATTGTATTTATAAAGTAGCCAAGGGTATTCTAAGAACTAAGTCAGTACCAGAATGGAGAAAGGAGTTTCTGCCAATAGGGGTGACTGTAATTAGGGATACAGACAATAGGCAACAGGGAGCGGGAGTATATTACAGAAAACTGGAAATGGAACCAAGGTATTGGGAGCAAATAGCTAGAGAGGGAAAGGTAATAGAATGGGAAGATGTCAAGAACTTATTTGGACTGCAGGTTAGAGATTATCTTCCATATCAAGGATTGATATCAGCATACAGGCAAAGATAAATAAATAGGGGGGTCCTAAATGAAAGACCAGCACTGGTAGAGGTGTTAGTAGAATCTAGAACAGAAGTGACCATTAAGAAAGGAATAATTAGAAGGGCGTATAAAATATTGCATGATAACTATAAGAATCAATCAGAAGAGGTTAGGAAGAATTGGGGAAGAGCGATTGGATAAGCAATTCACAAAGAAACAATGGGGGATATATGTATGCCTCCCAAACATGGACCAAAATCTAGAAGATTTAGAATCATTGCCTGGAAGTGTTTACATACATATTTTTATACCCCAAGCAGACTCCAAAGAATCTTTCTTCAAGTAGACAGCAAATTTTGGAGATGTGGTGGGGAAGAAAGATGTAACTGGGAACATATTTTCTGGGAGTGTAATGAGTTGGCTGACTTTAAAGATTCCCTGCAGACTGCTCTGTCAGAGATGCTTGATGAGCAAATTAGAGTAACTAGGCAAATGATTTTTTGAGCTATCATACAGAGTTGGAATTGCCTAGACATAGTAAGGCCTTACTGAGTCTAATTATGATGGCTACCAAAAAAAAAAAAACCAATAACTAGAAAATGGAAATCAAAGTCTAAACCAATTTTACTAGAAGTAACAAAGATAGTAACAAAGATAAAACAACTGGAACTGGGATCTTTAGAAAAGGTAGGACTAAATTACACAGGAAAAAATGGAAATGTGGGACTACTACATACAGATGAGGAACAATGTTTAAAAGAAGGCAGGATCTGAATGAGCTATGTAATGGTTGACTGAGAATGATGGGATATATTAAAAGTGATGTATGTTTGCCGCTACAGCTGTGTTGGCACGGTTTGTAAAGTATAATGTTTGCAACTGAGATTGTGCCGCTATGATTTATTTTCATTTATATAAATGTAAGATTGTCTGTGTCACACATGATAATTTAATAAAGTTGTTTCTTGTAAAAAAATATAAATAAATAAATTTACCTCTACTTAACCATTCCTGCTTCTGATCCTGATCAACATGAGGTTGTTTCAGCAGTTTTCGGTACTTGCAACTATATTTATTACTTTTTCACATTTCTTGCCTTCTCATCTGATCCTTCTCTTTATATTCTTTCTTTTGTTTTTTTGGCACATTCAGTTGTTGCCTGAATTTTTGTCTACTATAGTTTGATTTCTATTATGGCTTGACACTGATGCGCTGCTGCTAAACTAAACAGGAAGTCATCTTAGACTTGTACTATTTATGTTTTTAAACTTTTGCTATGCTTGGATATGGTGAAGTCATCAGATATGTATGCAGTCCTATGAGTGCAGCTCTATATATGTAATCAATTTTGTGGAAGCCCATAACCCCTTTACATACATTTTTATATATCATTTGATAAGCGTTAAGCATTTTTCATGTTTTCCTGTCCAGCTGATCTAATATCTTTCTTGGGCCAGTCAATCACCCCAAAACTGCAAGTTAGAATAGGAAGAGCAAATTGGTTTAGAGCTTGGACTTTGTTCCTGGATGTCACGGCTATTTCAGCCTTAATTTTAATCTTCTAAAATATTCCTTACTTACTTTTATGCATTCAATATAATGAGGGAAAGCAGAGAATAAAGATGATTTGGTGCTATAAAGCATATTCTTGCTTTGCTTATTGTTTTCATGAAATATTTGCACCATTTGGTAGTTTTCTTCATGAGCTATAGGTTGCTTGCTGCCTTTTGAAATAATGTTTTGTTTCTAGGCCTGCACTATGAAGTATTGTCATTGCACTGCATTACAGGGAACAGCTTTTGAGAAACAGTGCTGTATGGTACCTGAAAGGTGGGAAGATAGGGTCTCTGCCCCTTTTTTATTGGCTGTAATAGTCTAAGTCATGTTTCTCATGCTACCTGTACAAACTTTCATTTTAATAAGAAGCAGAAAGCAGGTGGGCTCAGTGGTGTTCTTTGACTAGATCAACAACACCTCATTCCTAAGTATTTTCACATATATTCTTTCTCCTTGGCAGCCAGGTATGAAGATTGTAAGTTTTAATCAGTCCATATGCATCATAATGCATTGAGATTACATAGTCATTGCCAGGAAGTGTGGAATATTTATAGATTACATTGAACAAGGCATTGGCACAAGTCCCAAAAAAATTTAATGTTGACTCAACAAGTGCAGTTACCAGGAAGCTAAATCACTTGAAGCACTTTTCAGTGGACCTCACAATACATTTTTTGGAGGAGAAAAACTCTTTTTCTCTAAGACTTACATATACTGATCCAGTAGATTAGCAAGAAAATCTCTTTTGCCCTAAGACTTACATATACCAGTGCAACAGTAGCTTAGCAGAGGAAAAGAGTGCAAACTACATCAGCACTAAAAGCAGCTTTCAGGAAAATCACATTGCAGTAATTGCACTTAGAGAATGGACTTACTGTACATCAGTACCCTGACTGGAGAACGAGCATTCTCCAGCAGTGTATTAATATACAAGTAATGCCCACTGAAAAACATGTCCGCCACTTCACAGCAGCATATCAAGCTACCATGGAGCTCAGACTGAGAAAATGAATGGCTGCCATTATTTTAAGCTCATTAAACAGTGCGTCTGCTGTTTAGTGAGTGTAAAATAAAATAAAAGTAAAATAATAAAAAAAAAATGTGCATGTGTTTGTGTGTGAAAGTGTATGCCTGTGTGAGTGTGAAAGAGAGATCAGTTGAGCAGCTATTTTATGCTCACTAAGCAGCACTTTTGCTGTTTAGTGAGTATAAAATAAAATAAATGTGTGTGTATGTATCAGTGTGTGAAATTACATGCCTGTATGAGTGTGAGTGAGAGATCGGTTAAGTTATTTTACACCGGTTAAACAGTGCTTCTGCTGTTTAGCCAGTGTAAAAAAAAGCATGTGTGTGTGTGTGTGTGTGTGTGTGTGTGTGTGTGTGTGTGTGTGTGTGTGTGTGTGTGAGAAAATTAGAGAGACCGTAACTCTCAGCACAAGAAATCTCGACACAAACGATCAAAACCATTAATAAAAAACTTGGCTCTCTTTACAGAATTAAACCTTTCCTTACCCCACTTGCTAGAACTGCAATTGCTGGTTCCCATCTGCTATCAACTTTTCTCTACACCTCACTTCTATTCCCCAACTTAAACAAAACAGATCTTAATAAACTATCATCCTGCTATAACCACTGCCAGATTTGCCACTGGCACAGCCTACTGGACACACCACTGTCACAACCTAAATCACCTAGGATGGCTTGAACTGCCAAGCCTACTGCAGCTGAACCAGCTAATAGTGGCACATAATGTCCTTTACCAACCAAAAAATACCCCTGCACTAAAAAAATATTATTAGCTCCTACACCAGCACCCAGCCACTGTGATAATCCACTAGACTTCTAGTTCAAACATACAAATCCAACTACTCAGCTGGGGACTCTCTGTTTGCCAACTATGTTGGAAAAATATGGAACAGACTCCCAGCTGACTTGACCCCAGAAGCCTCACTAACTCAATTCAAAAACAAACTCAAGAAATACTTCAAAACTCATTGGCTATGTCCTTGCACTAACCCCGACTAGTGACCTCTCTATTACTTAGGTGCCTTACCTTCAACTACTTCTAACTTTTTTCTACCACACCATTTCAGGAAGTGTCAATTGTATAACTGCTGCTCAGTGTGTCTTAAACCTGAATGTAATGTTATGTATGTTTAACTTTGAAAATAATGTTATGTTTTGTAAAGTGTTTTATAATAAGTTAGTACTATATGTGCGAAATGCTGGTATTGCTTATGACTGTAATCTGCTTGAAACTAGCATTTACTAAATGTTCAATTTGGATTATTATCTTGGAGCTTTTCTCCCCGGGCCTCTGCTGAAAATGGACATGTATCCAGTCGGACTATCCTGGTCAACAAATATAAAATAAATAAATAAGAAATCTGGACATAGCAACAAATAATGGGAAAACAAAAGGCTGAAAATAGGGATGAATTTTAAATATTGCTCTTATAAAGTTAGAAAATTGCTAGAGTAATAGACATTCCGTTAGCATGCATTTTT
Organism: Protopterus annectens; assembly: GCF_019279795.1. Lineage (NCBI taxonomy): Eukaryota > Metazoa > Chordata > Ceratodontiformes > Protopteridae > Protopterus > Protopterus annectens. The sequence continues at coordinate 542,490,150 of NC_056735.1, forward strand.
CTTAAGCAGAGGTGTGTGTGTGTGTGTGTGTGTGTGTGTGTGTGTGTGTGTGTGTGTGTGTGTGTGTGTGTGTGTGTGTGTATGTGAGTGTGTGAGATGACTATTAGCAGCGGCAGTGGTAAAGAGGTTTACAGACCTCTGCACCTTTCAGCTGAACAAATCTTTGGGGAACAAAGGCTCTAAGTAGAAACTTAGTTATTGCTCTTATAAAATTACAAAGCTGCTAAAGTAAAGGACTTAAGTTAGCATGAATTTTCTGAAGAAAAAAAGTCTGAAGCTCAAATGTATGTCATTATTTAGTAATTTCAGTCTCCATTAACTGCCAACCAAACAATTTAGGAGTAAGGGACGAAAAATAAAGTAAATAACCTGGTTATTTTTCAAATGTTACATTTTGGCTGTAAAATAATTCCATCAACACCATTAACATATGTTACAACAAATTTGAAACATTAGGCGGAAGAACTAGTTTACATCAAAAATATAATAAAAACATACATAGTAACAATAAAAAAAATATATTCAGGTAAGTAAAACACAACAATTTTGCAGCAATCCCATTCTCTAAGTACAATAATGTCCTCTAGGGTGTGTGTTAATGTGTAATTAATGCCTTTACAGGGGCGGGTGTAAATTACACATTAACACACACACCCTGTCAGGCATTATTGCTTGATTGTACAAACTTCTTTTGTGACTCACCCTCAAAACAGCCACCAGCATTAGGTTTTGCCTCTTGTTTCTGCTTGTGCCATTAGTGAACTCATCCCCAAGTTCATTGAATATTTATTAGTAAAAGGCAAGAACAGAAATAGCAGCTAATAATTATAGTGTGAATATATTACACTCATTAATTCAGAGTAAACACAGAAACAGTAATCAATAATTATACTGCAAAGGGACTTTACTGAAGCATCACACAATCTTATATTTCACTGACTTATGTGCTCATCTAAAGCCCTTATGAATTGTTTTGAATTCCTTACCTTATTTCCTTTTGCAGCCTATACCATTTATTTACCAAAATGTTTGAGAACCTGTTGTATAATGTGTTAGTTCTTGCTTATACCTTACTACTTTTGCTGGTCACACATTTTTCTGCGGTGGTGGTGCTGCGGTAGCGTTGTCGCCTCACAGTAAGACGTTGTCCTGTTCGATTCTCAGCTAGAGCATCTTCTGTGTGGAGACATGCGTGAATGGGTGTACCTTCGTTGAAGGTTATGCGTCAGGGCCAGCAACTTGGCACGTAAAAATCTACTGCCAATCATTAGCGGACCGGAGTTCTGCTGTGGTGACCCCTAACCGGGAAAAGCCGAAAGACACAACAACAACTTTTGCTGATCACATTAGATAGTAAGAGGCGGAGTGGAAACAGAAGTGAAAGCAAGAATCATCACAGAGTGCTTTAAAACCAAAGGATGGTTTGCTCTCAATAGTCTGTATCCCACTGTCTCATTTCTTAGTTTAGAAAAATACCCTTTGCACACACTCTTATGTCCTTTTGTTTTGGTTGCTAGTGTCATATTCAAAATAGTAATTTAGATCTGATAATACTAGCTCTGATATTTGTAAAGTCCTCCTAATTTTATAGTTCAGTAATATTTAAAAACAGTAGGAGTTCCTTCTCCCCACCATCAGAAGTTTGGCTCTTGTTATATTAAAATGTACATTTCTTTTCCACATTCATTTAATACAGTTACATAATATAGTTTTGGAACTTTTTTGCTGGTTTATAGCCACATATTTACCATTTCATTTCCCCCTTTGTTACTTATGTAAGCATGACAAAGGGCCTGTCTTAGTCCTGAGCTATGAAGAATATCTCTCAGTACTCTGTAGTAATCAGACAGTTTGCTACTGATATTATTATACACATTCATTTCCTTCAGAAACCTGTGGATCTTCTCATTTGTAGTTTTATCATGTCTCATTTCCCCTGCCATAATTCTGCTGTTGAGTTGCCTCTATTAAATGCTTACATACTGTTGCGTTGTACATTTGCCAATTTCATGTAGATACATTAACAGATATTTCTAAATCTATGGGATGGTTTTATTTCCTTGTAGGAGTTTGCTTGACTAGCCAAAGAGGAGCTTAATTTGTTACGTCATATTAATAACCTCCTCTTTAGATCCATCGCTGTCAGCTCTTACTCCTTTTTGTTTTTCCCGATGTTTCCTGGCAGAGAGTCACACTAAAAGGTTAGTAATCATCCATCTCATTTTTTTCAGACTTAAAAACAAGTTATAATCCAAACATTCTTTTCTTCTGTAAATTTTTTTATATTCAAGGATCTTTCAAATAAGGTAAGATGTTCACAGAGCACCTCACCAGTAGCTTTAATGCTTTTATGTCTGCTAGCTCTTTGGAGCAGAGGGATAAAACCCTAACAATTACCTAGGATTGATTTAGTAGAGGAGATAACTGGGTGTGGTAAGAGTGACCAGCTGATGCTGGCTTACCCTTCTGAAGAAAGAAAACAGGCCAATCCATTCAGTGCTGACACAAAGGAGAGGGCAGATGTTACAGCAGGCAGTGCAAATGGTGGACATGCAAATTCACCAAGCAGCGCATTTGCACTCTGTAGCTCGTATAAGGCACATGCAAGGAAGTACACATGCATCAGTGAAATGGTATTGTAGAGCACAACTGTCAGGTAACCATGGTGTACTATTGGTTAGGCCAGCAAAAGCCCTGTGACTGCTGCCTGCACGACAGCCACTTATCTAGCTGAAGTCATCAGTAGGACAGGAGGTGTGGGTCAACAATCATAGGGGGAAATGGTACATGGGAAAATGGGATTCCTGGTATATTCTCGACAGTGCAGAAGTATTTAATTAGCAAATTTTCCACTGTTTGGATATTATTCCTCCAAGCTCTTGTTTGCATTGTATTCCTTTCTTTTAATGTTAGCACAATCTATCTTTTCCAGTTTTTCTTTCATAAACATGTGTAATCAATTGACAAAACTTTTTGGCTATAGTGCAGTATGCCACTACTGTAAGTTGCTGGATTTAATGTGCAAATATGGAATAGTTTTTTTCTCTTCATTGTATGGATTATATTATGTCTAGAATTGTCAAGTGTTCAGATGTTTTGTGCTCATCAGGTTCACCAAGAAAATGTTGTACCACAGAAAACAAATTTAAATAAATAAGTAAATAAAGCCGAAATTCTGCTTATAAAAAATATTTATACACTCCCTCCTGAGTCAATGCCACTCTCCTATGTTCTTCACCAATCATGGCTGACTGTCACAGGACTTCTGTCATGTAATCCATTCACCTGTTTGCTGGACACCCTTATTTCTTCTTGCCTTCTTCCCATCTGTCCCAAATCTTCTTCACCAGATTGTCTTCCTCTTTTCTGCACATGTGCCCAAACCACCATAATCTGTTGTCTTTGACCCTCTCATCTCTATCACTTCTAACCTTAATAGCTCTGCCTTTACTACTTAGGTTTGTATTCCATGCAATACTGGTCACCCCACTATTTAATATCCATTACTTTTCAGCTTCTTTGGTATTCTTTTGTCATAAATTTCCCCTGACAACTTATGCCATTTGACTGCAGCCCCCCTGATTCTAGATTTGACCACCTCATTCAGACTTCATTTCTCCTCAAACACCCTTCCCAGATGCAGCTGTTAAGCTGTTCCACTAATTTTCCTTCTATTTCAATTGTCATCTTTTGATTTCTCCCATTTGCTGCTATTACAACTGACTAATCTATACTTAGCTTCATTCCATGTGCTTTATGTTTTGCATTCCATTCCCATGTCCTTTGCTGAGGTTCTTGCTCAGAGTCTGCCTGTAATGTTATATCATCTGCATGCAACAAATGTGTTGAGCTATCCCCTCCAACCTGTTTGTGAATACAGTCCATCACCAGTATAAACAGAAGTTGGCTCAAAGCTGTACCTTGATGCATGCCCACTACCATGGGAACCCCTCTATGAGACTGAGCACTGTTAATACTTGAGTCATGAGGTCCTTGTACACAGCCAGTGCTAATTCTGCCAGTGTGTTTGGGATGCTGAACCGTTACGGGACTGCTCAAATCAAGTTTCTTGGGACCTTTCATATACTTTTTCTAAGTCTGGTAATATGCATTTGGACTCTTTCCTTATCCCTAGCTTCTTCTCTAATATTATCCTCATGTCAAACATCAGGTCGGTTATGCTGCATACTCATCTGAATTTGAACTACTCATTTCTCATCTTACCTCCTGCAACTCTGTATATTAATTTTATTCATGACTCTCTTCAGCACATTCATGTAATGTGATAGGTGTCTGAAACCTCTGTACTGTCCAAAGTTGTGGATGTCATGTTTTGTCCTCATACACTGGCATTAGTTTGGTTATTCTCCTCTCATCTGGGATAATAATTTTTCTACATACTTCTATGTGTACCCTCAGGAGGCATTTCTTCCCGTTACACCTGACTACTTGATCATATCTACTGTGATCTCATCTGAGCCTGTTACTTTCCATGTCTTCATTTTCTTTAATGCTTTTCTTCTTTCTTCTAGGGTGAGCTTTTCCTCTCTTTTCATCATAGGCCATGTCTGGGGAAGTACAGCTTCTGTGGGGTGTTCTTCTTTCATAAGCTCCTAGAACCACTCCTTCCATCTGTTTTTGATATCCTGTGACTCAGTCACATACCTGTTCTATAGTCCTCACACACTGCCATTCTTCAAGTCCACTTATTTCCTCTTATTTGTGAGGTGCTAGAGCTTTGAGTAATTCCTTGAACTCCTTTGATTTCTCTCCAGTCAGCTTCCAGGTCTTCGGCCTAGTCTCTGTTGACCTCAGCACCTTCTCTGACCACTGCTTGTAGTTGTTTGGGGTAACCAGTGGTTTATACTGTGGGACAGCTATTTCATTAGGGATGACTTTGCAATCACTGATTCTACTCCAGTGCCCTTTCCTTACTAGGAGAAAGTCTACCTGAGTTGCAAGTTGGCCACTCTAGCTGAACCATGTGTTGGCCACCATCAAGCCATTCACCAGACAGAAGTCTAGAATGGTCGTTCCTTCTTTATTCCTGATACTCCACCCATGTGGACCCTCATATCCTGTTCTGTCTGTCCCAATATGTGCATTCATGTCCCCATTGTCAAAACCAACACATGTTCTGCTTTATCTAGTAGGTCCTGTAACTGCTGTTTGAATGCACCCTTCTCTTTTCTAGCACATCCCTGTTGCGAGGAATACGCTGAGATTATGAATAGGGCCCTGTGATGATATGAGGTGTTGCCATCTGTGCTGGGGAGAATAGGGCAGTGCATGTGTTGCATGTGCCACATGGTTAGCTAGAGTTTTTTGGGTGATTTTGTGTCATTTGACTATCACACTGACTTGTATAGATGTTTGTGTTAAAAAAGTATCAACAGTGTAATTATAACTGATTAAATGTTTATGTTTAAACAAAGGATTCTGGAAGGGTAGAGTAGCAGTTTTTGTAGTTGTTCTATACCTTTCAGATACTGCAACAGATCTTAGCAAAGCTATGAATGTGTATTGTACGAGAGTCAGATGATCACATGTGTGGTCATTCTATAACCAGCACTGAGAGGATGGAACTTTCACAGCAGCTTGTTTTGTTTTCTTTGGTACCTGATATAAAGATCTATGACAGTTATCACAGTCAGTTCAGTTGAGTTAGTTCAGTTATTCAGTTCAGTCTGTTAGAAGGTCATCATCTTGCCTTGGGAAAGTAAGCATCTCAGCATCTAATCTTGCCTTGCTGTATTAATTAAGTTAGTTAGGGAACAGTTATTCTTTAGATGGTTAGGAAATACATTGAGATTAGTTGAGTATTGTTTTTCTGCATCTGTTTGAATCTGTCCAACTGTGTTATTTTTTTATTGCTCCTGTGATTGAAACTCTAGTGTTTATTATATTTAGATATTTTGTATTCTCATGTTTTCTACTTTATTTATTATTAAATATTTTATACCTTTCATTGTGACTGGTCTTTTAGAGAATACTTTTAACATCTTAAGAATACTTGTGCTTAATTTAGTGACACCTTGGCCACTCCAAAAGGCCTGGCTGCTTTGGTTACACTCTACCATTTATGTTAGCATTGATTTTATTCAGTATAATTGGATACCCTTGTAAGAGGCTGACAGTGGTTGATTGGTGTCAGCAAAGTTGCCTTATAGTCTGGCAGAAGGAGTGCAGTTAGTAAGTCTGTACCAGGGTTTCCCTGGAGAGTCAAAGAGAGACTGCTGCATTTGGAGTCCGAAGAGAGATGGCAGCATTGGGAGACCAAAGAAAAGGAGAAACAGCGTCAACATGAACTGGAGGCCAACCATTTGGAGATCAAAGAAAATGAGAGACTGCGGTGATTGGAGGCTGAAGAAAAAGAGAAACAGCAACAACACGAGAGGGAGATGTTGCTTCCTCATCAGGGTTATGGGGGTAATGGGGAAGGAAAAAGTAACCAGACCCCAGAAGCAATAAAGGTCGGTAAATTTCTTCCACAATTTGCAGAGGGGGGGATGACTTTGATAGTTTTATTCATATATTTGAAAACGTATATAAACAGTATAATGTTGACCAAGAGCTCTGTGCATAGTTCTTGACCCCCTTACTCCATGGTAAAGCTGTAACTGCTGTAACTGTTGTTTCTAAATTATCTGATATTGATTGTTTAAACTATCATAGAGTGAAACAATGTTTATTGAACTGTTATAAGTTAACACCGGAAGCTTACATAAAAAAAGTTGCATGAGCACAGACACAAGGCAGATGAAAGTGTATGTAATTATATTGCTGAGTTAAACACTTATTTTCATAGGTGGGTGAGTGGGTATCAGGTCACCACTTTTAAAAGACTGGCAGACCTTTTGGTGAGGGAACAAGTCCTTAGTACTTTGTCTGAGGACATGAGAATCTGGTTGGCAGACTGGAAGTGTAACTCTGCAGATGAGATGGGGAGAAAAGGGGATCTCTACATAGCAAGCATGGCATCACTGCACAAGAAGGGGATACTCAGTGCTGCACATGAGTATAAGGGAACCCATGGTGGGTAGCCTAAATCACCCCAACACTCTACTAGTAACAGGGGTAGCTACTGGTTCAGCTACATGGCCAGGATCAGGAGTTAGATCTTTTAAATTTAACAAGAAAGGGGTCATGTAGCATACAAATGTCCACTGAAGCAAGGTGTGGAACAAAAGGTGAGGGAGCCAGCAAATGGGAATAACAGCATGCCAGTAGTAAGTTGTCTGGAGACAAAAGGAGTACCAGACTGTTACTGTAGTTTATATCCTATCTTAGTGGATGGATGACAGGCCACTGCTAAAAGAGACACAAAATCTGACATAACCACTGTGAAGCCCGCAATGTTTAAAGAGGAGCAGTACTTGCTTGGACAGTCCACTCCAATCAGAGCTTTATGAAGCATCCCATTCTAAATACCTTTGGCTAGGGTTCACCTTGATTGGGAGGGTGGAAAAGGAAGCAAGCAGGTAGCTGTATTTGAGGATTTCCCTGCAGATGTCTTAATAGGGAATGATTTTGATAATGCAGCATCTTATGTGCATGCAGTTACATACAGTCAGGCTTGGAGACAGGCATGTAGGTCTGGTAGACTGGGAGAGATCCAGACAGACCCCACACTTGACGCTGGGGCTGGTGATGTGGCTATTTCAGGGAGAGCGCTACCCTGTAGCAGTGAGCCTGAAAGTGAGCCACAGCTGCTGGTAGGTACTGATGGTTCTATGGACAGGATGACTGGAAGGACAGAGGTGAGTGGTAGTACCCAGGCTGATAGTCAGATGTCACTATCAGAAGATACTAGGTTTCCTGTGGAAGGGGAGCTGGGAGGGGTCACAAAAGTAGATTCAAGGTAGGCTCAGCTTTCAGGCCCTACCTTATGAAGCTTGAGGCTGGTGGCTAAGGAGACACCTGATTCTCAAGGAAAAGGGGAGTCTGTATACTGGAACAAAGGGTTATTGTATAGAGAGTGGACCCCTGAGGTAGGGCTAGAGAGTGAGGTAATACAGCAGTTGGGAGTGCCCAGACCCTACCATCTGGCATTCCTAGCCATAGCCCCATGACATTCATTTTGCAAGTCATATGGGTATAAAGTGCACCAAGAGACATACTATGCAGATCTTTTGTTGGTCTGGGATTGGAAGGGATGTAACAGGGTACTGCAGGACATAAGAGCAGTGCCACAAATTAGGTAAGACAGGGGACATGGTCAAAGCTCCGTTTATGTGTTTGCCTGTGATTAAGGAACCATTTCAAAGGATAGCTATGGATATTGCAAGTCCTCAAGTTCTACAGGGAAAAAGTATATCCTGGTGGTAGTAGATTATGCTACTAGATATCCTGAAGCCATGGCTCTGTCCTCCATTGAAACAATGGCAAATGCTTTGTTACAGATTTTCAGCAGGGTAGGTTTTCTGAGAGAAGTACTGAAAGAGGTGCCAATTTCATGTCAGACCTGTTGGTTTGTCTGTGTAAGTGTTGTGGAGTGAAATACCTACAGACCACCGCTTACCATCCCCAGACTAATGGTCTTGTGGAGAGGTTAAACTCTACACTAAAGACCATGCTATGGGCATTTGCAGACCAGTTTAGGAGAGAGTGGGACAAATATTTGCTCTGTCTACTGTTTGCATAGGGAGAGGTACCCCAGGAAGCCACAGGTTTTTCACTGTTTGAGTTGCTGTATGGGCCTGAGGTGAGGGGGGCCTTTAGATTTGATCTGTGATGAGTGGGAGGGTGAGTGTGAATCCTACAAGGAGTTGGTTGTAGCATATGTCTAAACCTCAGGACAAAGCATAGGGAGCTCATAGGGATGGCCCAGGAGAACTTGGAAGGAGCTCAACAGCAGAAAAAGGTCTTGTATGACAGGAATGCTAGAGCCCAATAATATCTTGTGGGACAGCAGGTTATGGTGCTCATTCCTGCCAGACACAATAAGCTGCTGGCAGCTTGGGAGGGACCCTTCAAAGTGTTAAGGAAAGTCAGTAGTGTTAATTGCATGGTAAACCTGCTTGGCAGGACCCAGGGGCACAAATAGTACTATGTTAACATGATGAAGCCTCATCATGTAAGGGAGGTCCTGGGCAGACTGAAAAGGGCAGGATTGACCATTGAGATTAGGAAGTGTCAGGTGGGTATAGCAGAGGTCTCCTACTTGGGACATAGAGTAGTGGAGAGTGGTAAGATTAAGCCAGAACCTGCCAAAGTGGAAGCTATTCAAGTGTGGCCTGTCCCTTTACCAAAAAGCAGGTGAGGGCATTCTTGGGGACAGCAGGGTACTAAAGAAAGTTTGCTCCCAATTATAGTGTTATAGCTGCTCCCTTCACAGACTTGACAAGGCAAAACAGGCCAGAAAAGGTAGTGTGGAATCTAGCCTGTAAGCAGGCATTCCAAAGGCTTAAAGGGACTTTGGCAGGACCCCCTATGTTAGCCAGTCCAGATTACAATTAAGAATTTGTTGTGTAGATAGATGCTTCAAACCACGGAGTGGATCTGTACTCATCCAAGTTTCCTCAGAGGAATAATAGCACCCAGATGTATATCTCAGCCATAGACTACATCCCAGGGAGGAATGCTATGCAGCTGTTGAAAAAGAATGCCTAGCCATAGTATATGCACTGCAGAAACTTCAGCCGTATCTGTATAGAAGGAAATGCACTGTGGTTACAGACCACAATCCCTTAAATGGCTACATAGAGTCAGCCAACAAAATGCCAAGTTATTAAGGTGGAGCCTAGGGTTGCAGGCATATGACATGACAGTACAGCACAGTAGTGGAGTCAGCAATTCCAATGCAGATGGACTCTCAAGACAGGGTATAGGTTAATGTGCTGCAAGACAGGCCCATTTCTCTCAAGCAACATTTTCCAGCATCACTTAAAAAAATAGCTTGAGTCTTCAAAGCAGGGCAGAGATGTGACGATGTGAGGTGTTGAAATCTGTGTCAGGGAGAATGGGCAGTGCATGTGTGGCATGTTACTGCATGGTTAGCTAGAGTTTTGTGGGTCATTTTGTGTCATTTGACTGTCACACTGACTTGTATAGATGCGTGTGTTAAAAATGTATTAACAGGGTTATTATAACTGATTAAAAATGTGTGTTTAAACAAAGAATTCTGGAAGGGAAGAGTAGAAGTTTTTGAAGTTGTTCTATAACTTTCAGATATTGCAACATATCTTAGCAAAACTCTGAATGTGTATTTTACCAGAGTCAGGTGATCAGATGTGATGTAATTCTTTAACCAGCACTGAGAGGATGAAACACTCATAGCAGGTTGTTTTGTTTTGTTTTCTTTGGAACCTGATTTAAACATATATTATAGTTATCACAGTCAGTTCAATTGTTCAGTTCAGGCTCATCACCTTGCCTTGTAGAAGTAAGCATTTCAGCATCTAATCTTGTCTTACTGTATCAATTAAGTTAGCTAGGGAACAGTTATTTTTAGACAGTCAGAAAATACAGTGAGATTACTTGAGTATTGTTTTTCTATATCTGTTTCATTCTGTCTAGCTGTATTATTTTTATTTATCATGTGATTGAAACTCTATTGTTTATTGTATTTAGATACTTTGCATTCTCATGTTTTCTACTTTATTATTTATTATTAAATATTGTTATACATTTCATTGTGGCTGGTCTTTTAGACAATACTTTTAACATTCTGAGAGTACTTGTGCTTATTTTAGTGATGTCTTTGCCACTCCAAAAAGCCTGGCTGCTTTGGTTCCACTCTACCGTTTATATTAGTAATGATTTTACTCAATATAATTGGATACCCTTGTAAGAGGCTGAGAGTGGTTGACTGGTGGCAGTGAAGTTACCTTATATTCTGGGCAGAAGGGGTACAGTTAGTACATCTCTACCAGCCTTTCCCAGGAGTGTGTGTGTGTGTGTGTGTGTGTGTGTGTGTGTGTGTGTGTGTGTGTGTGTGTGTGTGTGTGTGTGTGTGTGTGTTAAAATACCCAGGTGTAGATGTGTCAGCTACTTGGAACTGGGACACAGAGCCCCAAAGTGAGTCTTTTTTGAGATCTGGAGAGACAGATAGTCCAATGCCAGGTCTGGAGCATGTTACCTGTGTGCTGTTGGGGGAAACTGTACTTGATACAGAGTGCTGCATCTTAAAATACTGTGTAAACCTATCCCTGTTCTTAGTGTTTATCTTTCACCAGTGTCAGTGGTGATGACTGAGGCTCCTTGATTACTGGTCCGAAGTAGAAAGGCCATCACTGGCCCTATCATTTTACTGTAGTCTGGATTGCCATGAGTCTGTTACTAATTCTAATGATATCCCTCACTATCTTCTGAAGCTTCTCTCTCAACATATTTCCCACATGTATAGACTGTCCTCCAAAATAGTACACTCTGGATACCAAGCTAAGTGTGTTTCTGCTCTTCCAACTTGTCTCCTGGATACACAGGATATCCAGCCTCCTCCTTACCATCCACTTCCAAGCTTCTTCATGTTAGAGAACCTACAATGAGTGTAATAATTCTAAGCTCATATTTTGGCAGGCTGATTGGTTTTATACCCAATTTTCACTCAACAGAGCTGTCCCAAGTAATCCAAGCTGGGCAAGTGGATACCAACCAGCTAATAGCTTTTTGACCCAGGGTTGCTGGCTTTATGATGGGCACACACTACCCAAAAGGGGCATATATACCCTTCCCACCAGTTCAGAGTAGGCCAAGTCCTCAGCTCATTTATTTTGGGTGGCGCAGTGGTGCAGCAGTTTGTGTTGTTACCTCACAGCAAGATGTTCTCTGGTTTGATTCTCAGCTGGGATGCCTTCTGTGCAGAGTCTGCATGCCCTCCCTGCATTTGTGTAAGTTTCCTCTGGTTGCTCCAGTTTCCTCCCACATTACAAAGACATGCATCTACAGCATTTCTCCCCAGGCCTCTGCTGAAAATTGGCATGTTCCAAGTCAGACGTTCCTGGTAAACAAATGTCAAATAAACAAAACAAATAAATAATTATCATCAGTAAATAGCCATGACCATTTTTGGCAACGTTAGTCAACATGACCCAGTAACCTAGAGCCAATGTTTTACACTGTTGAGTGGCTAGACCTGACACAGCACACAATCTGTGATCAGTTTTATCCTATCTTAAGGATACTAGACATTACAGTGGATGTCCAAAGCAGTTGGTCTATACAACTCTTTCCCCTGTAGGTACCATCTAGAGTATGTGGTGATGATGCCCACAACTTCAATCCTGGGTGAGTTTGAGTGGAAACAGCATATTTGTGGGACATTTGAGGAACCCCACAGAGACACAGGAAGAACATGCAGACTCCATATATCTGTTGGCCAGAAGTCAAGATTGAACATTGTGTATGGGAGGCAAAGACCTTAACCATTATGTTAACTGGTCTAATAGTGTCTCAATAATGACTAAAGTCTAAAATTATGGGCCATGATTCACTAGCATTGCAAATGATTTTATCTGTATGAGATATTATCTTGGCAAATCTACTTATTCTTTAAACAAATTGGCATAGGTGGATAGGATATCATTGGCGTTGGTTTGTACAGAGTCTGATATGTCTATGACTGATTCTGTCTCTGTGTATGATCTCTACTATCACACTGTAATTTGCTTTTCCATTCATAGCTTCTCTCAAGTTACACAGCTCAAAGAATTTTGAGAATTTTTACAATATGTGCTACTATTTGAAAAAAAAAAAGAATAAAAGGCTGAAATATTTATTTTAATATTCATATCAGCAATTTGTAGCCAAATGATGTACCTGTTGTCTCACCGGTGCAGATGGATGAAGTCCTGACTGCTAACTAGAAGATCTCACTATGCAGAGCATTCTGGTTCAAGATGGTTATGATGACGATGAAGACAAAAAAAAAAGAATGTCTACTCTCATGTTTGAGGTAGAGGATGCAGGGATGTGTTTGGGCATTCCTAGATCATGTTACTGGGGAAAATTAAAGCCATGACGAGAGACAAATGCTCAGAGTCAGACAGGTGGGGACTGAGGACCATGTTGCAGTTTAGGTAGGATGCCACCCCCTCACAATACCTTTGAACTCCCACCTAATGATAAAATCTATCATATTAGGGCTGAATATGATACATAACCAGAGAGAAAAAACACATGAGAGCATGAGTAATTTGTTGAGATGTCCTAATCTCCTTTATGTGTTTTCCAAACTAAGTAAGAAATTAATCCATTCAATATATAACCAGCACAATATAAACCTCTATTTTGAAGAAATTAGGCTGGGCAACAGAGAGGCACTGGTTAACAATGGATGTTGCAACAGGCATGAGACCCAAAGACATGGTACAAATTGCTGGCCAGAACAGATTAACAATTACATGCCATCTCTCCAGCACCATCTAGTCCCAGCTGTTTAAATATATTTTATGACAAAATATTACATCCTGTACTAGTATTTAGTTTATATACCACATTCGTTCCATCAATTCTCATTTTCCTTATTTATACATCTCTTATTCATTACTTAATTATTTTAAATTTGCCATTCTCTGTTGACATCAGTCTGTGCCAAATCAGATTTGTTTCTTTTGAAAGCATGTCCATTTACTTAGTTATTCTTTGTTGAATGAGTAACTCATACATGACCAGTGTCACCTTTTCAGGGAAGCCCCAAGATGGTATTCATATTGTTCAGAGGAAATTTTGTCAAAACTTTGTACAACTTCCTCTAGTCTTTTTTTTTCAGTTAGTGCCATGGGATCTTTTACATTCTCCAGAGGCACAACCAACGCATGCAGATGTGACCTTGGTTTATTTGTTTCATAATTTCTTATACAAGAAAATTTGAAAAAACAGCCACCAGGTACCAAAAGAAACTAGTAAGACAATCCAAGGCACCACAGGACCAAGAATCAGCTGGAATTCTTTTAAAATCCAAGTTTAATTTAAGCACAAAAGCACATAAACGCACACATTAAAACCAACGTTTTCGTTTGAATCACTTCAGTTGAAGTGATTCAAACGAAAATGCTGGCTTTAATGTGCATGTTTATGTGCTTTTATGGTTAAATTAAAGTTGGATTTTAAAAGAATTCTGGCTGATTCTTGGTCCTGTGGTGCCTTGGATCATTTCTTATACACTAACTTATCCTACCTCTTATAAACTCATGTAAATCATCAAATTCACAATATCGAGTTCTATTATTCAGTTCAGTATCATAAGCATCTACAGTATCTGTAGGGCCCTGTAATCTTTTAAGAATAAATACCTAATAAACTGCACTTTAATTCTGGGCGGGCAATAGTACTGTTTTTTTATGTGGTTTTGAAAATGAATGGCATGCTTTTAGAATTATATTACAAAGTAACAGAAGCATAGCAGGTTCATTTTGCTCATGTGCTATATATATATTTGTACAATTTTGCTCTAATCTTTGGATTTGTACATATTTTTGTGAATTGCATTTCACCTTGGTATAGCCTTTTAACCAGTCTTCATTGATATTCATCATTCTAACCATGATATTTAAGATACATTTTAAAAGAAAAAAGAAAAGAAAAGAAACTTCAGCGATTAAAAAATAACATTGTTTATTTCTTAGACAGAAATACAGTTATCATGAAACCAGAAGAAATTGTCAACCCCAAAATGAAATATATGAATTATGGAAAGAATATGCCATATTATTTATTTATTTATTTATTTATTTATTTATTTATTTGTTTTTTAAGAATTATCATCAGAAAGTGTTTTAAAATGTGTTTAGTTTATAGATATGATTTTTTTCTTCTGTGAGAGACCTGAAAGTCAAAATAGTTGTCAGCATTCTAAACTAAAATGTTGTCTTAACCTTGCTATGTGATACAAAAACAGTCTGGAACCCTTGAGCAGCCATTGCAGTGTCCTCCAACTATTTATACTCAGATGTAATATTGCCCTGAATATTTTCTGAAACAACATAAGTTGCAGTGAAAGAACTTTTAATAAATTTAGACCAAAGAGTAACAAAGAAAGCATACGTCCCTGTAAGGAATCTTTTTTTCCAGTGTTGCCATTCTTATAGTTACTGGACAAGAGTCAAGAAAATATGGTGAACAATTAATCAGCCTTAGAAATATGAATAGTAGCGCATGACCTCCTCAGTGAAAATAGGCGTCCTTGTATGACAGCACACTATACGATAACCTTATAAATCCCAAGGAGAAGCACTTGCAAATAAAGGATTGATACAGGTAGAGACTATGACACATTCTGGCCTTTGTATTTTTTCTTCACTCTGTCAGACACATACAATATACGGCATTATAATCTGTGCAGCATATATACATTTTTTTCTTTTCATATTAATGAAGAACTCTTAGAGGTACATAACTTAATACATTGCTCAGTAACACCTTTAGCTGTCCCCAAAAATGAAGTTTGACAGAACACGCTTATCTTTCAGTACCAAAAAAAATCATCATACAAACATTTAGGTGATACCTAAAGATTAGAAAAAAAAAGTTTCACTGAAATATTTTATTGTATAAATGAGACACCAACAAACATTGTATTTCGTAATAGGTTGTACTTGTCTAGCAAAGCATTATAAAATTATTCTTCTGTTTCTTGTGTTTTCTGCACCAATAAAGTCCTTCTTGCTCCATGAGTAATAATGTAGGGCCAGATTAGTGAATACTGCAAAATCATTACAATTTAAGAAGGTAGAATGATTATCATAGTGCCTGTCTGAACAAATGCACAGTAGATGGGCAGTAAATATATTTATTTATGATTATGCATGGCTATTTCACTGTGTTACCTTCACTGGGCAGTGTGTTCATTGACAGTGAATTCCTATAGGAAATAGTGATCAGAGAGCTCAAATTCATTAAGCTGAACAAGAAAAAATGGCTTTTCATCAAGTTTAAGCTTGGTGAGGTATATTGAAGATACATACCTCATCCCACATGTGATATCTTTAGCAGCAGTCTTAAATTACATTATATTACATTATACTAATCATAAAGAGATACTCCTTACCCAGCTGGACCAACCTGGTTAACAAATGCAAATAAATAAATAAATACAGTTAAAAATGCAAATTCACACATTTGTATGCATGCCTTGCAAACGGTATTTATATTTTTTTCATTCCAAGATCAACAGCTGATGATACTTCTTGTTTGTCAGAAATAATAGTAACAGTAATAACACCATAAAAAATATGTTAATACACAGAAACAGGGATTGCTTTCCCACAAGGTACTTCATCAGGCTGTTAAACCCCACAAGCCTCCAGCTATGTTTATGTCAAATTTAATTTGGCAATAAAGCAAGCAATGCCTAAATGTCTTAAATGTCTGCAAGGGTTTACTGTTATTTATCTCATTCAGACTGTGAAACACAACTGTATTTGAAATAGTTTGTCAAAGATATTCCTTTAATTCTAACAGATATACAACCCATAATCTAGTGTACTCATAGTCTTAGAATAAAGAATTAGTACAAAAAATACATGATACCACATGCAGATTATAGAATCAGAGAATCATGGAATGTAAAAGGCAAATGGGCCATGTGGCCACTCAGGGTCTTACTAGTATCCTCCATTAGACCTTAAACATTTTTCAAGGAGAGATGGACCAGCCATACTAGGGGGTGAATTTACGAATACCGATCCAATTGTATAATTTCTTCTTAAAGGAAGACAGTGTGCTGCATTACTTGATCTGGACAGGAAGTTTGTTCCACAGAAGGGGTAGTCATTGTCTCATAAATCTGTCACTCCATTGTGATATTTTCACTTCCTGAAACAGCTTTAGATTTCTGGTTTTAAGTGTTCCCCAGAAAGTTGCATTTCTGTTGAAAGAATTGGTTTTGGACTGCCAGGTCCCCAGTGGCCCAAAAGGTAAGTCACAGATCATCATTAAGGAGTCTGCAGGATACTGAATACAAGGACTAGGTTTCCAGCATCTCTTGGTGCTAAGGTCCTTTTGGCCTATGATATTTTTTGTCAGAAAATTTGGGGTCTCTCTAACCACTTGAAATATTTAATAAGATAGCTCTCAAAGGGAACACTGTATTTGATGATGGACCTGAGCAGTGTAAAATGCAGATGGATAAAGACTTATTTAAATCAAGTGGAAATAACCTTTTTAATCAGCTGTGACAGACTGAAGGATTTCCTAACCATTGCTGAAACAAGATGATCAAAGGTAAAAGTGAGAGGGAGAAAAAGAGAGAGAGAGTTATTTACCCTTGTTCCAATGACTTCCTAACACTATTGCAACATGATGATCATGGGAGTGAGAGAGAGAGGGAGAGATGTTTCAAGGTCTCTCACAACATTTTCATTTTGGAGTGGAGTGTTTTATGTACTTTATGCTGGGCGGAGGTTGTTTACCAAATGCAGCAACTTTGCATTTTTTAGTATTTATTTTTAGCTCATTTTTAGATCATCATCTTTGACCATGTGTATGTTTGCTTTGTGGTTTATGCATATAAGAAGGATTTGAGGTATAACACCCAGTAAACAATCATTAAGAAATGTAGTTCCTGATGTGGAGATCAGAGAGGTATATGTCAAATACAAAACTCCTGGCATGGTAGTGCTCTGATGGTAAACTTCATGTTCTCTGAATACATGTCCTCCACCCTCACTGTGTGGATTCTATCTCTCAGACACTTAGTTATCCATCTAAGCACATAGGGATCAATGTGGATTGCATTTAGGTTATTGTACATGTAAATATAATATACAGTATACAATACCTAGGTGTGGTCAAGGTATACTGTACCAGGTTTAGGGAGATTATTAACAGATCTCCAGAAGGTCTTAGGTTTGGAGCTATGGGAGTTCTGGACATAGGTTATGTCATTTTCTTGTTCAGCTAAGATAATTTTTTTGTGAGAATTAAGAGATGTTTGTAGGAAGGTAATGAGGACTGACTTATTTCTGCTCATATGTCATACTTTCCAAGTGTTGTCTTTTGCTGCATTACTTTTTTATTTTTTTCTATGATTTTAGCCAAGGTGCAAGGTTAGATTTAGATCTAAACTTTATAAGAGAAACAAACAAATTGGGTATATTAAAGAAGATTGCATTGAATGTATCAACTGCTTGGTCAAAATACCAGCATTTAAGGAGTTTCCAGTCACAGTGCAATAGATAGGATGAAAATGTGGGAGAGTGAAAAGTTCTTTACATTTATTATAGATTTGCAAAGGATAGGTCTATGCTGGCGGTTATGCTGGTGCAGGGCAAAAGTAGATGGTCACGTAGACCATCTGGGAGAATGTCTGAGTATTTTTCTGAAATGCTGGTTAAAATCCAATCAAAAGTATAATATTTTTGGTATCTGCTTGGCAATATAATGCATTCTAAAAGTCCAATAGATTGATAGTAGTGTGTGATGCATTGCTATTAATGGAATTCCAATAAGATTTGAAGTAAAGATGCTGGTTTATAGAGTTAATTCTTAGCTATGATTAGCACAGGCTTATTGTTAGGGGAATGTATGGCAAACTAGGCGTAAGGTTTTTATCTGATTAAGTTTTAGGAAGTAAACTCTGATTTCTACATTTGAAAAGGTAGTAGTTTGTGTGGCTAGGGTTGTATCAAATAATGTTATATTTAGTGGGAAAACAGCATTGTCTTTTAATATGTGGTTAAAGCCACATTTCTTTGACAACAATCAATCATCAAAAGTGTTTGAAGCTACTAAGGTACGGAAGTCTAAATTCTGTTGGGGAATACTGTGCAAGTTGCTATTAAATAAATAAAGAGCTGGTTTGGATGCAGTAGATTTATTAGCTGAGGTACTTCTAGGAGAAAGTGGAGGAGTGGAGTTGGGAGTTATGTGAGTGAGGTCAGGAGTGGGGTGTATATCCACAGAAGCTTTAAGTATAGAACTGGGTATGATTTGAAAGGAAGTTAATATGAAGAACATTTAAAAATTTAATGGTAAGGGTTTTACTTGTTTGCAGTTTTTATGCATACTTGCTGAATGTGTAATTTGGTAAGTACATTTTTTTTTGCAATTGTAAATAAATAAGTAACTTTCTTAGGACCATGTTCCACAGGTACATCATCTGGACCAACAGCCTTTTATTCTTCATCCTCTTCATAGCTGTCCTTACTTCCTCCTTGCTAATCCGTTGAACTTCCTGCTTCACTATCCCCACATCCTCCAACATCCTCTCTCTCTCTCTCTCTCATTCTCTTCATTCATCTGCCCCTCAAAGTACTTTTTCCATCTGTTCAACACACTCTCCTTGTTTCTGAGTCTGTTTCCCTCATTATCTTTTATCACCCTTACCTGCTGCACATCTTTCATAGCTCAGTCCCTCTGTCTAGCCAATTGGTACAGGTCATTGCAGTGCAATAATGACATTTAAAATATAATGAACACAGAACTGATTGATTATTTTTATCAACAAACCATGTCCACAAATATGCCATTAGTAGGACATAACAAAACTATAACCTAGCTTGGAATGCAGAGTCATCCAGTTCCCTGTTCTGGGAACTCATCATGATCAGCAGTTCCATAACCAACACCTACAGAATCTTAATATAACTGCTACACATCCTTTTTAACTTGAACAAATTTTTTTTTTTTTTTTTTTTTTTTTTTTTTACCTTAGATCAGATATTTAATGCAAACCACCTGTATAATGCAAAGACTCTAAAATATTAAATTCAGTTGGATGCATGGGAAAGAGGTTAAGAGGCTTGACTGACCCCCTTTCTGACCAAGGGACTCTGGTTTGAATTGCAAACCTAATCAATGAGGACTCTGGTAGGGAGGACTCAAGAAAAATGTCTTATTTACCAGTTCACCCATCCTAATAGAAGAGGAGTATGCAATCAAGAAATATCAGTAACTGGTGGAGACTAATGATACTAATTCAGAGGCTGGGAGCAAAACTACAAAAAAAATCTGTAAATAAATCAGATTGGCACACAAAGAAAATGCAATCTAATCAAATTTTTATTAAAACAAAATTCTCTCATGTTTAGGTGGCTAGAAGAATTAGAAAATTAGGCCAAACAACACACTATTTTACAATATTTTTAATAGAAAAGTTACTTTTTAGGTGTACATAATTACAATGATTCTGAAGTAAGCCTTATGAATAGTAAAATAATTTCCTACAATTTTTCATCTGTCATCCCCCTCAATGCTTAGCACTTGATAGTTGTTAAAATACTTTTGGTTAAACTTTGGCAAATGAAGCATTGTAGGCTAAGTTGCATTTCACAGATTGAAATTACTGCAATTGTAAGGCATAAGCATATTTCAAATTGCGTATTGACCTTCCTAAGAAAGAACTAGTGATTCCTTTGTTAACAGTGCTATGACCTCCACTCATAGAGAAGATGCAGGCAGGAATGAATGTATGACTACCTCTAGCTTCATTGCCAATTTTCATTCATCAGGGTTAGGTGCCAAAAATGAATTGAGTTGAATATCTTTTTATAGACTAGTATCCAGTGAATATAGTTGGTAATTCTCACATTTTCTTGTAGGAGCCCACAAAATGTTAAAACAGTTTTAGACTTCTGTCTGTGATTTCTACCTCATTAACTGACAAAGCAGGTAATTTTGTGAGCAGAGGGTACAGTAAACATAATTACATATAGATGAGTATATTAAACTTGGCTTAGTTTATGAACCCTAATTTTCAGAAGATCCTCACCACTTGGGAAACTTACTTAACTCAGATAGGTCACTTTATGTGGCAAGGAATTAATGTGATTCAGAAGCAGCTACAGCCTCAATGTGAAAAAAACTGTTGCTTGTCTGGTCAGGAGAAAACAGACAAACATTTGTGGGTTCTGTTCAAGTACCTTTATTATGTACAAACGCTTCAGGATTGAGGCTTATTTAGATAAAGTTATAACCAAACTAGCTCTTACACTCATACATGCTCACTCTCTGGCTGCACTCTCAAAATGGCACTGAAGCTAGCATGTGCTTGCTATTTATATGCACATGCTGTCCTTGAAACTCTTCTCAAAGGTATAATACACACACTATTCTACATCCTCCCTCTTTGAGAAAAGGGTCATGCATTATTGATGACATCAATTGACATGCAATTAATACAAAATCATTTTTTGTCATGCAGTTATACAGAATTAAATGCATATAGACAATTATGTACAGGTTGCTGTGTATTTTACACTAGGTGTGGAAATACTACCAAATTGTGTGACATAGAAATTAGAACTAGGTCTAGCAACTGGGACTGTCTCTGCTGAATGTTCAATTTTGGTGACATCAGGGACATCATCAGGAATGGAAGTAGAAGTTAAGACGCATTCTGCAACAGGAACATCTTCTGGATTGCTCTGAGATCTAGAGTCTTTATCACAGGAACAATGCTGCTATACTGATTCTGATACAGGAAGAAGATGTCTGAGATTTCTCCTGTACTCCAGACTGTCAGATTCTACCAAGTAGGATCTTGGCACATATACCTGTTACTTCACCAATCCAGTTGAAATCTTTCCCTGTTTGTATCTTCACTTTCTCTCCTTCTTTCAATGGACTAAGACATCTGCTCGATTTATCATAGCTGGACTTCTGGAAAGAATGCTTTCTGAATAGTTGGGCTTTGATTGTTCTGTTGGTTTTAGCTTTAGGCCTCAACAAACTGGAACTGATAGAAAATGTTTTTCTGGTTTGCATAGATAGATGTCTCTGAGCAGGCAAGCCAAGTATATCATTCTGAGACTGAATAAGTTCATAAAGACATTGATATTATCATGCTTTGACTTCTGTAGTAGTTGCTTTGCACTCTGTAATGCACATTCAGCTAGCCCATTTGACTGTGGCTATTCTGGCCTACTAGTAACATGTACAAAGTTCCATTCTTTTGCAAATTTTTTGAAACAACTGACTGACAAATTGGGTGCCATTGTCAGAAATAACTTTGTGTGGACTACCATGGACTGAGAAATTACTTTTTAACTTGGTGATAACAGCAGTAGACATTAGGTTAGGTAGTAAATTGATCTCAAACCAGTTTGAATAAGAGTTTACCAACACTAAGTAATGCTGATTGTTCCATTCGAATATATCAGTGGTTACTGTTGACCATGGTAGTTCAGGAAAATGACTTAGATGAAGTGGTTCTTTTTGCAAATGTGGTTTAGTACTATTGCATACTGAACAAGAAGAAAGTACTTTATCAATGTATTTTGCTAGAGAAGGCCAAAATACTAGTCCTCTCACCCTTCTTTTGGTAGATTCGGAACCTGGGTGACCATGATGCAAAAGCTAGATATATTCACGTTGTACGGAAGCAGGAAGAATAATTTTAGGACCTTTGAAAATAATGTCATCTTCCATCAACATCTCATCCCTGTATGAAAATAAGTTTGCACTTCAGGTGGTACACTAGATTGCTCTCACAGCCATCCAACATTAATGTAGTTATTGAGCTTTTGCAAAACTGGATCAGCCTTTGTCTGATCTCTCAGCTCAAGTCTTGTGGTAGAAAAATTGTGCACTTCCATGACATCAAAGTCAAAATTATCTGCATTAAGCTGTTCCATTGTATTTCTGGGTGATCTGCATAAGGTATCAGCGAGATAAAGAAGTTTTCCTTTTGTGTAGACTATTTTGAAGTTGTACTTTTGCAATTTGAGCATCATTCTTTGTAGTCTCACTGGAGCTGAATGCATAGCTTCTTTAAAATAGTAACTAGAGGTTGGTGATCGGTTTCAGTCTGAATATCTCAACCATACATGTAATCAAGAAACTTTGAACATGCAAATACTATTGCCAAAAGTTCTTTCTCAATTTAGGTATATTCCATTTCAGTTTGGGAAAGAGTTCTAGCTGCATAGGCTTCTGGTCTGCCTTCTTGAAGAATAACTGCACCAAGACCAAATTTTGAAGCATCACAGGAAAGAGTTACTGGTTTATTGACATCATAGTATCTTAATGTAGTGGGGGTGGCAATTTCCCAATGCTCTCTGATGCTGTTCCAACCAATACCATGTAACATTTTTGCATGTTAGCCCTCTCAGAGGTGCTGTCAACTCACCAAAGTCTGGTATAAACTTGCCTAAATAGTTGACCATATGAAGAAAACATTGTAGAGCTTGAACATTATCCGGTGCTAGCATCTCAAGAATGGATGCTTGCTTGGATGGGTCTGGTCACAAGCCAGTGCTAGTAAATAAATGACCTACATATGTAACTTCTGGTAGTCTGACTTTGCACTTCAGAGGACTGAACTACAAGTTCACTTTACGTGCTCTGTATAGAACTTTCTTGAGGTTTCTATCATGCTCTGCTTCACCATTACCTGTAACTAATAAATCATCTACTATTATGGCACAAGGATAACCTGAAAAACTTTGCTCCATTGCACGCTGAAAGACTTTACTTGCAGAATGTATTCCAGATGTCAAAATGAGGAATCTATATCTTCCAAATGGGGTACTGAAAGCAGTCAGTAGTGAAGATTTGCAATCAAGCATCACTTGCAGAAATGAACTTTTTGTAACCAAGACAGTATTACGGCTGTGACTTCCTTGACTGTATGCATAGGATGATGTGGTCTCTTAAATGCTTTGTTCAAATTGCTTGGGTCAGTGCATATTCTGATTTTGTCTGAGCCTTTTTTCTGTGCTACTACCATGGACAATGCCCATTCAGTTGGTTCTGTAACTGGACAAATTACACCTTGGTGAACCATTTCATCCAACTGAGCTTTGACTTTATCCTGCATAGCTATTGGAACTTTTCTTGCTGGTCTGACCACTGGACTGACCTCTGGGTCTAACTTCATAGAATACACAACTGGAAGTTTGCCTAACTTGTCATCGAAAACATCAGCATACACTGAGAAAACAGTTTCAATAAAATTTTAACTGGGACATGTGCTTATATGATGAACCAAAGAAAGCAGATTCATTCTCAAACTGTCTCTGATAACCAACAATGACTGCACAGGTCTTCGGACTACATAGAATAATAAGCTGTAGCAGTTCCTAGCACATAACATGAAAGTACTACTGAGCCTTCTGTTTGAGTTTCTTCACTTCCATAAGCCACAAGTTTTGCATGACTGGGAACATTAAGTTGTTCACCAGCTCTCATCTTAGCAAAGGTGTCTGATGATATAACATTACACTTTGAACCAGTGTCTACTTTGAACTCAGTGGATTTATCATTGATCTAGACAGTACAAAACACTTCATTCCTTGCCAGCAAATTTACTGCATCAACCTTTCCAACAATTACTGATAGACCATCTATGAAGAAAGCTTTCTGCATTTGCAGCTCTCTGTATGATCAACCTACTTTTTTTCAATGACACTTCTTTATAACTGCGTGAAGTTTACATATTTGTAAAACTTTTGAAAATGGTTCTATTTTTTACACTTGTAGCACTGACCAAATACTAAGCACTTTTACCTTTTAGACTCATGACTGGCACCACAATTGTGACAGCTGACAATAAAGCTTGATTTGGGTTTTGCTGACTCACCCTTGTACTGCACTGAGCATGTCCTTCTCACTGAACTAGTCTTAGAACTTGCTGGAAAACTACGGGTTTTACCTGCCACACCCACAGGGGTTCCAGCTGTCATGTGCTTAGGCCTGCTTCTGCTAGCCACATGTTGCATACTGTCTACATTTGCTCTGCAGCCTGCTGAAACCATGCTCTTATCACTTCCAAGCATACTTGTGTCCCTTTCTGCAACCTCATGGATTTGACAAATCTCAATAGCTTTGCTCAGTGTAAAATCACTGTCACAAAGCAAATTCTTTCTCACTGCAGCACTATTAATATCACACACAAGCCTGTCCTTTATTAACTCATCTTTTAAGTCACCAAACCTACACGTTTTAGCTTTGTCTTTCAGATCAGTAGTATAAGCTGCAAAAGTTTTGCCTTGCTTTTGATCTCTTGTGTAAAACAAATTCCTCTGTAATGTAACATTTGTCTCGGGGGGGTTGCACATTTCCCTGAATTTGTGACCTCCCTTGATTCAGCCTGTACAATATGACAGTTTTCCCCTTCTCCTTCATATACTGCTGGTGCATACACAAATGAAGAATCTCATTCAATGGCCTCTGATCCTGCTAGATTTCGCAAAATGAATGCTTTGGTGCGTGCATCTTTGTCAGAATAAGCTGCTTGTTTAAAAATATTGTACTTTTGCTCAAATATTCTCCAGTTCACTGCAATATTCTGATCAAATACAAGTGGTGATGGTTTTCAAAATCCATCTGCCATGCCAACAAATTACAGAAAAACATAATGCAACCCAAATCCACTGGTACATGTCCAAAGATGCAAACATAAAAATGCCAGAAATTTATACCAGTACTTGTAAATATGCCCAATGGCACAACAAGCCTTTGAATAACTGAACTTTGCGAAATAAGTCTCCTGGGCACAAGAATACTCTTGAAATTACTGTACTATAAGAAATCACCTCTTATCAGTGTAAGCAACATTTGAGAATAACTGCACTGTGTGAATAAATTGGGCAGAAGAAGCTCGGAATAAAAAACATTTCAAAGTAATAGCACTTTGCAAATAAACAGTACATGGCACAATGAAACTTTCCCAAAATGGCTGTACTTTGCTAAATAACTCTTTGCAATTCAAGAAACACACTGTAATGGCAGCACTCTGCAAATAGACACACCCAGCACAAGAAACTTTTTGAAATGGCTGTATTTTGACTGCACTTTATGAAATAGTTGCCCTTTGCACACAAATAAACTCTTTGGAATAAATGCACAGTAATAAGCACAGACTGTAAGCACTTTTACACACTTTGAGATACTTCAAATCACTCTAGTTATACCCTTATAGCGTCAATCAATGCAAAACAGTAGTTTATGCCAAAACACAGTACTTTGCCAAAAAACATGCAGTTGCCTTGCTTTATTTATGCTTAATGTGCCTTTTTTGCCCTTTATTATACTTGTTTGGCTCATTTAATCTTTTTTTTATGCCCATTATACTTTTCTTGTGCTCGTTTTACTCTAAGCATGCTTGTTTCACTTTAAACATGTTCATTTTTTCAATTCCAAGGTAATTTCAAACCTTTTATGTGCTTTTCAGATAAATGTTTTATCAAATATTTTAATTTTAAACATTTTGTTTAATTAACAAACTTTCTGTGCCTCTTGTTAAGGTACAAGACACACACACACACACTACTTCTCAACAAACAAGATTCATCCTACACAGTCAATCACACTCAGAGACACACTCACCCACTCAACCACAAGCATGGTACAACACATACACAGACATTTAGACTCCCCACCCAACTAATGCAACAACCCAGACAGATACTGCCTCTCACACATGCATACACATATATTCATCCAGCTTCATTAATTTTCCTACAGATACATATGTACACATAAACACACTAACACCTCCCACCCTCACATTTTCCCCAAACTTACCTGCACCTACATGTGCTTCCATAGGAGTGAAAGGATGACTGCTATTTTTTTTGGTGTTCATTTTTAGACATTTTTGCAACTGAGCCATTCTCTGAATCACTAATCATCATAAATCAGTAACTGCTGACAATTCCAGGGAACAGCACAAAACTAGTTAACATTAGCCACTCCTGTAGATGGCCACATTACTATGCAGCTCTACCAGTAGGCAGATATTCCATGTTGAAGCTTCTGTTAGTGGCAACCTCAGCAGTAGTTTGACCAATGAATTATAAAGTTTTATAGACGCTAAAAAAATGTCCTGCTAAAGCTTTCCACTTGTGGTAAGCCTATTGGAATCTGAAGAATAAACTGTTATATATCCAATAAATTATATATTGGTAAAATGGAAACAAATTTCCACCCATGCATCTATGACTTCAATGTAGAAATACAGTAAAGGTTCTTAGATTGTTTGTCAGGCTTCTCAACCAGTCTTCAAAAATCATTAAAGATTTAACTGTACTGCTGAGTTGCTAACAGCAGAGACCAAATGGCAGTTATAACTTAATGCTTTTCATTTTGAGCTCTGTTAAACTTTTCTTGCAAAAATGGCCATTATCAAGTAAAAACAAAGGGTTTTTATGTACTCTGGCATGTCATTTCTAGCTAATTTCTCATCATAAATACAGTTTAACTTGTTTTCTTTACCTGCAGGATTGCTATTGAAACATGTTGACTTGAAAGCATTTTGTTCTTGGTCTTACATTATTACAGAGTCATGTGTGTACTGGTACTTCTTTTCTTCTTGTTTTATGTAATATGTTTAGAGCCATTTTACTGTTGCATACATTCAAAGCTACCTTGCCATTTTTTTTATTTCTTAGTTTCATACATATGAAAAAATATTTATTTTGAAAGCTTCTCTGCCCCCACCCCCACTGCTTTTGTTCAGTTTTAGGACTGTGAATGATGCAAACATCATCACAGCTTCTATCAATGTCCATTGTTAGGACAATATCTACATATGAATAACTCTCTCTCTCTCTCTATATATATATATATATATATATATATATATTATATATATATATATATATATATATATATACATGTATATGCATATATATGTGTATATATATATATATATATATATATATATATATATATATATATTTTGTCTTTTTTAATAGTCACAGTATACTCTTTTGAATGCATATTGTGTTGACAAAGATTATTGCTGTCTGTAATTATGGAAAGGTACTGTTTATTGATTGCAGCAGTTAGCAAAAGGAACACTAATGAATATTGCTTTCATGGGTGAGATGTGCTTCTGGTCTTTGTAAGGGTGAACTCCTGCTAATGCTTAAATTTTCAGATAAATTGAAGTGCTGGCATTAGAGGTGAGAGTGTATTTGCGAGTGTTTGTGAGGTAGGGTTAGAGAAAAGGATTAATGAAGGGGATAGATGTATTGTGTCCATGTGTCAGTGTATGTGAAGTGTATGTTCTCATTTTGTTTAGCAGCACTGTTAGGGGAAAGAGTTATCAGTAAGGGGCAGTGTAGGGTTGGGTTTAAGGGCAGAGAGAGCATTAGAATTAGAATAAATTATTAGTGTAGTATGGGGTGAACCTCCTTTTATAATACGATAGTTAGAAAGTGTGACGGTTTTACTGACTAATACAGATTATTTCCTGGCTAACAGTTCTGAGATTTTTTTCCACATAACACAATGGTGCACAGTGTTTAAGTCATATTATTCATTTTGTCAATCTGATTTGTTAAATATACTCTTCTCTCATTAACAAGCAAGGGATCTTAGACTCTTGACAATGAGTTGTAGGCCAGCTACAAATCTGTATATCTGATGACTACACAGGACCTTCAAGAAGGGATTCTTTGGTTCCTCCTGTAAGAACTGTAGCTTGCAGGCTCATTGAAGAATTTTCTACTTCCTTCCATAGCTTCAGTATATTGACATGATAGATTTGTTCTATCATTTTCTTTCCTGACTGGTTAACGTTGTACCTTACAACATTCATTTTTTTAAATATCTTAAATTGCCCTTGCTACGAGCAGTATTTTTTATTTTTTTTGGTATCCCTAAATAAAATTCACAAAGATTCTGTTAGTTCATCTTTCAAGTCAACTGTGTCCTGTGTCTTCTAAGGGTGGTAAAACAAAGTCTTTGGCTATGGTAGCTGATTATGTCTTAAACCCAGTGAATCAGAAGTTAAAATGGTGTATTAAAGACTCATGGGATTTATCAGATTGGTTGAGAAGTTATGAATTTATTGATAGTAGATGTTACTAGTTTATATGATTTCTCCATTTTTTAATTTCTCCAAATCTTCTGGGTTTCTAATACCATGACAGGAATGGACCCCATTCCTAAGTCAAAGTATGATTAAAGTTCATGAAATTAGTATTGTTTCAATCTTTGATGTCAGTCAAATGTGCTATTCGAATACCCGCAATTTGTCCAGTAATGACTCCTTCTGCAATTCGTATAGAGTTACATGTATTGGTAGCATATTTAAATAGGATTGCAGACTCTTTTTTATAAGACCCATTGCTCCTACTACTATTGGAACTATCTGAGTATCTTTCGTCCACACTGCTGTCGTTTCTGCTTGAAAATCTAGATATTTTATGACTTTGTGTCTCTCTCTGTATGCAGGACACTATAGTCACTGGGTGTGGTGATTTCAATGATCAATGCTACTTTTGTCTTCTTTTCCTGGACCACTATATCTGGTTTTCTAGCATCTATCTTTTGAACTGTTGGTAATGGGTGATCCCATGTGATGTATACTTCATAATTTTCTATGATGCTTTGTGGCCTATATTTCCAGTGTTTTTCAGCCACTTCAGTACCATAATGTTTGCATAATCCCCAGTGCAACAGTCTCATCACATTATTGTTCCTTTCAGTATACAGTCCTTCTGCCATTAGTATGTTACAACCAGCAACAACATGTGCAACTGTTTACAATTCTTTTTTACAAAACCTACATTTGTCTGTTTCTCCTACATGTTCAATGGAACCAATGTGTAAGTAGCCCACTATCTTGGGACACCAGTATTAACCTTTCATCCCTTGGTTTAAATTCACCTCTCCTTAATCATTCCTGCATTCGTTCTTGATCAACATGGGGTTCTTCCAGAAGTTTTCTATACTTGTAACTATATTTATGCTTTTTTCACATTTCATGCCTTCTCATCTGGTCCTTCACCTTATAGTATTTCTTTTGTCTTTTGGCACATTCAGTTGCTCCCTGATTTTTTTATCTACTTCTGGTTTGATTTCCATTCCTGCTTGACACTGATATGCTTCTGTTAGCCTAAGCAGGGAAGTCATCTTAGATTTATTCTCCTCATGTTTCAAAATTTTCACTGCATTTGGGTCTTGTGAGGACAGTAGATATGTATGCAGTCCTATGATTGCAGATCTATACATGTAATCAATTTCAAGGAGGCCCATCCCTCCTTCAGAACAGGGAATATATAATCTTGGTATGCACTGATTTTTATAAATCAGTTGGTGAGCGTGAAGCATCTTTCTTGTTTTCCTGTCTAATCTATCCAGAACATTTTGGGACCAGTCAATCACTCCAAAACTGAAATTAGGACAGGAAGAGCAAATTAGTTTATAGCTTGGATTTTGTTCCTAGATGTCAATGCTGCTTTCAGGATTAATTTAAATCTTCTGAAGTACGCCTTACTAAGTTTTATTCGCATTTGTTAATGTTTTATTGCTGATCCTTCATCACTTCCCAAATATTTATACACTCCCTCTTGCTCAAGTTCTTTTATATCACACTCTTGTCCCAAACTGATATTTTCTTGGTGCTGCAGTTTTCCTGCTTTAAAGGTTGCTTTTGCAAATTTATCAAGACCAAATGGCATTCTTGTATCATCTGAAAAAGTTTTTACTACTTGCAGTTGTGCTTTCAGTTCCTCATCTGATGAGCTATACTTTTCAAATCATTGACAAAGAGAAGATGAGAAGTCTTTGCACTTTGTTGTTTTCTAGGAGCCAAATTATAGCCATGACCTAATTTGTTATGTAGACAGCTTAATGGATTAAGAGCAAGGCAGAATAGCAGCAGTGACAGACAGTCACTCTGGAATATCCCCATTTCGATTTTTATCCCTGGAATAATAAGTTGTCCTTTATCATTGCTCAATTGCAAAATGGTCTGCCACTGTTTCTTGGTCACTGTAATGTAATGGATCAGTGTGTGGTGCATTTTTAAGCACTCTTTTATCCATGAATGTGGGATACTATCAAATGCTTTTTTGTAGTCAGTCCAGGCCATACTTAAGTTCTTCTACTTTTTACAGTTCTCCACTATGACTTTATTTCACAACAAATGATCCTTTGTTCTATATGACATTCTTTTATTGCCGTTTTGTTCTGTTGCCATAATTGAGTTTTCTTCTAAATGACTATAAACTCTGTTGGCATTAATTCCAATGTATAGTTTATATGCCGTCGGAAGGCAAGTTATTGGTCTATAATTTTTAGGGTCGCTTGCAGGTTCACTTTTAAGTAGGAGCATTGTTTTTCCTGTTGCTAACCAGGTTGGTGTTTGTTTGGGGTGTGCATATAAATAATTCTTACTCATGGCTAAATCTTCTTGCAAAGATGTTAATACTTTAAACCAGAAGTTAGGTACTGCATCTGGGCCTGGGGTTTTCAATTAGAGGCTTTTTCTTAACCTTGTTTCAATCTCTCTGGGTGTTACTTCATCCCATGTCATATTCTGTACCTTTAAACTTCTTATTCTTTCTTTTACTGTTTCTATCCATTTAGCATCTTTGTTATGTTCCACAGGATCTTCATAGATACTTCTCTAAAATGTATCTATTTCTTCTTTTTTTGATGGTCTCTTTCAATTCCTTTTACCTTATTTCCCAATTCTCTATAAAACTTTTTTGGGTCATCAATAAATTGCTTATTTTGTACTTTTCCTTTGTCTACTTGTCTATGTATCTTCTAAGTTGTTCCACCTGTGCTGAGATTTTTAGTTTGTTATTTGCATTAGTGCATGATAGATCATGATATGTTCTAATATTGCACATTGCTTTTCTTATGTCATTCCTTCTGAGTATTTTTGTTAATCTGTTCCCTCTTCTATACTCTTCTAATAGTGACACTTCTTGTCTTAGTTGCTTTATGGTTTCCTTTATTCGATAGTTCCATGATGGTTATTCAATTTCTCCACTGTCTCTCCTTCACTACCCTTTGTTCTTGTGGTAGAACTTTATCAGTTATTAATTTAGCTGCACAGTAATAGGTTCATAGGTTCATAGGTAGGTAGTAGGCTATCTGCCCGAGGGCATTTATAATCCTAGCCAGAGTATGTCGGCTTTCGCCGCCCCATTGATTAATTAACTGAGCCTCTGTCAAGCAGAGCCAATGAAGTGATTACAGGGGTGTATTTTCTGTTACCCATCCACTCATCAAGGCTTCTCTTGAAGAGTGTTAGTGGGGGGCTCTGCCTAATGTAGTTAGGAATTTTGTTCCAAAGCATGGGGAGTCTCTGTGACAGGAATCTATCCCTCCAGCATGTTCTATTTATTGTGTGGTGAGGTTTCGCTCACTAGAACGTGTGGCTCACAGTGACTTGGATTTCTTTAGGTGGAGCATGTCCATCAATTCTGAGTTGGACATGGCTTTGTAAGTCAGGCAGAGATCACCTCTGAGTAAGCGATATGCCACTGAGTACAGCCGGAGTTTTTTCAGTCGGGCTGCATAGGACATATGTTTGAGGCCAGTAATCCTCTTGGTGAGGTGCTTTTGTGGTCTTTCAAGCTGTTGGAAGTGTCTTGTGAGGTACATCCCAAATGGGGCATTGTACTCTATGATGGGTCTGATGAGTGACGAGTAGAGGGGCACTATAACCTCTTTATTTCTAGATGCAAACCCCTTAGTAATTAGATGGGCCACATAGAAGGATTTCCTAACTACTTTGGCAATATGATTGTCAAAGGAGATATCTACCTGGGTCCCCAGATCTCTTATTACCTCTTCTGTATTAAGGGGGCTGCTGCCTATGTGGTAATTCGTGGGTGTTTTGCTTTTCCCAAATGGGATGACTATGCATTTTCTGGCATTAAGCTTGAGTCCATGACTTTGATACCAGGTGTCTGTCTCAGTAAGGCCTTTTTGGAGGATGTCCGTGTCAGCCGGAGAGTCAATTATGGCTCCCAGTTTGCAGTCATCGGTGAACTTGGTTAGCCATAGTCCTCCTGTGTTTGCCTGTACTTCTGAGAAATATATGCCGAACAGTAGGGGTTCCAGAACCGAGCCTTGTGGGACACCACTTGTGACTGGTTTAGAGTCAGATGTGGAGCCTGCTATTCTTACCATGTGAGTTCTGTCTGTAAGCCAGCTGACAACCCATCTTGTGACATAGGGGTTTATGTTCAGGCTGGTGAGTTTTTCTATAATACCCGAGTGAGGAATGGTGTCGAACACCTTGGCGAGATCAAGGTTGGCTGTGTGAACCACCTTTCCCTTGTCTATGGCCTTGGTAACTGTCTCTAAGAAGTCAACCAGGTTTAGTAGGCATGATCTGCCCTTAACAAAGCCAAACTGGGTTGGGTCAAGTGTTTGGAGGTTCCCAATGTCTTTGTAAATGAGTTCCATGGTGATGCGCTCCATAGCCTTGCAGACCAGGCTAGTCAGGCTTATGGGGCGATAGTTACTAGGGTCAGTTGTGGCCCCTCCTTTGTGGTGCGGAATAACCATTGCTGTGCGCCATTCTATGGGCACATAGCCTGTGGAGAGGCTGAGGTTGAACAGCCTGTTTAGGTGGCGGGTTAGTGCATTCTATAGTTTGTGCAAGACGCAGCCTGGGACACCATCTGGCCCCATTGATACTGTGTTTTTGGCTTTTGAAAGGGCTGTTTTCACCTGTGCTTCTGTGATTTCCGGGACACTACACTTTTCCGGTATTGTTGTGGGCCCTTTTGAAGGTGAGAGGGAGGTGAAGTTTGCACTGAATCTATCTGCCAGTATGTTGGCAATATCAGTAGGTTCAGTATATTTTGTGCTATTTTTCACCATCTCAGAGCATATCTGTGAGTTGCCACTTAGATTCTTGACATAGCTAAAGAAGGCTTTGTGGTTATCTTTCGAATCCCTGGCTATTTTTCTTTCAAAGTTAGCCCTGGATGTTTTTATGAATGACCTTAGTTTCTTACTGATACTGATCAGAGATGTCTTTCCTTCTTGGGATTTGCTTTTTTCTGAACTAGTTTCCTCCTTGTGTTGTATAACCTGTTTATGGCAGGGGTCCACCAGACTGGTTTCCTTCTCTTAGGGGAGAGAGTCTTGGTTTTGCTATGGATGGCACAATCCATGCATCCTTGTAGGTACTCACAGAGTGCAATTGTAAAGGATTCTGGATCTTGCGCAGTGTTATCCTTTAGCATGGGGGCTGTGAAACTTACCACCTCTGCCTTAAGTAAGGTGAAGTTTGCTTTAGAAAAGTTTTTCACTGTGGTTTCCTTGGTTGAGGGTGATTAGTTTATGGCCTGATCTAACCAGTGACAGGTTGGCCTCTGGTACGGAGCACCTGTCGCCCATGTTGGTGGTGACCAGGTCCAATATGTTGTGGCCTCTGGTACGGGAGTTTACCAGCTGATCCAGGGCATTTGAGTTGATAAATTCCAGGAAGTGCTGAGTCTGGGAGTTTGTACTCAAGTAGTTTTCCCAGTTAATGGTACGGTAATTGAAATCTCCCAAGATCAGGTGTAGGACCTTCATGTTTTCCAGTGTCTCCAGAAAGGCAGAGTGGTGGTGATGGGTCATGGAGGGTGATCTGTAGCAGGCCACAATTTGCATTGCAGATTTGCCCGATGTTAGTTGCACATGGATGATCTCAGAGGTATCATGCAGCACCACTAACCTGAAGGTGTGGGTATCCTTGTTGAATATGGATCCACCCGCTCCTTTTGTGTTTCGTTCTGTGTTCTGTGGCCGAAATGTGTGGTATGAGTTGTAGCCCAGTAGTGCTGGAGTGCTCTCTGGAGCCTTGAACCAGGTTTCAGTTACTGCACAGATGTCAACGTTCTCCATACTTAGCAGTGCTTCGAGCGCATGCATTTTGAGATTTAAACTCCTGGCGCTGAGTAGCATAACCCTCATTTTTTTACTTGTGCTGTTTACAGAGGTGGGTTTGAATTTTGAGCCTTGCCTAAAAAAGGCACTATGGGGGCAGCAAGAGCCTTGGCCAGTATTCGAAAGCCAAGGGGTGACAGGTGCAAGCCGTCTCTTGTGAAGCAACGCGGCTTATCAAGCATGTCATCCCAGGCTGACAGACACTGGATCCCCTTAGAATGACACCAGAAGCTTAGCCAATTGTTGAAATTGATCATTTTTTCTTTATACTGAGGCATCATTCTTGGTGAGGGCAGGATGCTACTCAGGGTTAGGGTCATACCCGCCTGGGCTACATGATCAGAGAGCTCTTCCATGTCTCTTTTCATGTAGTCCAGGGAGGTACAACTCAGGTCATTCACACCAACCTGAACAATGACAGAGTCATATTTGTACTTGTTCTGGAGTGACCTGAGTGCTTGTGTTATGTGGCAGATTCTGGCTCCAGACAGGCAGCTAACAGTAACCTTCTCCTTGTCCAGCCTATTGAGTGAGGCGTCAGTGTGCCTGACTATTGAGTCACCTATTACTAGTGTGTTAGGTATGTTATTTTGCCTTAAGGGCTGTGATTGTGTGGCACATTGATTTTGTGTTGTATGTGTTGTCTGGTTTGTAACGGGAGGTGCAGGTTTTGTGGGTGTCAGCTTTGGAGCTCTCTGATGCTTTTGCAGGTTTTTATTTAGAGCCTCCAAGTATGATTTCATATATTTATGTGTATTTTTTGCCAGTGCTGGTTTAGTAGGTCTATGTGAGGCTGGAGGTGTGGTGCAAGCGTTAACCTTCTCCTCATGACTGTCTGTTCCAGTCTTGGGTGGAGATACCTTAGCCTCCAGTTTAGCTGTATAATTGCATCTCTCACATATGTTAGTGTTTTGTGGTAGGAGGAGAGGGCTGTCTGTGTACATGAGGCAGTTGTCACATTGCCTCAGCATACTCAGATTCACCAGCTGGACTGGAGAGTACACCTGAAGTTGCCCTTTGGTCATGCTTGAATAGTAGGGTGAGCTGCTTAGTCGCTTGGTTGGTGAGGGGTGGATAAAGAGCCTTGCCCTGCTGGGCAGTCAAGTGTTAAGGTATATTAGTGCTTGCTATTAGGTCTGAGCAAGTGCTGGACTGTAGGATGATTTTTGAGTGCTTAGGTTGAGAGTTAGACTAGTTTCAAGTGAAAAACTGAAGAGGAGACTTAGAAGAGCAGGGAATAATTTAACCCTAGCTAACCGGTGCTGCCCAGTGCACAAAACCGTGGGACGCATTTTTTTAAACTACTAACTTCTGGACTAACACCACTCTTCCAGGGACAGATGGCTGCTCAAAGTTCCCCTCTCTCACAGGTGAACAGAGAAATTTCCCTCTATCCAAGTAAGGTATGGGCAACTCAGAAACTTGTAACACGCCCTGAAATCAGCAGTAGCCTGAAAACTGGACTATACTAGCTTAGAAAGGCAGGAAAAAAGAAATTTATTTACTTATTTTTTTGAAAAGATAAGGCAAAAACAATAAAAAGTACACTTAAAACAGCTTTACATGACTACAAATGATCAGAAAAGGCTATCACACTTTAGTGTGTAGCCTACAACAGTTAAACAATTTATTTAAACAAAAAACTTTTTAAAAGTGCAGGCAGTAAAATAAGTACAATATGTGAAAAAAACAAGCTTTTAAATCACAATAAGTGCTGAAAAATCAGCGTTTAGGCAGAAAACAGTTAAGTACAGCAAGAAAATACAGAAAACTGATACTCAATCACTCCAAAGTCTCTCTTTTAAGCTAGAAGGCTTATATCAGTTTAAGGCTTTCTAGTTCTTTCCAGTAGATTAGTTACAGGAAAGATGGGAAACAAGCGCAGATGTGTTTTTTTAAACCAGAAAGTTGAACAAGATGGACAACTTCCCGAATGGTCAATAAACTACAATTCCTGGGCCAAGAACCACTTCTCTTGTGGTAGACAGGCTACCTAGTACTTACCACTCCCACTGATAAGCTTGAAGGCTGCCCTCCAACACAAAGGTTTGGGGGGGCTCAGAAGCTTACAAACAGTCCTGGATACAGCAAATATGTACCCGGACTAGACTAGTTATGAGAAAGGTGGGGATCAAGCACAAACATGGGCTTTAAAACCAGAAAGTTGGGAGAGATGGAAAAAACTGACCAAACAGCCAATAAACTACAATATATCCTGTTTACTTCTGTTATATTGCATGAATCTCTATGGGCAGTCTTAATTACTGCGTTCATCTGCTTTATCAAACTTCTGACTTTTTGGTTTTATTGACCTTCTGCAGTCTATTTTTTCTCTGATCCTAATATGTATATATATATCTCTATTAAGTCAAGCAACTCTTCTCTTATCTCGGTTTCTTCGAAAATGAGGGTGCATTTTTTTGTTTTCCATTTCCTGCGGGCATTCTATAAAAAGTTCTATTACATCTTCCTGATGCACATTCTCTTCAGTTTCATCCTGTGCCATCCGTTGCTCTATCATATGAGAACTCACTGGCCTATCACTCCTCAACATTAACTGCATCAGAGTTTCCACAGTTTCCTGTTCCTTCCTTTGATGTCCAACTTCAAGTGGATGTTTATACTGGTTTTCTGTGGAAGGATCCAAAATACAAAGTATCTTCATATGGTGCCAGACCAATTGCTTTCCATTCTGCAGGTTTCCCCTTAATGTGGAGTTCCATTGTTCTTATTCTGTTGTGATGCTTTCTGAATTAGATTTTCTACACTGATTCCTTCACTTTTTAGGTACTTCATGATCTCAGTTTCTATTTCTTTAACTTCTCCATTAATGATCTTCTTTTCTACTTTTCCTCTTTGTCTTCTTATTTTTTGTATTGTAAAGTTTTCCATGTCTGGACTCCTTTACCTGTATTTCTCTTCAAATATCTTTAGTGTTACTCTTTTTTTATTGATTAGTTTTGCTTTCTTCTTTACATAGATATTACACCATTTTAATCTCTATTTCTTTCCTATGTCCATATTTCTTCTTCAGATGTCTCCTGATCTTCCTGTTTCTCATTACTTAGGGGACTCATTCAATCATGTTGTGATGTAACCTGTGTTATACCTTCTACATCAAATCCTACACTTTGCATTCATTCCATAATTTCAACTTTTATGTTTTTAACTTCTACTTTACTAATCTTCTTTTCTACATTCTCTCTTTGTGATATCATTTTACTTATTGTGAAAGTTTCCATATGTGGATGCCTTTCCCTGTCTTTCTCTTCAAATATCTTTCGAGCTGCCTTCTTTATGTTGATTAATTTGGCTTTTGCATTTGCATAAATATTGCACCATATCAAATCTCTCTTTCTTCCTATGCCCATATTTCTTTTTTATGCTTTTCAAAAATATCTACGTTTTGTTGTTTACATTTTTGTACTTCTTCAGATGCTTCTTTTTCCAAACAGATCAAAGTTTCTTGATCTACATACTCTTTTTCAAAAATATGTTGTATTAATGACCCCAAATTTTTATTTGAAGCTTCTGACAGGTTTTTTTTTGCAGAAGTATTTTTCTTTCCTCTAACTTATCTCTTAATCTTTTTTTATATCTTGTGTCTGAAAATTCTGGGGTTTTTGCATAATAGTAACTACATGATTTCTTTCGTATACTCAATAGTCCACTCTATCGTCATTATGGCTCTTCTTTGGCCTATCAATTTTTGTGATTTCTGTGGACTGCTACTTCCTTCTACAACAGGGGGACATCCTTACCCTGGGCGTGGCCCCATTGTAGGAATGTTTCCTTATTTTGAGGATTCTACACTGTCATTTTTTCCATTCCTGGCACCAGTCCACCTACCAGGATTGGGCACTTTTTTATCCTGGGTCTTGTGCACCCAGCTATCTTTTTTAGTTATTGACCTATTTCTGTCCATGATATATGCTATACAAATACAGTCTATATATCAGTGTTGCCTTGGTGAGATTATGTGAAACACAGGGTCCACCTAGAGAAGGTACTCACCAAGACTTGAGGATGAATTCAGTTTCACTACTACTCTCCTTTGCTTGCTAACTTTTCATCTCTCCATTCAGTCTCCAATATATGCATGTATATGTCAAGAAATGGGAATTTAATTTATTCAATATTATCACACCAAACATATGAATTCAGCTATTGTCTATTTAAATACTGTGTGTCTTTTATTGGACATTATACTTAACAATGACTTTTTATATTTTTGTAATCTGTATTTTCATCAACTCATAGGAGTTGCTATGGGTGCTATTGTGGCACTGGCTTTTGTTAACATTGAGATGGAATGGTGGGAAGTTAAAGGTTTGTATAATTCACATTTATTTAATTACAGCATTATACTGACAATTTCATTTTCATTTAAAAAAAGAAAGAAGATGATTTTGGCGGGTTTATTTTTTTTCTGAATTCTAGTGCTGACTTTTTTAAATTCACCATTAGTAGTATTCGTTATCTTGACATGTCTTTAAAAATTCCATTTGAAAACAAGGTTTTCAATTCAAGAATATATTGAAAGCCCACTTTTGTTAACAACTGCAGTCAATACATTAGTGGGCATCCTTTTAAAATGAAGAACAATGTTACTTTAGAGACAGGTTATCAGACTACCTAGGTTAACCACTAATACTGAGTATTACCACTAATAGTAATACCACTAATGATACTGAGTTTACTACAGGTTTCAACCAATTCAAATGTATGTTTATTGATAGAAGATTTCCCATTACTCTGGTGAATAGAATCATATCTTATGTCACGGTACATAGGTATGATAAATATGTCATGATTTTGTAAGTAAAACTGTGACATCATTAGATAATTTTTTGTAAGTATGACAGTGGATAGTTCGGTAACAAAAAGTTTTAGATGATAATAGGAAAATCATTCATGACAATGATGAGTAACATGCTGTTGTTGGTAAAGCTCCTAGAGGGCTAAAACAGCAATAATGTTATGGACGTGTGGATTTGTACCTATAATTGAAAGGGTTAACAAGTATGATTCATTAGTCAAGGGCATTTTAAATGTGGAAATTGTAAGTGGTATAGATACATCTGTGAAGGAATGTATTTAGATTTGACATCTTTAAACAAGACTTAGGGTGGAAGAGGACATTATACATGTCATTTGTGGGCATAGTTTACATTGCAACAGAAATATTCCAAATGCATATATGAACACCTTTATTTTATTAAAGTCCAAGTTAAACAAGTGTCCTTTACAAGTTCTCTGCAACATGTGACTCTTACAAGAAGTTTTTGTTTTTTGGTATAGATTATGTTCAGTTGAATATGAGGGGTGTAAATCTGGATAATGAATTAAAAAGAAAAGAGACTGGCAGGTTTACTGAATTCCAGTTTTATATAAAAGGAAGTGAGTTCGTTTTTTTTTTTTTTTTTTGCTGTTGTTCTGTTCTTGTGAAGTATTTGTAAATGTAAGATGATATCACTCATTATACATATCAACGCTGACTAGTTATTTTAGTTTTATTGTTTTTTTTTTTTTTTTTGGTTTGTTGTTTTCATCGCTGTTATACCTATTTGGATTTGTCTTTCCATTGCTTCCTTTTTTTTTTTTTTTTTTATACCAGCTTTGTTCTCTTAGTTTTAGTTCTTGACCTCTTTAAAAGTGCCATTGTCTTGATCCTCACCCTTCAAAATTCTTATGCTGAAAGCATGTATCAGCTTCCAACACAGTGCCTGTAGTGTCTGCCTCCTCCCACATCTCCTATAGTGCTTTGCATTGTTAGAAGTGGAAATGTTTTACTATCATTACATCATGAGTAAAACCAGGGTTCACAGCTACAGAATACAACATTTTTCATAAATGTGTTTGGATTTCTACATGCATGAAGGAATATATTGTTTTCTGTTACCATAAATGTATATTACCTCTGATAGTTTGTTGGGTACTTACTTATTATCGCAACCAGATTTTGCGACATCTTTTACTTTCTTCACTTTTACTGAAATGGCCTCACTGAAGTGTGATATGGAAGGGTAGACTGGCAGAAAGTCTGCTGGGGATATTGGTGGGGGTTTTAAAAAATGATTAAGGGTTATAATTTTGAGGTGTGTGGGTAGCGTCCTTTAAAGACGTCAAGCATTCAATTTAGGGATCGCAGTGGTTGCGTGTGTGTACGTGTGTTGGGCTGAAAGGAGTGCAGGAGTTAGCGTACGATCTGTGGAATGGATTACTTTGTACTGCAGTTCCTTTTGGTGAAGGAGTACTAATTCTTCAGCGTTATCTTTTTTTTTTTTTTTTTTTGGATGTATGACAGAATTATGAAGGTTAGAAACAGGTTTGGTGGACTTAGGTACTTTCATCATTGAAACGGCTGATAAATAATACAGGTTTGAAAACAGAGATTTCCTACTTCACCGACTACAGCATGTGGAAGGAACACATTTGCAGTAGAATGGGACTCGCTTAACTGACAGGAGATGCTGGCGGTAAAAGGGGAAATCTGTTTTTGAATCTTATTTTTTGAGCTGTTTCAATGATAAACCTTCCTAAATACAAAAACATTACAGAACATGTCTCTAACCTTCATAACACTGCAATGCTACTACTTGAACTAAACAGAAACAACCAGCATTACCGCAAAAATCTGGTTGTGATAATACATAAGTACCGTTTGTTGTTATAATCTTATGTTTGATTATTAGGGAACATTTGACAACATCATCATGCTCTTGGAGTATGGAATGACATGACCCTCACTGTCTTCTAAAATAATCTAGCACACTTTGACAATTGGATGCAACACAATGGCATAATGCTGACTCAGTTATTTTAGATGTAGTTATATTGCATTCCATAGAAACAACTTAATTTGCAGCATGTATGGCACCCTTTCCATTTTCACCCCTAGCATTTTGCGTAGTATTAGAAATGCATAAGTTAACAATATGACTCCACTCTCCATATTTGAAATAAATGAACATGTTGCTCGCAACATTTGTTTTCATAGTAATGACAGACCAATTTAGTCTTAGAAGCAGAAAATTAATTTCTAAAAACTATGTTGTTTATTAATGTCACTACTTACATTTTTAGATCATCAAAGTTCTTAGGATCCTTTTGCAGTACATCTCTTCTTATATTTATAAGTAGAGTTCCTTTAAATCTGAATACTTCTGAAATGTCTAACAATTTCACTTTTCTATTGGTACTAAACATGTTTTAATTTATGCATATTTGCTTTTTTGCCTTGCAGCATTAAGCATCCAGTTATAATACATTATTACTTGTAATTTAGAGGTCATTTGAGCCCCGGAAAGTATTTATTTCTTAAATTTGTCATAGTTAATTAAGTAGGACTTAAGGTATTGCAAATGACAAATCAGGAGTTGACCAAAAATGGCTAAACTTTTTGACCTTTTGCCATGCAATCTCTCTCTCTCTCTCTCTCTCTATATATATATATATATATATATATATAGATATAAATATATCTATATGTAAAATATGCATGTAAATGTGTGTGTGTGTGTGTGTGTGTGTGTGTGTGTGTGTGTGTGTGTGTGTGTGTGTGTGAAGAAGTTGAGAATGAATAACTCTGCCTATATGATAAGCATGTTATCCTACAGCAGACCTCTGAATATTTTATTTTATTCGTATTTGTTTTCTAGTATAGAGCACTGGTCTCCACTGACCTTTTTTCGGACTTAGCCTGGGACCAGTGTCTGACTTATGCTCCTTTTGTCTTATGATTTTATTTTTTAAGGAACTTATTTTAATGGCTTATAAAACAGGACTAATTGTTAGAGTGAAAGAGTATTTTTATTCATCATTATAACTTTTCTTGTATGGGTAAAACTCTCTGATACATTATCATAATTTGATATTATACTTGATTCCAGGTTGCTAATATTTTTATTTCTATTGTCTGCTGCAGATAAATTACTAACATGCATTATTACTTAAAGCATTTTCATATCCTTACAGAGTAAAATTAGGATATAGAGCAATACTGCTAGAAAGTAAACAGTAACAGCAGCTAGTCTAATCAAAATCACAATTAATACACTTCAACTGCTATACAGTAAAGCATTTGCTAGGTAATGCAAGCTTTCACTTTGGAGCTAGTCATAGTGTAAGCTGCACATGGAAGGCACTGCACAGTGTCAGTAGCACAATAAAATATTTGTCCAGCACATGTCATAATGTACCTTCCACTCCAAAAGGTACACAGTAAGTTTTATACTGCAGTGCATGGAATGTACCTGGATTGCAATGTGTAATACCAGCAACTCAAGAAGATGTACAGAGCACACATATGAGAATCAGTCTCTATAATGAATTTCACACACAGCACTTGGAAGCCACAGTGAAATGCTCTGAGCTCAATAACGATATACAGAACTGTCCCACACATTTTTTTAACATTGTACCTAATTTGAATAGAAAATCCGATTTACACTTTCTCCCAGTAAGCAATCTTTATGCTGCAGACTCCATAATAATTAAGCATGGCCATACTTTTTACATTTGTAGCAAAACTAGATGTCACCTTCTGCAGTATAATAATCATCACTCAGCTAAAAAAACAACACAATGTAGTGTAGAAGGGTCTACTATCATTTAAAAAGGTAACAATTACTACCATGAGTATAATGACAAAATTTCCACAGAATATATTCCTCCTGATTAAAAGAGTCTATATTATTAGAGAGAAAGCTGAAAAAAGCAAATGCTCTTATGTTGAAACTAAAAAAGTGAAACAACATAATGTCAAATGGCTGGAACTGCAATTTTTTTTTTTCCCAGGGGAAAAAAAATCACTGGGCCATTCTTGGGACTTTGCCATTTCCTCCACTGTGGTGCGATCAGGGAGTTGGTATATTTAAGTAGGGGGGGTGGGGGGTACAGCCC
This sequence comes from Protopterus annectens, assembly GCF_019279795.1. Classification (NCBI taxonomy): domain Eukaryota; kingdom Metazoa; phylum Chordata; order Ceratodontiformes; family Protopteridae; genus Protopterus; species Protopterus annectens. The sequence goes on from NC_056735.1 coordinate 542,533,572, forward strand.
ATCAAATTGGGGGATTTGGGCAAAGCCCACCACTGTATTTTGTTTGTACATTTTTTTTTTGGAGCAGTGATTTTTTTTCCCTGGGGAAAAAAAAAATCACTGTTCTGTGCATTCAACATTTTGTGGCTTTATTTTTTTCAGTACGACATAAAGAGTGTTTGCTGTTTTTAGATTTCGCTTTTCTAATATAGACCCGATTAAAATACAACATGAGAATGCAATATATACAAAAAATACTTTGAAAACCCTACATTGATAGATAAGTCAGCAATATACTGTTCCAGCTCGATCCACTATAAATCATAACCAGCAGTTAATATATGCCTAGCTGTATTGAAGTGAAGAAGTAGCTCTAATGATGTAGCTACGAATAGAGGTAAATGCAAAGATATGACTGCAACAAAGAATTCAAGTGTGCGATACAAGATGATAATTTCTGTAGCATATAATCTCTGTCTGCAGCTGGGTAAGGAAAAGATAAGAATAGTCTTCCAGAAAACATAAGATGCAGAGAGTGCAGCAAACATGTCCACCAGAGTAATGTACCAAGACAGATGGACATCTCCCTCCAAAATTATAAAGCAACCCTGTTATGGGAGAGTAAATTCAAATGAAGATGCTACAGTAGGATATCATATTACACAATGCCATGCTGCACATCATAAAAGCTAGGAAGATTTATAATTTATCAAATGTCGGATCATGCAATATGGATGTAGCTACTCATAATTTGGTCCAGCATCACATACCTCAATATGTTGGGCTTTTGGATCCTCTATGGATCTGTTAAACCATGCCAACAGCATTGCTGCAATTATACACCATCTGTTTAAAGTCAGCTGTGGAAAAAGGCACAGTTTCAAAATATGCAGCAACTTATTATAGTGAAGTATAATGTTTATTCAACTTCCTTAAATCTTCACTTTTTATGCATGCCATATTTAGGGCCCCACTCTTTACAGCTTTTATAATGGATTTGTTTAGTAATATATTATTCTTTGCTTCATAAGATTTTCTTTTATTATCTTCCTTTACTCTGGCTATTATTAAATGTTTATCTTAATGACTATAAACTCTGCATCAATTACAGTATATAATTATATGTAGATGTGAAGGAAGTTATTGGTCTTTAGTTCTTAGGATAACTTGCAGGTTTGTTTTTAAGAAGGAATATAATTTATCATGCTGCTATCCAAGTTGGTGTCAGTAAGACACATGCATATAAATAATGTTATTCAAGGCTATTAATACCAGAAGTTTGCCATAACAGCTACACCCAGGGTTTCCATTTAAGAGCTGTTCTTACTTTTATCTGAATTTTGCTGAGTGTTACTTCATTCTATTTCATATCCTTTAGATTAATACATTTTATTCTTTCTTTTTCCTCTTCTACCATTGATCATCTTTACATCCAAGAGTATCTCCATAGATACTTATTCAACATGTATTGATTTTGTCTTTTATTTTCGGATGCTATTACTATTGATGTAATTTTCTTTTTTCATTTCACACAGAACAGTTTTGCTAGTTTTCTACTTTTTGGTTTTCTATATGCATTCCGAGTTTTCCTGCTTGGGCTGATATTTTTACTTTTTTACTGGAGTTAGTGTAAGATAAATCCTTATCTGCTTCAATTTTGTTAGTTTGTTTTATCACATTTATCTTTCTAAAAGTTTTTGATGACCTATTCCCTTTTAGTAAACTTCCAGTAGTGCTGGCTTTTGCCTAAATTACTAGCTTATAGCTCACTGTGATTAAAGTTTCCATAGTGGCGTTCTGCTTGTTCCCTTCTCTGCTATTATTATTCTGTTTTTCCTTTGGTGACTTTCTGTTATTAGCTTAGCTGAAGAGTAGGCTATTCTGTGTTTTTGTTTCACCATAGGGATCTCTGATAATGGTCTTAATTTTTGCATTTTGTTGTATCAGTTTTCTAATATTCCAGGTTTTACATACTTTCTGCAGTCTTCTATCATTTATATTAATAAACCTTTTTATTTCTGTTGATCAAGAAGTCTTCCCTTAGATAATCCTTTTCCAGACTGAGAATAAAATTTAGTAAGGAATATTTTTGAAAACTAAAACTAATATTAAAAACTGCCTTCACATCTAGGAATAAAGTACAAGCTTTAAATCAGCTTGCACTTTCTGTTCTAACAGCTTTGGCATGACAGATAGGCTACACAAATTGTGGAATCATTTGAACAAGAAAAAAAAAAACTTCTTTATTGATTTTTATATAAAAATTAGTACATGGCAAGATTATACATCCCTCAGTCTGAAAGAGGCATGGGCTTTACTTAAAATTGACAATGTGTTTTGGTCTGCAGCTGGTGGACTGCAAGCATACTAACTGACACCATCAGATCCAAATATAGAGAAAGTTGAAATATATGAAAAAAGTCTAAGATAAAATTATTGCCCAGCCTAGCAGAAGTATTTCAGAATGGAGTGAAGTTAGAAATCAGAGAAGAGTGAACAAAAAATAGCAGCAACAAAAAGTACCAAAATTAATAAATAAATAATGTATACATACAAAGATCATGCCCAAAAGAAAAGGAAAAGAAAGAAACTGGAAAGTCCGCAACTAGAATTGGAAATGTAAAGAAATGCTGAATCTCGTGTTGATTAAGATTTAAAGAATGAATGTCTAAGGAGAGGTGAATTTAAACCAAAAGATGACAGGTTAATGACAGCTCCAGACAATGGACTATGTACAGACTGGTTTACTAAATCTGTAGGAAAATTGAGAGATACAGACAACTGTGGTTTTTGTAGTACAGAACTAGGCTCGGGCGCTCATCTTGTTTTATTCATTCAAGTAAAACAGAGTGAAAATCTTAAAAACATTTTCCTGGATGAGAGGCTTCTTATCTTGATCAAGTGAATGTCATTGGTGGAGGCTGAAGTAAGGGCCTATCATACCACACAAAAACAACAGTACATAAAAGTCATTGAAGAGAAGTTGGAGTGGTGTGCAGCATGAGTGGCTCAAGTGGAAGATCAGCTGACCATGCAGAACTCATTGACTGACAACCACTTTAGACTACACTGACAGTTCATAAAATTAGATGCCATAGAAAATCACTCCAGGTGGGTTAACATCTTCATTAAAGGCTTACCAGAGATAATGGGAGATCATATCTAAGGCTAGTGATGAAGCATTTCCTTCAGGAGATATTGCATATCCTGGCAAATCCAGACCTCATGAGCGAAAATGTTTGGTCAGATGGAAAAAGCAAGGGTTTACTAGAGTTACAAGTCTGTGCTGGCAGCAGTGCATTCCCACATTTACCAGGGACTGCATTGTTTTCAAAAGAAGGTTGATTAGCTTTATGCCTTGCTGTAAGACATTATTTTTATTGCAGATTATTTTCAGCATTTATTTAAAGTGGAAAACAAATGGTTCGATGTAAAAAGAAACTGAAAGAGTTTGGATGTTAAGTTACTCTTGTGTACTTGAGAATATTACCTGTAGAAGATGATGGCAATCAGATCATTTTAGAGAATGTAGAGGAAGTGGAGGAACTGAAAGCAAGGGAACAAGGTGTCTGTTTAAAATGGGAAGACACACAGGATAATTTGTCAGAGAAGAAAATGGAGTGGGATCTAGTGATATAGAAGAGACAAAGGTCATTAGCTGGAAAGAAAGCCAAAGATCAAAGAGGCAGTATAATTTAGACTGGGTAATGTTCCTCATATATATCCTAAGCATAAAGGAGGTGGTAGCAGCAAGGCAGTTATTGTATTGCTTATAAATCATTGCAATTTTGCCCAGAAAGAATGTAAAATAAGTAATAAAGGAATGAAAAATCTGGAAGGAAGGAATACAAAAGCACTTATGGATTATTGTTAATGTATATGTTCTTAAAAATGATGATCTGGAATATTTGGTGAATTATTCCATCACTGGGAACAAGAACTGTTGGGGAGAAAACAAGTGATATTAATGGGAAATTTTAATTTAATGTCAAATGCTAAACTGGATTGGTTATATGGGAAGAATGTATCACATGTTGGGAGGGTGGCCTAATGGTTAAGGTGTTTGCCTTACAAACACAAGGTGCAGGGTTTGAGTCTCACAAGGGATAACTGGCTAGGCTTAAAATGGCTCGCAAGGGCAGTTAGCTTAGTACTAACCTATGAACCTATGAACCTATGTAAATGCCATTATGGTAGTGAAGGACTGGACTAAAAGACTGGGATGGGATTATAACTGGAGAGAAACTCATGGACAGCATTCTCTAACGGCCTTCATAACCAAAGTAGGAGACTTGACTTAATACTAGTCCAGCAAGATTTGACAGGATATTAGTTTTAGCAAAATACACAATGGTATTGATGGAGATGAAAGAATCACTTCAGGGAGATAGGGTCAGGGGTAGAAATGGCCCTATTATTAATGCAAAGGAGAGGAGAGACAAGACAAACTGAGAATGCATGATAGAAAAAAAATAGACAGAAGAGCTATAGTACTTCCCTGGCGGGGGTGTGTGTAAAGCAGGATTGACAGAGGAATCTATGATGTGCACGGGTAAATAATGAAGAAAAAATCAGTTCCAAGAGAAGGAGAAGCAGTTAGCAAGTATACAGTTAAGAGTACAAAAAAGTGAATATATGCTAAAGGAAGATGTGGATTACAGAGGAGCTTACAATGGATTCTTGGTGGTTGAGAAGTGAGTGAGATGCAAAATGGATGTTATGGTTATTAAATCAAAGAAAGGAGAAAACAATTACCCATTTAGCGTCAAAACGGAGACTCATAGTTAATTGGACTTTATGTTAGGGAGGCTTTTCTAGACAACTACAGTGACCTCTAAAATGCACAGGATGTAGGCAGTCAGCTTGTGTGACAGTATGAAACACCAGTGGCAAAAGGGGTTCAAGATGAAACAAAGTAACTGGCTTGACCAGAAGAACACAACAGCACTGGTTAAACAGCTACCTAAGAGTTAAACATCAATAATGCTGCAGGCATAGATATTTTCTCAACAAAATGTTATAAATGAGGACGAGTATATTATGAGAAAAACTAGCTGAACTATACAATTTGTTAGCAGACAATGAGCAGGTTTAGTTCAAATCACCCTATAATTACAGTGTTGCCTAAAAGGGGAACATATTACTAAGGGTCATTGATTTTAAACCTATCTACTTAACAAATTTGGATCTCAAAATCCTAACAAAAGTGCTAGTGAAGTGTGTAGAAAGGTTACTTCCAGTCCTAGTAGAAGCGGAAGAAAGTGGCTTTGATAAAAGCTATATCTATCTCAAGTTGGTGGTGGAGGCAAGCTGCATTTCTAGAAAAATATGTAGTAGAGAACACCAGAGCTGAGATAGTACTGTAATATCAGAAAAGTGTTGAATACAGTTTTTTTTTCATTCAGTTGTTTGGAAAAAAGAGGGACTGGTGCTGCTTTTCGAAATTGAGTGACGCTGTTATAAACTTTATCTACATTTCAAATGGATGTCATTAGGGGACTTTCAGTGTTGGAAAACATAAGAAAGGGTATGAGAAGGGTGTTCCCTTTTCTCAGGACTGTTTATATTAGTCATGGAGCAACTGGTCTTTAGGGTCAGGCTATACCTAGCTAATATTATTGTGGTTAGATGCAGTCTTGATGGGCCATAAAGGCTTGGAATCTACAGCCTTGTGACTCTTAGATGTATTTGTACTGTCTGAGGATATTAACAGTGAAGGCAGGTGTCTTGCTGTGTGAGCAAATGTCTGAGGTTTCTTACTCATTAGCCTGGGAAGTTTAAGCAGTGTTTTGTTAACCTCAGAATAAGTTGGTTTAGTATAACTGCTCTGTGATGTGCTGTTTGTATGTGTGTGATGGGCTTGCAAAATGTTTTCTGATTTGAAAAAGTAGTAGTTAATTAAATACATACACTTATTATATACTGAACTTTTGTGTGGTAGCACTATTTTTATGTTTTTGGTAAGAATAGGGCTGTCGCTACACTGCCTCAGAATACCCAGTGCTATCTGGCAAGCTACAGAAGGGACAACAGTTGACTGACATTCCATTATGGCTAGTACAGACAAAAGGATATAAAAAGCAAGATTGCCTAATAACTTTCTCTTGACATAAGACATAAGGCAGAAGGAGATACTTAATTGGACTCAGAAAAGTGATAATATTGCATATGGCCAAGGATATAAGTATGTTAGTGGTCACAACTGAAGAATTAACAAGTACAGAAGTGATCATAAGTCTCTTGAATTTCTAAGGATAATTCTTTTAGGCTCATCAGTGTCCTTACCTTTGGCATGGCTTTGCACTGATTGTGTGCCTACTTATCTTACTTGTCAAACTACTTACAATAATGTATATTGTTTTTCGTTATTTGGGAGTTCAAATTTTCCAAATGGATTACCTGCTTTAATGAAAATATTGTTTGATTATGTCACATCCATTTTTCTTTCAATAATGTAAATTAACTTTTTTATCCACTACATTCCTTAACTCTCTTTAGCTAACTTTGTAGCACTGGCTAAGACTGATGTTTCAATTTTGTCTAGTGACTTGGGAATTGGCAGAGCTGGTCACAGAAGCTGTTCACATCTCCCTGGAAGAAAAGTCAAGGAGTGCATTCCAGGTAAAATCTCTGCAGGAGACACAAGTGTAGATGCACTTGCTTTCAAAAGGACAGGGGCAATGTTGTGAGCTTCTCACAAAAGAGGGAGATGTGTCTCTGGGTATTCAAAAAACATACTATGGTGTAAAACAAAAGAAAGAAAAAGAAATAAATTCAAAGCATCAGCTGCCCAGCTATACTATTTTACTATAAATGACCCTGGTATGATCCCTTGAGGTTATGACCACAACAATGGCAGATTGGGTGAAGAAATGGAGCAGAGCAGCCTGCAACATCACATATACTGTTCCTGCTTGCTAGGGGATTTTTTTTATGCCCTAAATGTGTGGAGCTTGTGATATTACTTGTATCTCTGAACTTAACATCACTTTGCTCAGCCCCCCATTCTGAAATCAGCAACAATCTGCCATATGCTTATGGCACCTTCCCATTATCAGGATATGCCTTTATCACAGGCAGAATCACTTACCCTTCCTCCCAGAGTGGACAGGCTGACAAAACTACTCCTTCCCACCACTTCAACCCTAGCTTCTCTGTTACCTGAGTCCATAATCAATCTCAGGTCATTGCTGTCATAGTCAGGGCACCATCCTTCTAGGCTATTTAGCTGTGGAAATATGTTTTCTTGTCATACATGACCACATTACTCTCAACACACACACATTACCCTCTAGGATGTGCAAATGGATGGAACTGCTCACTCCTTCAGATAAACAAACAGAAGTCACTTAGGCAAAATAGAAGGAAGGCAAAATGTCCAACTGGGAATCAGAGCAAATAAAAAAAAATGTTAATATATTTTGAGGTGTATGGCTTGGGCTTCTTTTTTCAGCTGTTCTAAAACACAGCACTGTATATCAACAAAATTCTTTCCTTTCTTTAATGATATGCTGTTATTGTTTCATCAGTTTTATTGCTGAGCTATTACAGTTATCCTTCAGATACTAGTGCCTACATGTGGCCTATTGCTCTTTCTTTGCACTGACATGATATGATTTTATTCTAGACAACATTGCAAGAAAACAGCAGATGCTTATATCAGAAATAATATTTCTGGGGTACTGTATACACAAATACAAACACATGCACACTCACACACAAGCACATCTAATAGCTGTTTGGTGCCATCAGCACTGAAAAAAAAGTTAGTCCTAAAATGCCAATTAATCCACAGAGTATAGTTACATGTATATCATGCAACAAATGGCCAGCCATTTACCTTTTCAGTACCTCTTGTATTTCATTTCTCACAGGAAAGTGTCCTCTTTCATACCATTAAAAGGGTAATATAATGAAACAATTCTCCAAAACATTAATGTATACAGAAATCAGCACTGCAAAACAACAATGGTGTAGCACATAATAAAAAAAGAAAAAGTAAGTTGTCATTTCTAATGCATTAACTATAAATTTTATCCATGCTAAGCTAATTAAAATGGCAGTCATGAAACATACACAACTAATTACAGACTGCCTTAATTAAACCATAATAAACTTGGTAACTGCATTAACAAGTCTAAATAGAAATATAATATTAACATAAGAAGCATTCTGTGAAACCTAACATAGCTGTTTCAGAAGTCTTACATATTTTAAGATTAAGTTTATAATATTTTGAGATATTATCAAATATAGCTTGTAGATCCATTTTGGAGGTAGCTTTTCAAAATATCTTCCAACAGTATTGTATATTTTATTTGGAAAATGGCAATTCCTTCAATGCGCTTTTTCAAAACAAACATGCATGCTACTCATGTCTCATGAGGATCTGTTGCAGTACTGACTTTAAGCTTATGAATATTACAGGTGTATGACATGCTGTGGATGAGGAGTCAGAGCGCAAGTGTCACACTTTGCCAGTTATGGTGTAAGAAAGCATTTACAAGAGGTGAATCAGAAAACTGCAGTACAGAACAGATTCTTCAGTGAAATAGCATGCTGATTTGTAGACATATCATATTATGAAAGGTGACAAATGCAGACGCAGAGCAGATGGTCTATGGATACCCGCCAAAACAAAATCACTGTGAAGCAAATCAGTGCAAAGAAGCAACTAATGTAACATCTGGAGGACACCTGATGAAGGCAGCAACACATTTGTGTAGGAGTAGCAAAGAGCAGATAATGAAGTGTCAAAGGTCATGAAACTGAAGAACACAAGTGAGACTGCCAATGTGGTAATGAGTCAGGGCAGATTTGAATCAGTTCTTCAGCAGCATATTGTTCTAATCCCAAAGATATCACATTGGAAAGGAAAGGATTATAATTCTGCAACCAGAGATGCTGATGAAAAATGAGCATTCAGTACACTGGTAAGTAATATGAGATTAATACATATAGTGCGTGTCAAACTTGACACCATTTAGAGTTTGCATCAGGTAAATGAAAAATGTGTATTGTAACATAAATGAAACAGCAAATGCTCAAACAGTGAAAGGATACCTGATTAGAAATAATTACCCTTTCAGTCTCTATATACCAAATGTAAGAGAAATAAACGTCATTAAAGGTAGCTGTAGTGTCCAGTTAAATATAGTTCATAGGGAACAGCGGTATGTACAGAACATATACGTGCATACTCAGACATATAGAAAGCACAGTGAAAATGAGTTCAGGAGGAAGTTTAGCAAGAAGAGGCAGCAACAAGTGAAGCTGTTTAGGGAATGAATACAGGGCAGTGTTTGCACGCTTGCTCAAAAATTCTGTAAATAAACATACCAGCAGCCAAATATACTATGGATGTAGATGATTCTAAAGGTATTGCTAGAAATGTGAATGAGAATGAGAATATATAAGAAGCAGCTGGATGCATGAAATGTCACATAATATTCTCTGTCACACTGACTCTGTCAACTGTACTGTAATACTACACAAACATACACAGACATGCATCTACATATCCATGTGATCATCAAGTCCTACAATGAAATGTACTTAAATAAATGAAAAAGCCAGAATCATATTAATATGAAATGTTTATGATTGAATTAACATAAGCCTAAAACTCATAAGCCTGAAAAGTCAAAAGCCTAAAACTCAAAAGCCTGAAAACACAAAAAATACATATACTGACTTTAAACAACAGAAACCATATTAATTTCCACTAAGTATAAGCAGGGGGGCAAGCTGTGCCCCCTACACTCCCTGCTACTTAAATATATCAACTCCAGGATTGCACTTCATTACCCCTGCTTATACTTAGTGGAAATTGATATGGTTTCTGTTGTTTAAAGTCAGTATATGTATTTTTTGTGTTTTCAGGCTTTTGACTTTTCAGGCTTTTGAAGTTTCAGGCTTTTGTAGTTTCACTCATATAAAGGGGAACAATATATATACATATATATATGTAAGTATATGTCAAATGTTCAAACTATATACATTTCAGAAACTAAGACATAGTGTAAAACCATTCAAATCACAAAGATTCAAAGAAAAAGAAATACTATTTTTCTTCAGGGTATCAAGCCCCTCACATCACCTTCTATTTATATATAACAAGTCCAAGATTGCAAATTCCCACATCTTTACTATATCACAATCTTGAGTACCTGCAATGTTTGAAAAGTTCATATTCGAGCATTGTAGCTGATAACTCAAATGCTCAAAGAGTTGGAGTGTTTGAATGGAACCCAAATATGTATAGATATATATGTGCATGTGTGTGTTTGTGTGTGTGTGTGAGTTTGTGCATGTATGTATGTATGTATGTCTATATGTATTTTGAACCAGTACTATAACAATACATCAGATACATTATTTGCAGACCCTCAAAAAAGGAATAATACACCTAATCCTTCAGTTTCAAAAATAGTGCATTTATGCAAGGGGTACTCCCAAAATTCTTTCTTGCTCTGTGTGTGTGTGTGTGTGTGTGTGTGTGTGTGTGTGTGTGTGTGTGTGTGTGTGTGTGTGTGTATGTGTGTTTTGTGTGTATCAGTTAGGATTTAGGCATTACATACTAGCTGCTCACAGTATATTGCTGATTTATTTCTTTTGTTGTGAGGAAGTGTACAAAAGTTGGGTATTTTTCTCAATAATGCAAACAGAATCATTCAGCTTTTACAGTTTACAACACTATTCACAAAAAGTGGCCCAGTTTTTGGACATAGAGGTTTTCAAATACCTAACACATGAAGATTAGGTAAAAGGATTTATGAAAAGCAAGGCAAAGGGAATTACTATGATCACTACAGCAGTGCACATACAAAGGGCCAAAATTGAATATAGCTAGAAGCCAGATGATTAGGGTCTCAACGCTGACCTGTCAAGAAACAGATTTTGAACAAAAGATGAGATAATTTAAAAACATGTTTACACAGAGAGGTTACTGTGAGGTGAAAGTTAATGAAATTGCAGAGCAAGTGAAGAATGAGAGGAAAGGGAAATTCAAATCCAAATTATTAAATGGTGAATCTGAAAGGTAACTTGCCAAGTTTTAGTTATTGATGGTCATAAACAAGTCAGAACACCATGGATGGAGATGCACATTAGTGTGGACAGTTTTGCTATTAAAAGCATTATAAGAAACAATTAGAAGATTCTGAAAAGTAAAGCATCGATCGCTATGGCTGTGGGTGAAAACCCTTACTTTTATAACATTGATGGAGACAACTTAAAAACTTTATAAGAATGGAATGAACCAGTGGGAGAGAAAGAGTCACACAGAAAAAGAAGAGAACACATGCCTGCATTTTTATGGCACTTGAAGGTTCATGATTCATTGCTAATAGTTCATATGATTTGATGAGAAAAGTAGAAAAACAAATGGTGCTAAATAACATTTCAATTATAGTGGTGAGAATGTTGTTTATGTTGCTGCATGCATCTCCTGTAATGCTTAATCCTTTTTTATGTTGGTAAAATGGACAGAAAACTTCAGCAAAGGATGCAAAACCATATATATATATATATATATATATATATATATATATATCTATGCAATAAAACATAAAGATAATTATAATGTATTATTTAACCATTCCACATTATGTTCAAATTTTATGAAATTTGTCTTTTATGTAATGCAGGGTGTAATTACTTCTGAAAGAGGAGGGGATATTGACCTACTGCTTGACATCAGGGAACTTTTTTGGCAACCTGAGTTGGCAGCTAACATCTCCCCGGGCTTGAATGAATGTATTAGCATCAAGCCAAAACTGAAAAATAGGAGACTGAAGTAGAAATATTTCCAGATTGTGTTGGGAATATTCTCTGGTGTAGTGGTTAAGATGTTATCTTTGCAAGCTGAAGTTCTGATGCTCATCTCCTGACATTGACTTGAACTTTGCTATTTTGTTTTATGTGAATTTTTATAGATATATTTTTAATGTATTAAGCTACAAGAAGTATAGTGCTAGTGAATTGGAATCTGTGTTTATTTGTGTAAACTGAACATGTGATTCACAGAAAACTTTATTTAAACTCACTTGTGTTTTAAAAGGTTATTAGTATATCAGAAGTCCATTGTGAGTGAAAGGGTAAAAGCACTAACTAATAAACCATCATTTCAGAGTTACCTTTTGAATTGGACTGTTTGGTTATTTTATACACACGTATATATCTATATCTATATATGTATATATAAATATATATATATATATATATATATATATATATATATATATATATATATATATATATAAAGAGAGAGAAATGTAAACAGAATATAGATGCTAAGTCTGAGATAATGCAACAGTGGGGAAAGGGATTTATATCACTGTCAGACAATGTCAGGAAAATATACTACATCCCATCCCCTTGCTATGAAAGTAAATGATACAAAACTCTAGATACCCATTCACTTTGAGTGCTCTATAGGTCTGATATTCTATATTGATGTAATTTTATTTATAAGAAGAGAGGACTAGATATGCATGTGGAACATGACAGCTGTCATACTGGGATGTGGTGGCCAAGTAACTGTTACATGTAGTTATTAATGATACTTACATATTTATAAATCCAAGCAAGCAAGAGATACATGGCAAATATAGTCAGTGGCTAATAAACAGAAAAAATATTTTATATATAAAATGACAAACATAATATATAAATGAAGAATTATTAGATGATTCTGGAAAAAAAAATCTGTTATGTGGGGTATTCCATTCAGGAGGTTAACTCCCGCATGTCCCTTGCCGTCGCTGCTGATACACCTTTGTGAGATATACCAAGTATAAGATGTTATATAGCACTGAATCCTAGAATTAAGCATCTCATGCGCATTTTACATATTCCATTTCTATCTTTTAAAGTGTTTTGTGCAAATATCCTAAAGCATGTCATTCACCTAATGTTCACATTATATTTCTTAGAATCTTAGACTGGATTCTTGCTAACTCTCCCTCTAAAATGAACACTGCTGTATATCCTGCAGACATCCATCTGTGACCACCTACCCACTTTTGCTGTCAAACAGGTCAATCACAAACTTAAGCCCATAATCTTAAAACTAGTACATAAACTCAACTCCTTTAACAAAGATACCTTCATGTTCTGTCTCCACAAATACAACTGTAACTCTCCAAAAAGTTTGACATTAGGCTTAGTTGTTAAGCTGTTAACCATTTCAGCCACACTTTCCTTACTATCTTAAAAGAACTAGCTCCTATCTGAAATAAACAGTAAAAAAAAAACTTTCCCCATGGATCTCAAAAGATACCATGCTATTCATGAAAAACAGAGACAAGGCCTAGAAAACACAGATCAGTAATAAAACTCAACAAAACTGTCAAGATGTTATGCAACTAAGAAATCACAGTAGGTGGCCAAGATGGTAAACTGCTAACAGCACAAAGTTTTAGCTCTGCTTTATTTATTTTTTCTGACAGGATTTTATTATACAAACTTAAAACAACTTATTTTCTTATACATTTTGAGTCTTTTAAACAAACTTGGACAACTATTTGAAAGAGAAAAAAAAACATTTTTTATGGGTTTTTTTTGGATTTTTTTCCTGTTAGAAGTTTTTTTGACTGTTGTGACTCAAACGTGAACTCTTAAGACAACTCAGTGAAAAAGAAACTACAGAATAAAATGGGCAGTATCCAGGAGGTTTCTGTTAAATTTTATACACTTGAGATCAAAATGGACATTACAAAAGTAGATTCCAAGACACAAACAGAAAATGTTAAAAGAGATCATAAAACAACAATCTGTTTAGATCTCAGCAATAGAAGACACATTAAATGACCTGGATAGCAGAATTACAGAGAGTGAGAATCACACAGAATTCCTGTTAAAATAAAATACTTTGCTTATGGACAAACTAGAGAACCTAGAAAGTAGATCTAGAAGAAATAATATTATGATATATGGAACACCAGAAAAGGATGAAGGAGACAATATGTCACTGTTTGTAACTAAATGGATGCCTAAAATTCTAAATCTACCAGAAGCCCTCTCTTTTGATATTAAGAGAGTCCATAGATCTCTTTTGACTTCTTTGAAAAAAAATCCTTTGGTCCCCAGATCTATTATTGTAAAATTTCTCAACAGCAAGACAAGGACCTGGTACTGAAGACTGTTTAGGTTAATTCTCCAATAAAAATAAATAACAACTCTGTCAGGTTTGACAGGGACTATACTGCATCTGTTATGTCCAAAAAAAAGCATGTCTTCCATTCATAAAAAACTTTAAAAAGATAAACATTAAATCCCAACTAATTTTTCCAGCCAGAATTAGGATCTTTTTACCGGAAGGTCAGAAAACAATTCTCTAAAAGATACAATGGGCTTTTCTAAAAAAACCTTTTTGATCAATCAGAAAATATGTATTGGACTCTTGTCATCTTAAAGAGACAAGCAAAAAGAAATGTCTGGTCTCCAAAGGACAAAAATAGTACACATGAAAGAAAAGTAATGTTGTTATCATTTTGTATTTTGTCTAAATATCTTTCTCTCAGATATTCAATTTTGTCATTCATTACAGTTCATCATCAAATAAAAGGTAAAACAAATGAAAAAAATTATACTTTATCAAAATACCATTTATATAGTATCTGAAATGGTGTATATATACCATTATTACTAGTACTTATAAGTCCCTTTATTACTTTATTTTAGTTCTCTCTAATATTATTTTCAAACATAGAGAGTAGTGTTTATGTGGTGGTGGGGTGTACTGACAGTATCTGAGTATCTGAGACAGCATATAGATGTGTATATATATCTTTACTATTTTATTGAAATCCTCAAACATTATTTTCTATCATAAAGAGTAGGGTATATATGTGTGTGGAGTGTATATGAACATGTTTAACTAGTCCACTTAATTTATATATACTTTCTATACATAATTTCAAGTAATCTGTTTTTATTGCTGATTATTATATCAGGTGAATGTGGGTATATGTGAAAGCTTTATCTGGGTTCAGTGGGTATTGTGTTGAGTAGTTTTGGCTGCACAAATTTCATTTCTATGCATTACTTCACTTTATTTTAATAGAGTTAACTTGCATACTGTCTGTTCATTACTTGAGCTCTTATTCTAATAATTAGAGAGACTGTTGACTGTCTTTTTTTACGGTAACTGCTTCTTTTCAGTCCCTTTTCCCACCTAGTATTAGTTACATTCATTTAGATTTTTTTTCACATACCTCAGTGTATAACCATCTAGATTCCATGTTCAAGCTGCCTGTGCTGCAGGAAATGCATTTTGAACTTTAACCCTCATTTACAGGAAGTGTACTTTTAGAATGCTAAAACAAGCAGCAGAAACAGAAACATAGAACATTCAAAATTAATCTAGTTAATTTTAAAACATATCCATGTAGATTTTATACCTGTTCATAAGTTCATAGGTAGGTACTAGGCTATCTGCCTGAAGGCATTTATAAGCCTAGCCAGAAAGTGTTGGCTTTTGCCGCCCCCTTAGATTAGTTCCCTGTGCCTCTGTCCAGTACAGCCACTGAAATGATCCCCGGGGTAAACATTCTATTTCCTATCCACTTGTCAAGGTTTGTCTTGAGTGTTAGCGAGGAGCTCTGCCTAATGTAGATTGGAATCTTGTTCCAAAGCATGGGAAGTCTCTGGGACAGGAATCTATCCCTCCAGCATGTCCTATTTATTGTTGCAGTGCGGTTTAGATCCCTAGAGCGTGTGGCTCGAGGGGATAAGGTTTTCTTTAGGTGGAGCATGTCCATCAATTCTGGGTTGGACATGGCCTTGTATGTCAGGCAGAGATCACCTCTGAGTAGGTGGTATGCAACTGAGTACAGCTGGGGTTTCTTCAGTCGAGCTGCATAGGGCATCTGTTTGAGACCAGTAATCCTCTTGTTGAGGTACTTCTGTAGTCTTTCCAGCTGCTGCAGGTGTCTTGTAAGCTACAACCCAAATGGGGCATTGAACTCTATGATGGGTCTGATTAGTGATGAGTGGAGGGGCACAACGACCTCTTTTGATCAGGATGTGAACCCTTTTGTGATAAGGTGGGCCATGTAGAAGGATTTTCTAACCACTTTGGCAATGTGATTATCAAAGGAGAGATTATTATCTACTTGAGTCCCCAGATCCATTGTTATGTCTTCCGTATTTAGGGGACTACCACGTATGTGGTAGTTTGTGGGTATTTTATTTTTTCCAAAGGGGATGACTATGCACTTTTTGGCATTTAGCTTGAAGCCATGATTTTGACACCAGGTATCCGTCTCAGTAAACCCTTTTGGAGGATGTCAGTGTCAGCGAGAGTCAATTATAGCCCCTAGTTTGCAATCATCTGCGAACTTGGTCAGCCATAGTCCTCCTGTGCTTGCCTGTACCTCTGAGAAGTATATGCTGAACAGGGGTCCTAGGACTGAGCCCTAGGGAAAGCCACTTGTAACTGGTTTAGAGTCAGACCTAGATCCCACAACTCTTAACATGTGGATTCTGTCCATAAGCCAGTTGGCAACCCATCTTGTGATGTAAGGATTTATGTTCAGGCTGGTGAGCTTGTCTATAATGCCAGAATGGGGAATGGTGTCAAAGGCATTAGCAAGGTCTAGGTAGGCTGTGTGTACCACCTTTCCCTCACCTATAACCTTGGTAACTGTCTCAAAGAAGTCCACCAGGTTTAGGAGGCATGATCTGCCCTTAACAAAGTTGAACTGAGTAGGTCAAGTGTTTGGAGGTTCCCAATGTCTCTGTTAATGAGTTCCATGATGATGCACTCCATAGCCTTGCAGACTAAGCTAGTCAGGCTTATACGGTGATAGTTCCCGGGATCTGTTGTGGCTCCACCTTTGTGGAGCAGAATAACCATTGCTGTGCACCACTCTATGGGTATGTAACCTGTGGAGAGTCTGAGTTTGAACTGTGTGTTTAGGTGAGGGGTTAGTTCATCTTTGAGCTCATGTAGGATGCAGCCTGGGACACCATCTGGTCCCATTGATGCTGTGTTTTTGGCTTTGGAGAGGGCTGTTTTAACTGGAGTGCCTGTGATTTCAGGGGCTCTACATTCTTCTGGTATGGTTATGGGCCCTTTTGGGGGTGAGAGGGGGGTGAAGTTTGCGCTGAACCTGTCTGCCAGGATGCTGGTGATATTGGTTGGTTCAGTGTATTTTGTGCCGTTCTGCACTAACTCAGAGCAGATCTGATCATTGCCACTTAGATTATCTTTTAAAAAGTGGAAACATGAAAAAAGGAAAGAATATTGCAGTGGGAAGAAGAAAAATAAGACATCTGTGGACTAAAAGACACCTGCTACTAATTTCTCTTTAGTGACATCTTGCAGTCATCCTAATTATAGTTCAGTGAAAGTTGTATCCTTTATATAAATATAGTGAAAATGTAATATACTCATGCAGGCGATCATCACTATACAGAGGAATATGTCATTTATAGTGATGAACATGCTTGTTTAAAACAATAGTAATGGTTTTAATGTGTCATGAAAGAAGCTGAAAAAACTAATATAAATTTAATAATAATGAATTAAACAGTTGCTGCTATGCAGAATAATTCTGATAAGCAAATTAGTACCTATCATAGTAATATAATTTCCTCTACAGTTTCTCTGCTTCTGTAACATGCTACCTGTTATATTGTACAACCAAATGTTTACTCACTGTCAGACTGGATTTTTGATTATTCAGTCTAAAGATTTCAGGACTTGGCATTGTAAGTCCTGATATTTTAAAAGGTTACTTTCCTTAACTGATTAATTATTGTTACTGACCCAATATATTGTTTCGTATCCACATTTTATTTATACAAGTACAAACCATTAACTTCTTTGCTAACTGTGTTATATTTCTGACATTTTCTAACTTTTGAATTTCTCAAGGGCTATCTAATATTTTCTACCTGGGCTCCATCAGAATACAGATTCTTCACAAGAACAGATAATTTCATTAAATAAGATCTAATAAGTAAAATAACTGATCTGCTTCTTGCAACAGATAGTGGCACACCTAAATGTTTTATATCATAAAAAGTACAACAAACACATAGACCATGGGTGATCCACAGATAAAGACATGAGATATAACACAAAGAGGGAGCTAAGCATGAATACTGTTGGTGGAATACAGAATACTTACAAATGCATAGCATGAATGAAGCTGATAGTATAGTAAATAGAGAAGGATGTGCCATGAATATCATCTGCCAGTGTATTAAAGTAGTGTTATAGAGAACTATTAATCATCTAAAAGTTGGTAAGGTACTGATTAAGAATGCATACATAAGTAAATGATGCCACATTACAATTCTATGTAGATAAGGACATCCACATGCAAAAACACACTCA
Organism: Protopterus annectens; assembly: GCF_019279795.1. Classification (NCBI taxonomy): domain Eukaryota; kingdom Metazoa; phylum Chordata; order Ceratodontiformes; family Protopteridae; genus Protopterus; species Protopterus annectens. Next base: position 542,551,900 of record NC_056735.1, read on the forward strand.
AATTGAAATACATATTTACATAAACCCCACTTCTCTACTCATAGGTAAGGGATCTGCAGAAGTATTTATACAAGGTATAACCAACTGCCTACAAAAACGAAATTCCCCATAATCTTTTAGTATTACGTCAGTATACAACTGCTCCAATACTTTCCTTGAAATGCAATTGTGAAATCTAACACCAGATGTGATGCCCAAAAGTGCTGTGCAATGCAACAAAATTGCAAGGTTAAACACAGGGAACACATCATTACTAAAATACAAATTAAAACAAGCATGCAGGAAGCTAGCATATTTTATATGGGATAAATATGGTTCACACCTCTGCACACTGGTTGCTATAAAATTATTTTTATACAAAATGATTTTTACACACATTTGACTTGAAACTATTAACAGTGATTATAAAGTTGCTCTGAGAGAAATATATTTATTTGACTTCTATATAGATATTAATTTGCATATAACAACACTTATATGCATTACTGTATTTATACTTTCATATAGGGTGTCTTCTATGATATGAGAAACAGTTTAGAGGAGAACATGCTTAAAACTCCTCAATCTGCTCAACATCTGTTTCCTCAATTACTCAGAGTTACTTTGCTAATTATTAGAAAATAATATTAATGAGCAGATTGAACTTTTCAAAATGTTCTGCATTTGTTAGTGAAATATGTAATTTTATTTTATACCAAACTGACTTTTAAACCAGTTCAAGCATTTTTCATCTCCCATCGGTATGATGAATACAAAAATTTGATCCACATTATTTCAGAATATGGCAATGAAAACTACTATAAGCAAATGTGTAGTTCCATGATACTTAAAATATAGTCATAAAAGAATGCTTCCTGTACAGAAGTTAGATGTTAAATGAATATTCCAAGTACTAGAGGTATTGATGGTAACATATATACATTCATAATACTAAAAAACATTCACTTAAAAATAATCACTCATTTGTATATTTACTCTCATGCATAGATACATAGGACATATTCTCTCTCTTAACTGTTAATATACATATCAAACATCTACTCATAATTTACAAACAGATACACACAATTACATGTATGCACTTCTTTATACATATATTATGCATATATAAGCACATGCAATATACACAAACATCTAATTTTAAATTGTAGCACCTTTTAATTATACTTCCATATTCTGGCTATTACTCTCACCTTTTCACCCATGTTATTAAAGGAGTTTTAAAAGTTTTATGATAAATGATCTTGATATGTCTTGATGTTATGATGCCTTGTGGTTACTGTGTTGTAGGTGTTGTCAGTTTTATTTCCGCCATATAAATGCTTAAATACTATGCTATTTATAATATTTCTATAGTATAAATAATAAATAAATAAATAAATGTGACTAATTAGAAGAAATGACTATATAAAATGTCTTGACCAAAAATAGAGATTTAAAATGTGTTATTTCTTCGATAGTTTTGGTATATTCAGAAATACATAATATCATTCTTTATTATTAACATTTCCAACTTTATATTTCTATTATCTTAAATACTAGTATTTCTCAAATTAATATGTTATATTGTTTTTCCTTTTAGCATGACTTCCGTGTGCTCTAAATAATTGTTTTAAATTAAGAAGTAGTAGCAACTGTTTAGCTTGTTGACATTGGGATGAGTTGGTTGTTGTGTGATTTGTATGATCACATTATCAAATCAGGGAATTTTCATTCCATGATGGGAGGCTTTGATGTATATAAGATTCAATTTTTTTTGTATCTGTCCATAACAACAATTTTAGTACTTGGTTAGTAAATTTTAAGCTAAGTCATCTTAAATCATTGCATTCACATGTTCTTATGAATGTCAACATATAATTATCTCTCATTAAACATCAATGGACTTAGTAATCCATTGAAGAGGGGTAGCTTATACAAATATTTTAAACTACGTAAGCCTCACATAATTTTCTTACAAGAAATGCATTTGCTATCTGAAGATGTAGATAGATGTTAAAAGATTATTCAACTGTTGTGAGCTTTCATGTTAAATGAAAAAAGGCGAGGTAATCTTATTCTTTGGAGAAATTCATTACCTATACCTAAAATATTAAATACCTATTCAGATAAAAATGGCATGTTGAATTTAGCAGTAGTAGAAATAAAAAAAAAAAACTTAATACTTTTGTGAATTCTTATTGGATTCCTAGAACTGGAGCCAAAGTTGCTAAGAAATATTTGAATATTATAACCTTATATACAAAAGGTGAATTGATTATTGCAGGGGATCTTAACTGTATTCCTTCTAGTAAAAACACAACTACTAATAACGTTCCTAAGCTATCCTCAGTAGCTAAACATTTAGATCATTTTATTAATTCTCACCATTTGAGAGATATCTATGATATTAAATCAACTAACTCTCTAAGCTTTACACATTATTCTTATGGATTTGGCACCCAGGCAAACATTGATAAAGTTTTTTATTTCTAGCAGTTTATTTACTAAAACATGGATTGATAACTTCATGTCCTTTATCTGACCTCAATGCTATTACATTTATTTTAACATTAAAGCCAAGTAATTTGATTTACTATCAGAGAATCCTTGCTTATATGGTAAAATTAAAAGACTTTAAGGAATGCTGTCTGACAGAAATAGATCAATACATTGAAATTGATAATAATGGAGAAGTTTTAGACGTAATTCTCTGGGATTCTTTAAAAGCTTATCTATATGAAATAATTAAAAAGTGGTACATCTGTAAAAAAGAGTGGGATAAGGAGTTGATGTCTATAGATAAACTGAAATCCAATTTAAAATGTTAAGACAAATCAGCAAACACTGAGTTGAAAATATTAAATCAGAAATATTTTGATGTACTTCACCATATAATATCAATAAATCTGAAAAAATTAAAATTACAAACCTACTCAATAACCCAAAAAACTTACATAGGTTGGCTGCTAGATTTAAGAAAAAAATAAATACAAATTATATTAAAGAAATAATTTCCAAACAAGGTGATAAAAATAAAAAGAAACTGATTTAAAACACATACTAGAATGCTTTAGGAAATATTGTGAAGAAATTAATAAAAAAAAGACACCCTTGGAAATTAACCAAAGATCAAATATCTAAAACAGATAAGTCATTCTCTTTTAAGGAGTTAAAGGATCAGATTAATAATCTTAAACCAAATAAAGCCCCAGGTCTTGATGGTATAATCACAGAATTATACAAACTATTCTTAGAGAATATTTTAAATATCATATTAAAATTGTTTTGAACAAATTAAACATATGTTAACCCCCCCCCCCCGGAAATTTTACCTGATATCTCTTATCATGAAAGCAAATAAAGATTCTAACTTATGTTCTTTTTACTGTTCTATTTCAATATTAAATAATTTTAATTATAAAATATGCCAAACATAACAAAAAAAAATCAGATAAAAGCAAAGTATACAAATATAACTAGTTCTGGCAAATTTTCAAGAGTTTTGGCTAATGTTTTTGCTGTGTTACTCATACAATGTGTGTTTTTTTTAATAATTATTCACAATGGAGATCACTAAATAATGACAGACATTTTCGTTTTGGATTTCATAATCTTCAGAAAATGTGTGCTAATGCATACATTTTTATTCTGTAAACTTTCTAAGTTTATAAGGGCAATACATCCCTATGTCCCTATTTTTCAGCCTTTTCCCTGCTTTATTTAATGGCTTTGTACAGATTTCTTGCTCTAAGAGGTTGAGATGTATGGGGGCAGACTCCCTGTATTCTCCTGTAGATGAATTCATTATCTGTGTTGTTCTACAAGATATCATAGCTAAAACTACTGGGACATGCCATGAAACCTCACTTAGGTATGCTTTACATCATTAATATACATTGCACATTGCTGAGAGTACATTGTGGCTGTCTACACAGATACAATCAGTGTAGGATCTATGCCTAGATATTATTAATCTTATAATTAATCTATATAGTAGCTCATTCTCTTTTATTAAAATTGGCTTTTTTCTAGCTGTTATAGGTTCATAGGTTCATAGATAGCTACTAGGCTATTGGCCCTATGGCCTATATAAGCCAAGCCAAAAAGGTACCATAGCATTCGCCACCCAAGAAAATAATTTTCCTGTGCCCCTGTCGAGCAGAGTCACAGAGGTGATCCCCGGGGTGAATTTCCTATTTCCCATCCAATCATCAAGATTTTTCTTGAAGAGTGCTAATGAGGAGCTTTGTTTGGTATAGATAGGTAGCTTGTTCCAGAGTATGGGGAGGCTCTAGGATAGGAATCTATCCCTCCAGCATGTTTTGTTTATTGTGGTGACAAGGTTTAGGTCCCTAGAGCATGTAGCTTGGAGGGATTGGGATTTCTTTAAGTGGAAAATGTCCAACAGCTCTGGGTTTGACACAGCTTTGTATGTTAGGCAGAGCTCGCCTCTGAGTAGGCAATATTTGACTGAGTAAAGCTGTAGTTTTTTGAGACGGTCTGCATAGGGCATCTGTTTGAGGCCAGTAATTCTCTTTGTGAGGTATTACTATGGCCTTTCCAGTTGTTGTAGATGTCTTGTGAGGTACATACCAAAAGGGGCATTGTACTCTATATTGGGTTTAATGAGTGACAAGTATAAGGGAACAATGACCTTTTTTTTCCTGGATGAGAAACCTTTTGTGATGAGGTGTGCCACATAGAAGGATTTCCTGACTACTGTGGTGATGTGATTATCAAAGGAGAGACTACTGTCCACCTGTGTCCCAAGGTCTCTGATCACACTTTCAGTGTTAAGTAGAATACCACCTATGTGGTAGCTCATGGGTACAGAGTTTTTACCAAAGGGGATGACAATGCACTTTTTGGCATTGAGCTTGAGGCCATGGCTTTGACACCAGGCATCTGTCTCAGTGAGGCCCTTTTGTAGGATGTCCACAATGTTAGGAGTTTCAATTATGGCTCCTAGTTTGCAGTCATCTGTGAACTTCATTACTCAAAGACCTTCTGTGTTAGCCTGTTCTTCAGAAAAGTAGATACCAAACAGGAGAGGACCTAGGACTGAAACCTGTGGTACTCCGCTTGTAACTGGTCTGAAGTCGGATTTGAAGTCTGCTACATTCACAGTGTGGGTTCTGTCAGTGAGCCAGTTGGCAACCCATCTTGTGACATAGGGATTTATACCTAGTTTAGTGAGTTTATCTATAATTCCAGAGTGGGGGGGGGTGGTGTCAAAAGCCTTGGTGAGATCTAGATAGGCTGTGTGAACCACCTTACCCTCATCTACGACTTTGGTGACTGCTTCAAAGAAGTCTATCAGGTTTAGGAGACATGATCTGCCTTTTACAAACCCAAACTGGGTGAGGTTCAGAGTTTGGAGATTACCAATGTCTTTGTTTATAAGTTTCATGATGACACGTTCCATGGGCTTGCAGACCAGGCTTGTTAGGCTAATGTGGCGGTAGTTCCCAGGGTCTGTGGTGGCTCCCCTTTTTGGATTGGGATAAACGTCAATGTGCTCCATTCAGTGGGCACAAAGCCTGAGGTGAGGCTATGATTGAACATGGTGCTTAGGCGGGGTGCCAGTTCATTCTGTAGTTCATGTAGAACTCAGCCTGGGATGTTGTCAGGTCCCATGGATGCTGTGTTCTTGGCTTTGGAGAGTGTGGTTTTCACCTGTACAGCCATTATTACAGGAACTTTGCATTCTTCCGGTATAGAGATGGGCCCTTTAGTGGGTGAGAGAGGGGTAAAGTTAGCACTGAACCTATCTGCCAGGATGTTGGCAATATCAGTTGGTTCTGTATATTTTGTGCCATTGTGCTGTAACTCAGAGCAGATCTGAGTGTTGCCATTAAGCTTCATGACATAGCTATAGAATGTTTTGTGGTTGTCTTTAAAATCAGTGACGATTTTGTTTTGTAACTAGCTTTGGAGGACTTTATGAGGGATCTCAGCTTCTTACTAAGGCTGACCAGGGAGTTCCTCCAATCATGGAATTTGGCTCTTTTTTGCAACAGCTTCTTTCTTCTGTTGTAGAGTTTGTTTATGGCAGGGGACCACCAGATTGGCTTGCTTTTTTTGGAGGATAGCATCTTGGTTCTGTTAGGGATAGCATGGTCCATGCACTCGTATAAGTGCTTATAAAGTGCATTTGTGTAGGATTTATCAGTCGTACCTCTATTCTCCGACTGCATGGGTGTCATGAAGTTTGCCACTTCTGTCTTAAGAAGCGTGAAGTTGGCTTTGGAGAAATTTTTTAGAGTAGTTTCCCTAAAGGAGGTGGGAGCGGGATGTGGATGTCTAGGGTGAGTAGCTTGTGGTTGGATCTGACCAAAGAGGAATTGACCTCTGTTGTGGAACACCAGCCACCCATGTTGGTAATGACCAGGTCTGAGATATTGCTGCCCCTGGTGGGGGTGTGAATAAGATGATGCAATGAGTTGGAATTTATGAATTACAGAAAATGTTGAGCAAAAGAGTTGGTACATGAGTAGTTTTCCCAGTTAATGGTAGGGTAGTTGAAATCGCCCATTATTAGGGTGTCGGGTTGTACCCTAATATTTTCCAGTGTATCAAGAAATGAGGATTGGAAATCCTGTCGAATGGTGGGGGATCTGTAGCAAGTTACAATTTGAATTGCGGTCTTGCCCAGAGTTAGTTGCACTTGGATAATCTCGGATGCATTATGCTGAGCAACTAGTCTGGAGGTGTGGATATCCTTAATGAATATGGACACGCCTCTGCCTTTAGTGTTTTGGTCCAGGTAAGGTGGCTGTGTGGTACAAATTATAACCTGGTAATGCAGTAGTGCTCTCTAGAGCCTTGAACCAGGTCTCTGTCACTGCACAGATGTCAATGTTCTCCATTTTAAGTAATGTCTCGAGTAAATGCATTTTGAAGTTTGGAATTCTAGCATTGAGTAACATTACCCTCAGATTTTGCTTGTTTGTACCTGTTATGGTGGTGAATTTGCCATTTGAACCTTGCCTAAAAAAGGCAGTATAGGGGTGGCAAGAGACTTAGCTAGTATCCAGAATCCCAATGGCGACAGGTGCAGGTCATTACTGGCAATGCATCATGGTCTGTCGATCGTGTCATCCCAGGCAGACAGATACTGGATCCCCTTAGAATGACAACTGCAGCTTAGCCAATTGTTGAAGTCAATCATTTTGTCCTTGTACTGTGGTATCATTCTGGGTGATGGCAGGATGCTACTCATGGCTCGGCTCATACCTGCCTGGGCTACAAGATCGGAGAGCTCCTCCATGTCTCTTTTCATGTAGTCCAGGGAGGTACATCTCAGGTCATTCACACCAATATGGACAATGACAGAGTCATATTTGTACTTGTTGTGGAGTGACCTGAGTGTGTGCATTATGTGGTGGATCCTGGCACCCAACAGGTGGCTGACAGTAACTTTCTCCTTGTCTAGCCTGGTGAGTGGAACATCAGTGTGCCTGACTATAGAGTCACCTATGACTAGAGTGTTGTGTATGTTGTTATGCCTTATGGTCTGTGGTTGAATGGCACACTGAATGTGTGGGCTATGTGTCATTTGGGTTGCGTTGGGGGCTGGAGGTTGCTTGTGTTTCTGCTTTGGAGGTCTCTGTTGCTTGAGCAGATTTTTATTGAGAGCCTCCATGAATGTAGGTGTGTGTTTTGTGTTTCTATGTGTCTGTTTTGGTGGTGTATGTTTTGAGGGACTATGTGATGAGTGTGGTGTGGTGCAAGTGTTTACCTTCTCCTCTTGACTGTCTAGTCCAGTCTTGGGTGAAGAGAGCTTTGCTTCCAGTTTGGCTTTATAAGTGCATCTCTCACAGATTGTAGTGTTGGTTGGTAGGAAGAGACGGTTGTCTGTGTACATGAGGCAATTGCTGCATTGCCCCAAGATGACCAAATGCATCAGGTAGACAGGAGAAAACACTGGGAGCTGACCCTTAGACATGCCTGGATAAGTGCTTATTTATTCAGTACTAAAAACTGTTATTCTCATCCTCTAGACAAGTGAGGAATGTTGAGTGCTGTAGTAATTTGTAGCCTATTTAGTGCCTACAATGAGTTCTGAACAAGTGATGAGCTCAAAGAAACAGATTTGAGTGCTAAAACTAAAAAAAACTGGCTAGTTCTAAGGGAAAATTTGAAGGCCAGACTTTATGGTGCTGGGAATAGTTTAACCCTAGCTAAGCAGCGATCCATAAAGTGTATTTTTTTAATATAACAGTAGCAAATGAGCAAACTGATTTAAACAGATTAACCAATAAAAAGCTAAAAAACTGAGCAGTCGCTGGTCAGACAAGTTCTAACTGCACATTCCTGCCACTAGGGTGCAGGGCAACCTTCTCCAAAGAAAGATGGTCTGGATTAGTGCTCAAGTTATACAACCAAATTAGTTTCTGCAGGTCTGAATTTAGTCTATAGTACAGCAAACAAGGCATACCAATTTCAGAAAGAAACAGTTCAAATAAGCAGGCACAATAAGCCTTTAACCAGAAGCTCCCACCTCAGAAGGGCAGAATCTACCCTCTCCTCCCACAAGAGTGCAGACCACACCTTCTTAATGTAAAATAACTGGCCCAAAGCCCAAGTGCTTAAACCAGAACTAATACACTTTTAGAATAACAGAAACTAAGCCTTCAGTCATCAACTCCCAATTTAGAAGAATGTAAGCTACCTGTCCTGCCACAACAGTGCAGACCACAAACCTTCTTAATGTAAAACAACTGGTCTGAAGCCCAAGTGCTTCAACCAAAGGCTTAGAATAACAGTTACAGTTTAATCAGGCTACTAACAAGTAGTAATAAATGCAGCATAATAAAGCAATTAAGTATTTTTAAGAACAAGCAGCAAAAGCAAAATAAAGTAATAAAGTAGGAAGAAACACAAATGCAGTAAAAGCAAATGAATAAAGTGCATGTTTTATATATAACAATAGAAAATGAGCAAACTGATTTAAACAAATTACCCAATTAACTAGTAAAAAAGCTCAAACCTGAACCCTGTTCCAACAGTCTTCAAACAGAGAAATTCTAACTGCACACTCCTGCCACTAGGGTGCAGGGGAACCTTCTCCAAAAAAAGTTGGCCTGGATTAGTGCTCAAATTATACAAACAAAGCTAGATTCAGGATGTCTGAATCTATGCTACAGCAAACAAGGTGCACGAATTTCAGAAAGAAGCAGTTTAAATAAGGAGGCACAATAAGCCTTTAACCAGAAGCTCCCAGCTCAGAAGGGCAGACTGTAGCCTCTCCTCCCACAAGAGTGCAGACCACAAACCTTCTTAATGAAAAATAACTGGCCTGAACCCCAAGTGCTTTAACCAGAACTAATACACTTTTAAAATAACAGACACTGAGCCTTCAATCAGCAATTCTCAATTTAGAATGATGTAAGCTACCTGTCCTGCCACAACAGTGCAAACCACAAGCCTTCTTAATGTAAAACAACTGGTCTGGAACCCAAGAGCTTAAACCAAAATGCTTAGAATAACAGTTACAATTTAAACAGGCTACTACCAAGCAGTAATAAATGGAGCAGAATAAATACAATTGAGTACTTTTAAGAAGATGCAAAAGCAAAATAAAGGGCAATTTTTGTTAAGTAAAGTGCAAGGAGAGGAAGAAGGAGCAGAAGAAAAATTCAAGGTTAAGAACCTAAGTGGGTTGGCCTTCTCAAATGTTCTCTCTGCATTAGGTAGAGTGAACACCAGACTAAAAGGGATATCCCAGATCAAATTTACAGTAGGGGAGGGCAACTGCAAAGCCACCAACTATAATGACACCACAAGAATAGGGTGGGGGATAATTTCAGGACAGATGAGAAACAGAAAACAATGCCAGAAAATATATAAAATAATTCAGTCAGGCAAAATTAAGACAATGCAGAACTCTGAAAGGTCAAAAGCCAAGAAATATACTTATCAATCAGTGATATATTTCCAGATTGTTTAAGAATCACACACCAGCCAGAACACCAGGAGTTTCCAACAGTTTATGCAAGAATTTACAAACAGAAACTATTTTAAATCAGCAAAACTTGAAGCAATCAGATAACACAAAAGCTGTTAGACAAGTTTTATAAACTTCACCACAGTAATAGGGGGAAGCCCAAAGCCCAAGTGCTTAAACCAGAACTAATACACTTTTAGAATAACATAAACTAAGCCTTCAATCATCAACTCCTAATTTAGAAGAATGTAAGCTACCTGTCCTGCCACAACAGTGCAGACCACAAACCTTCTTAATGTAAAACAACTGGTCTGAAGCCCACAGTGCCAGAAAATATATAAAATAATTCGGTCATGCAAAATTAAGACAATGCAGAACTCTGAAAGATTAAAATGACAAGAAATATACTTATCAATCAGTGATATATTTCCAGATTTTTTGAGAAGCACACACCAGTCAGAACACCAGGAGTTTCCAACAGTATATGCAGGAATTTACGAACATAAACTATTTTTTAAATCCGCAAGTCTTGAAGCATTCAAAATATTTAAAGGTGCAGAACACAGTTGTCCCTTGTCACTTCTATTATTTGCTTTAAGAAATGAAGCTTTCACAAACTTTATTAGATCTAATAACAAAGTTGAGGGATTCTCGATATATGAAAGTTATTCCTGTAAAATTCAATTATTTGTAGATAACATTTTAATAGCAAGTGGTGATGTTGCAACTTCAATAGAAAATTTAAGTAAGTCTATTGATTACTTTGAAAAAGTGTCAGGTTTAATGTTTAACCCTGATAAAACACACACTTTACTTATTAATTAAAAAAGTTAATAATTATTTAAGAAACTATAAGAATTTTATTTGGGGCAATTCACAAATTAACAGTCTTGGAATTATAATTACTTCGACTGTTAAAGACTCAGCAGTAAATTATAGTAATTTAATAGACACTGTTACTAAAATTATTATTAATTGGAACACATTTTACACTGGAATATAGACTTACTTTAATAAAAATGATAATCCTCCCAAAATACTTTCCATCTTCAATCACTATTCTTTCTCCTAAAAAAATGTAAGAAATTAAATTTTACTTTTCTTAATTTTCTCTGGTTCCCCAGTAAACCAAGAATATCCTTTGATTGGCATGTTAAAGGTTGGTGAAAAGGTGGATTAAGTTTTCCAAATGTTGAATTATATGCCAAATCCATAACTTTCAATTTACTATCTCTGTGATTAAATTCTTCTTACCAATCCAATTGGATATCTATTCATTAAAGATTATAATTGTTCTCTAAACTGGGAATTAATAAATGTTACTGGATCTTGAAAGACTTATGTTTAAATGAAAGGAAAAAATACTGTTCCACTCCATTCACTGATTACATCCTTATAAATGTTAAATGATTGATGAATTCTAATTATATAGTTAAAGATTTATTGTTTTTATTGTTCCCTATATCTAATATTTTGGGTTATTTGGAAACTTTCAATATAAACAAAATGCTAGACCTTACAGATGCAAAATTAACTCTACAAGCTTGTAAAAATATGTTAGTGAAAAAATCAAAATTTCCATGGTTTTCAAACAACACATATCCAAAGATACTAGAGGTTTTTTTCAGAATGATTAGTAACTCAAATAAGAATAAAACATGTATATAAATCATTTATAAAATAATAAAAGAAGAGTTTGATTCCAAAGATTCATTATTTTGGAATTGCTCAACTAAGATTAACGAGAAGACCTTTTCTGATGAAGATAAATGTTTAATTCTTAAATCTGCAGGAAAATCTACTTCTTCTCTCTATTGGAAAATATATAGGTGGATATTTCTTCACAGAGCTTTTATAACTCCACATAAAGTGTCTTTAACATATAATTATGGGTACATTAATTGTTGGAGGTGTAATGAAGGCTATCATGCAGACTGGTTCATATGATATTGGATTGTAAAATAGTAACTTCTTTTTGCTTTAAATTTATAAATTTTGTCCAAGCTTTGTGGACAGATAATTGGTATAATTTCTAACTCCTTGATCTTATTTAATTCTCTAGTTCTGGATTCTGCTCCTAGGGTGCAGGTTCCTCTCTTTTAATCTATTTTAGCTATAGCAACGAAAACAGTCACAAGGAATTGGAAATGTAAAATTATTCTTTCATTCACTCAGTTCATTATTTTATCAAAAGAAAACTGCAACAAAGAATTGTCAACTGCCAAAATGAGAACTTTGAATATTACTCACAAGTTTCAGTTTAGATTTTGTTCAAAATTAAGTGAGATACTTAATAAATTTTAATGATTTAATTTTCTATTTTTGATTTTATTGTAGACATCTGTAAATAGTTGTGTTTTGTTCTATTTATCTTTAAATGATGTTGTGCAATCATTGTTTTAAAATTAAAAAAAGTTGTTTAAAAAAAGAAATCACAGTAAACAAAAAAGTCAAATTCTACAAAGCCAATTACTTTCAAATGTTTCTGCACAAGCACCAGTGAAATCTCAAACAATTTTAAGCAACCCTAAATAGGCTTCTCTACCTTGGTCAAACCACCAAAATCAACATCAACTCTATTCCCACCCAGTTCAACATCCATTTCACTCATTCTGTCCTTTCTTCTCAATAGCAAACCACTCTATCCACCTACTGCACCAACCCTCCTCACTCAAAACCTCTTGTCATTCTCCCTGCAGTTAGTATTTATTTCTAATATAAGAAAAATATATATCCATAATTTGAAAAAGTCTGCTGCTGCTGTTGTGGACAAATTACCTCCTGAGTATCTGAAATAGCTGCAGATACTATTACATATCCAATTTCCATATTAATAAAAAGATCCATTATTTAGTACTATGACCCATCTATCTGGAAATTTTTGAATATAATTCCACTACATAAAGTTAGAAATAACATGGACCTCTTCAACTACCTACCGATTGCAATTCTAACCCCACTGCCAAAAGTACTAGAAAAATGTGCAACTTCTCATCTACTAACATTCCTCAACATCAACACTCTCCTTTCCTCCATACAATATGATTTGCACTCACATCACAGACCAACTACTGCCCACTCATCTTCACATAAACTATAAAATCAAAATAAAATAACAGCAACCTAGTATCCCCCTTCTTCCTAGACATGTCAAAAGCATTTAACACAGTATCATACTAACTCCTATTACAATAATTATCTTCCATCTCTCTTTCTCAGTCAGTCCTTTCCTGGTTTCACATCTATCTTACTAACAGACACCAAGCCATAAAATGGAAACATGACCTCTCATTATTCATACCTGTCTCAGTTGGTGTACTATATGGTTCAATTACAGGCCTATTTCTTTTCTATATCTTTACTAAAAACCTTCATAGATCCAATAAATCTGCCTCCTTAGTCCAGTATACCAAAAATCCTACTCTCATATGCTCTGGTCTGCCCTTCCCCAAACCTCATATAACTCTAACAGATAATGCAAAAGTCTTTCCCTTCAACTAAAACATGGATAGCTGTCCCCCAACTGCTCATAGATGCCATAAAAATAATGCTGTTTACACCAAAACCCTTAAATGTAAGCAGCCCTTTTGCATCACCTCTGCAAGCAATATCAAAACAGAAATCATATCCCGTGCTAAGTTATTAGATGTCATAATAGACAATCCCCCGGATTCAGCAATCCTCCGTGTAAGACTAAATAAGTCTTACACGGAAGCTGCAGTTGAATGGTATGACATCAGCATGCCATGCATATTCATAAGGGCATCCTGACTCATACTCTAGTCTAACACAGTCAGTGTAGGAAAGTAGGGGGCATGTCTGGTTGCTGAGTACTGCAAAGGGACACGCCCCCAGAAGAGTTATAGTCCTGATAGTAAACACCCACAAGCGAGTCCGCCGAAATGTCAAGAAACACAACACCACACATCCCCACAGACAAACCCTAGTGAAAGTGTTTAAAAAGTAAAAATAACCGTTTCAATTTTTTTTTAATAATTTCCAATATGTTTGCCCGCATTTGCACTCTTTTGCTCGGGTATGCCCTTCACTCAACCACAGTTAGCAGATATGACATTGAAAAGCATATAAGATCTATATATGTAAATTAAGCAAAGTAGCAATAGTGTAGCGGTAGAGACGTCGCCCAAAGAATAGGTAGTCACGGTTCGAGCCCCACAACATCCCCCTCCATTTTTCTTTAAATAAGTATGAGACAATTCGCCGATATATATAAATTTAATTTAAGTAAAATGTAATGAAATGGCCCATGTATTTGTGAACAAAACCTATATTATGTATATATAAAAAGGATCATAATTACCCGTAGCTTAGCAGCGCTTTAACAAGCTTAATATGAGTGCCCGTAGCTAAGCTGCACTGTACCTAGCTTAAAATGAGTGCCCGTAGCCAAGCAGCACTTTACTCAGCTTAAAACGAGTGCCAGTAGCCAAACAGTGCTGAACTCAGCTTAATATGACTGCACATAACTAAATAATGCTTTACCCAGCATAAGCCGTTTGCGCGGATCTGCGCAGTGTGCCAACCAGCTTACCACTGGGCAACGTTGGGCAACATGTAGCAAAGTCGCCTTTACACAGACACACCTCCTAGCCTGTCTAGACAGTAGTAAAAAAAAAAAGCAATGACAAGGGTTGAACCCGGGATACTGTGCACCATAGTCAAAGTACTGAACCACTAAGCCATGACACTTGTACCTTGAAATCCAGTATTACCATACATATAGGAATGAATGAAAATATAACCATGACAAAGCAGGTTTGCTCTTAGCTGAGATATTTCCAAAACGGCCAATCACAAATAAGTGCGGGAAAACCGGCATATATAAGCTCTATAGGCGGGAATACACACCATAACTGATTGTGGTACCCATTTGCAGTCATGATGGCAGGTGTCAGAGAGGGAAATTGCTTTAGAGAGCAAAGGTGGGGTATTGAGGAGTCCAAATATATGGTTTGGCTCCTAGTCCATCATCATGAAGGCCGACTCATGCAGGGCCAGGTTCAATGGGGTGCGTATAAGGCAGAGGCATGGAACCAGTTGGCACATGTTCTCACCAGTGCCACAGGCATTCCGAGGACTGGTGAACAGGTCTGTCACCACCATGCAGACCTGAAGCGATGAAAGGAGGACCAACTGAACCGATGGATCCAGGAGGCCCTTCAAATGCCCACTGCCCCACTACTGAGTAAGTTTACATGTAATTAAGTATGTAAGAAATGCTATCCTAGCCTATAGTATGGATAGGTATGTTCCAATATCCCTTCATTTATATTACAGCTGCAGGTGTTCGTTCCACGAGTTAGCAAGCCTATGCTGATAGGCTGGTAAGGCTGCGCCACCAGGCAGGTTAGTAATTATTCAGCTGGTATTATTATAGAATATAAGTGAGACAGCCTGTAAAAGAGTTCAGTGTTGTAACCCAGTAATAAAGGTCAAATAAGCCTAGAATAAAGCTTCTGCTAGTATTCAAAGATCAGATAAGTGATGCAGCCTGAAAAAGAGTATTGTAATCCATTAATAAAGAGTAAACAAGTCTCAAACAGAGTTCCCACCTGTATTGTAATATCAGATAACTGCTTCAGCCTGAAAATGAGTGTTCTAATCTATCAATAAAGGACAGACAAGTATTGAATACATCCTTCTATACACTGTCATATGAAATAAGTGAGTCAGCTGGAAAGGATTGTTGTAACCCAGTAATAAATGTTAATAAAGCCTAGAATTAAGCACCATCCTGAAATGTAAATATAAAATAAGTGAGAGAGTGTGAGAGAGACCTTGAAGTCTGTAATAAAGGTATACTGCATGCACGACAAAATGAAATGAATGAGACAGCCACAACCAAAGAGTGAAATGCTCTAATAAAGTACAATACCTGGACTGTGTCCATCCCACATTTTGGATATGTTGTTGTACCCTTGCATTATGGAGATAGTATGGTTGTATGAAATGCTGAACATCCACAGTTGTCTAGGCCCATATAAACTGGCTGATGGGAATGCCAGTATGTCAGAAGAATATTTATAGTCCTCAACTGTGTCATGTATAGTATTTACCTGTTAATCCGGTACATGAGCAGCTTGTGCTTGTGATCCCACAAATGTCAGTGTGCTGCTAGAACTGTACGCAACTGTTCAAATATAGCAGGATGAATACAAATGGAATGTATATTAATGTAGCAGTAACATCACCAACATTTGTAAGGTTACATACAGGAAACTGTACTAATACATGTAGGGGATATATATCTGCATCTAGTAGGAAAGTATAGTATACGTATAGGTATTTTAACTTGTTAATGTAATATTTTATCACCCTACCTTATGTTCACAAATGATGATATTCCACACCAAACTGGGTATGTGTATTCACAATTAATTCCTATGGACATTTGTCCTGTTAGTTTATACATATCTGCATGCATGATGATGCATGTGCCCTGTTCACATATCCAAATCTGATGGCCTGTTGCCACCAATCAACCCTGCATGCTATTGGAATGTCCACTGTTGTCCTAAATATGCATGTGTTATGCTTGCTGTTCAACTTTTGGAATCCATGTGTGTTTGGTGAATGGGAATACTAATGCATGCTGTTACAACTAATTTGGAATGGTGTTGTTTGTTACTAACCCAAAATGCCATTAAATACTGCTAAACATAGGACAACTGGGAAGGCGGGTGCCAGCGGACCCACCTCTCCCACCTCAGCTGGCAAGTGCACCTGGCACCAGTGCCCAGGCCGGGACCTCCTCCTCCACTGGCCCTGTGCCACCTCCGGGTGGAAGCTCTGCAGGGGATGGGGTTCACCCCCCCTCTGCAAGCGTGGCCGGAGGAGAGCCTCCACTCACCCACCAAAGGGTCCAGTCTGTGGTGCATAGTGAGTTCAGGCGTTCTGTGACTGATCCCCTACGCCAGCTTGAGGCGAGAGTGGCGCAGCTCATGGGTGTGCCTGCCTGTCCTATCCAGCCCCCAGCACAGCCCCGGCCTGGGCTGTGAAGGTGCAGTGGTAACTGCCCATGGGTGGGGATCTCAATTCCACTGTTGCCATCTGTGGGCTCATGGGCATGCGATATCCAAACATCCGTCCCCGTCAATTATGTTTACCCCCCACATGTGTCATACTCCGCCCCTGTATGCGTCTTGTTTGTCTTGTCTGTTAACCTCCCCAACCTACATCAGCAAATATACCTACTTCCTGTACCTCACATTCCACTCTCACCTGAATTAAAAAAAAAGGGCACTCTGTTCCCACAAAAAAATTACGCCCCATACATAGTTGCCCATTTTGCACACATGTCTGCTGGACATGTAAACTGATAATTACAATTGGCTCTACAACATACTTTGTTGTCCTCACTCCTCTCTTAGGGGTGGAAGGTTTCAAATCTCACTCTAAATTTCTAACATATGCACAACTGTTGCTGGTAAAGAATTGGGCAGCTATGGGCCTTCCTTACATCCTTTCTGCACATCCTGAGCTTGTTTTCCTACTGTCCTACCCTCTTTTTGCCCCCTTTTTCACCACTTTCCTATTTTCCCATTTTCTTTTCTTTAAAAAAAAATAGCGTGGGTGTTAGCGAGAGTAAGCAGTTTTAAGCAGTTGTAAGCATGTGTGCTTGTGTACGCTTAGCTAAGCATAGATAAGCGTAGCTAAGCGTCGCACAAACTCGTGCAAACCCACTTACAACTGTTTAAAAGTGCCTTAGTCACTCTGTATGACAAGGCCCTTGTACAAAACAAAATAAAATATCCTTGTCAGTCTCAATCCCCACACCTTGGACTCACCAGTCTGCATGACATACCACTAAGCCACAACAGATATACAATAACTTGGTGCTGCAAGAAATATAACATGCATTAAAAGGAGTGAATGTAAAGGGAAAATATGAAAGCCAGAGCAATACATTTCAAGAAAGAAATGTAACGTGCATTACAAGGAGTGAATGTAAAAGGAAACTATGAAAGCCAGAGCAATATATTTCAAGACAGACAGAAATATAACATGCATTACAAGGAGTGAATGTGAAGGGAATATAGGAAAGCCAGAGCAATACATTGGAATAACCACTGTTGTATGCTAGTTAATTTTCTAATTCCAAAACAAAGTAATACTCCCATGTATCCAGTGTTAGCATTAGGAGGTGTGAGTAAACTGACACACTGAGAAGAGTGTACTGCAAGAAGCAACAGTCAGGTTTCAGTACAACATGCATTTCACTGTCTACAACCCAACTTCAGATATGAGACATATACCAACCTTCTGACTCACACAACAGTGTCCACAGCAAACAAGCATGGTCCCCACATTGCAAAACTGAAAGGCCTACACCTACCTAACCTATCATTTTATAGCAGTGTCCTAAAATCACAGTGAGAACTGCAATTAGCACACAGCAGGCCGCATGCAATTACTAAATGGTGGGCATAGAGAGAGAGAGAGAGATACATATATAGATATGTATATATATATATATATATATATATATATATATATATATATATATGTGTGTATATATATATATGTATGTATATATATATATATATATATATACATATGTATGTATATATATATATATATATATATACATATATACATATATATATATATATATATATATATATATATATATATATATATATATATATATATATAAAATATATATAGAGAGAGAGAGTGAGAGAAGGAGACAACACAGGGTCAGACATACTGCAACAGGTGCCTGGTGACCAACACATTGACTGAACACCAGTGTTGATACAGCAGTACCATACCCCATTCCAAAACACTTTACACACTAACTACCAGATAGGTGGTTGCCTGCCCAACACTGAAGGTGTCAGAAGGGAACATGGGACATGGTGTACAGTAGCCTCCCCTCTGATAATCACAGTTCCACACTAGTCGTGTAATCCCTCTACATGGTGCGTGTCATCACAAAAGGTGTGCCATCTAGGGAAATATAGGTCAGTGTACCCCCTACTCCTCACAATGCCCCATGTGGTATGTACCTCACATGACAACCACAGCAAGAGGAAAGGCCACAGACATACCTAACAAAGAGTGACACTACCCCAAACACATGCCCTATGCAGACTGACTCACAAAACCACAGCTAGAGTGCATTGCATACATCATACACAGAGGTTACCATTGCCAGACATACAGAGGTATGTCACACCCATAGCAGTCAGCCAACCACCATGACACCTCACAATCCCTCTGGGCTACATGACCTAGGGCCCTAATCCATGTCAACGCACTGAACAGCACATGCTGGAGGTACAGGTTCCTATACACAAATATGCCATACTCTGGACTAAACTACCCAGCATTAATAAACATAGCTCATCATTAGTAGATATCATACATACCCCTGATGAATGTTATGGAGATAGGTAATATGCCCTGTTAGTCACCTCTGTGTATCCATTTGACAGGAGCAAGTGTAATCACATTACATGTGTGTCAAATGGCAGGGAAGCATATGGCTAGTCTGCAGTAGGCCCCGGCCCAATAGTGTAGTACCTACCTATGACACAATGCGCACACACATGTAGTCAGTGCAATACCACCTATGTGAGGTGGAATGAGTGTTATACTGACTGTGTGCAAGGTCTTTAAAAGTGTGATAGCTTAGCGTGAGGTTGTGTCTGTCATGGTAGTTTGTGTCCTAGGTGTGAGGGCAGAGAAAGATGTGTCAGTTATTGGGATGCAGACATAGTAGGATGGCATATGTTGTGAAGTAGTACCTTGTGTATGACTGTGGTGTCCCATTGTAGGCTGTAGCAGTACATGTATGCTCAGTAAATGGTACTGCTGGTGAATCCAGGTCACATATGAACTGTTGTACTACCTGAAGCTGTAGGCCTAAACACCACAGTATGGTGTATGTTCACATTTCCTGATATCACTGTCTTGTGTGTTTCCTGTAGTCTGCACAGATTACATTCCTCAGGCATAAGTAACTGTAAGTAGGGGCACACAGTACTATAAGGTACACAGGTAATGCTCATCTGTGTTGGCATACATTTGTGTGTTGTATGTTTGACTAATGTGCGTGTAATGATGCCTGTACCATGGCCGCAATCACATGTGTGTTACAGGGTATGTGTGTGTACCTAGCAACATGTATACTCTGTTACAGCAGTATGCCAGCTATATTAACAACCATGCACATATGTTAGGTAGGGGTATAGCATCAAAGACTAGGGTGGTTTACTGTTAATACTGTAACTGTACATTACATTCATTGCATTGGATGACAATATTCATCATGCATTAGCTTGATATATACCCCCGGTGTGAGGTTGTGCATTGTATCCAATACAGTGTGTCAAGTACTGGTGTATACTGGTTTGTTGTATGGAGTGCGGCAGCCACTGTCAGGCACTTGTGGGCTGAGCACTGATAAGTGGTATTGAAGGTGTGTATCCTCTGATAGACAGACAGATGCTATATCTGGCAGTTAAGTGATATCTGTACTTCATAATGTTAAGTGTGCCACATGACTTGCTCACACATATTGTTTAATTGTCTTCCAGGGTTATGGCTCATCGCTGCAATCCTGTGTATACAGCTGCAGAGGAGGATGTCATTCAGGCCAGCCTGTATCAAAACTATGCACAGCTTTTTTCCAGGGCCAGCCAGCACCAGCATGAGCGCACTGCACTGTGGCAAGATTTTGTTCGCCGGGTAAATGACATAGGCATGCATAACTGGACATATGAGCAGGTATGCCATCACTGCAGTGATTTAATCAGACATGTCCGGCAGCATGCATCTGATATCCATAGGCAACAGCTTGCCACAGGTGGTGGGGCGCCCATACATCCCCCCTCACCAGAGTGGAGGAGCTGCTCCTAAGCGTGGTGGCTCCTGGCCTACAGCAGCAGCAACATCATGCATGTGTCATCATGGAGGCCAGAGCTACCCAGCAGGACGACATGGATCGTGCAGGTAATATGCCCTAGCTGTAGACTACTGTTACCTGTATTGTTAGAATATGCTTATGTGAGATGTGTACTGTGTGTTTAGCTGTTGTGCTGCCTCTCATGTACAATACTGATATTTGGAATAGTATCTCCACACCTGTGACTGTTGACTGTTGTTCCACTGTAGATTAGCGCACTCACTCACGGCAGCAATGCCACAGTTGTGGCCACTGATAAACTGTGTCATATTCTTGTAGGTCCCTCTGGTGTGACAGCAGGGCAGACGGTTCATGCTGGTGAGTGTGTTAACACTTTAATAATGGTAATGAAATGTGCATGTCATAGGTGAGGTATAGGCCATGTACACGTAACACACCTATGCATAATGCATGCTGTCCATGTTTGCTGTGAGACATTAATCATCACATTAAAGTCAGTAGCTGCCTCAAGCACATACACTGCACAGTGCAGCAGACACAAGTGTGGCAGCACTGTACTGCACCTTAGATATGCATAGATGCTACAGCTGTGCACAACAGAACACTTTTATCATATGCAGTACATGAAAACATGCTATACTCATAGCAGTCATTGCTTTGCACCTCAATGCTGTGCGTGTGCAAACATATACACATATACACAATATGCATAGCATGTTGTGTGTGTGCTTACATATGCCAGTATACATAATATGCACAGCAGTTGCCATGCAAAGTGTCACATATATGTCCTGGAATGCTAGTGGGTGTATAGGTCACTTGACACACATTGGGTTGTGTCCATGTACAAACTGTGTTCCAGGGTATAGCCAATCACTGAACAATGACACAGTTGCAACAAAGCCATGTATACTGCCAGTACATTGGGGTGTCCACACTAGCACTGTATAGTCTTGTGCAACACATATTCTGCATGCTGACACGTGTGTGGTGACTGTTTACCTTGTGATACTGACACCCACCTTCACCCACTAGAGAGTATGTGTTAGATTGTTGGTGTGTGTGTATGTGCTGTAGTGAGGAGTGTATTACTGTTCATGTGTGCATGTGTGCATGTGTTCATGTGTTCATGTGTGCATGTGTGCATGTGTTCATGTGTAGTCTGTAAAGTGTGTTTCCTGTCTTCTTCTCACAGGTGCTGAGTTAGGGCTGGCCGAATGCAGCAGGGAACTTGAAGCCACTGCCACGAATAGTGCTGATGACGAGACATGTATATTGACACAGGGAGGTTTGACAGGGTCTGTCATTGGTCCACCAATCGACAGTACACTGCGTTCAACCCCATCTATGCGCACACTCATACTGCCAATACATCCCTCACCACCAATGGCCATAGGCGAGGTACAGCATACAGTTGGCACTGACCAGGAGAGTGTGTTACCCATGGCACTTGCATCCCCTCACAGCAGCCATAGCCATATTCCTGGAATGGTACCACATAGGCGGAGGTCCAGGGGTTCTCGGGGGAGCACCGCTGGTCATATTGCCCCTGGCAGGCATGCCCTCACTGGTCTCACGACATCCAGTATGTTCTGGGCTGTAATACAGGCTCAGGCACGTATGGAATGGTACACCAGGCAGGGACTTAGGGTGCAGAGGGCACATTACACCGCTATCAATGACAGCATCCGTGACCTTGCCGGTGCCATCCGGACTTACACCGAGGTCATTGGTAGACATTGGGGGAGAAAATAGATGCCCTCCACAATATGTCATCCATGAGCCTGGACCATGTGGGACGGTTGCGACATTGACGCAGATGCATGCCAGCAACAGCTGGCAGTGGTCGCTGATGGCCCCCGGGTCACAGCCGCTCCCATAGTGGCAGTACCAGCCCCAGCAATTCTGGGGCTGGACTGTCCATTGACCGTCCCAGCAGACCACGTGCACATGGCTCTGGCCATTCCCAGCAGGGACATGGGTCCAGTCATCCCACCTCTGCCTCTGAGGACAGTACCCAGTCAGGGTTGGTACCCGATACTGTCCGTAGCACCTCTGCCAGGCACAGGTACTGAGTCCTTGGCCGGAGACAGTAATCTGTATGGCCTAGCAGGTACAGTCTGTGGCTGTCCCACAAACTACTGTATATGGCAGCCACATGGTGGAGCTGTGTGCATGCAGACACACACATATTTACCAAACAACTAGGGCTCACACATACACACACACATTACATCAACATTGGCCCATGCTGTACTGTTGTCCCTCACACACACACACACACACACACACACACACACACACACACACACACACACACACACACACAGACATGTCGATTGGATGGGTCAATGTCAGGCTCTGGCAAACAACAAAACGCCCTGTGCATATGATGATACCTGTGTCGCCTCCTGTCATCTGTAACATTGATGGAGGAACAGGCTAACATGGTGATGATGTACATGGTGACACTCTAGCAGTGTAGCAATATTAGCAAGTTGTGAACAGGAAAGTGTAATGACATCCTTGTAGGTATATCTCAGCAGACATTATTCATCAATGCTCTGATTGTCAATGTAGCATTGTTTACACCACTGTTAGGTCTGACTATGTATTTTCCACCCATGTGCCACTTGGCTGACGTGTAATGTGTTGCCAGCATGTGTTAGTGAGTGGACAGTATATGTGTGATGTGTGCAGTACAGATTAGCAAGTGTACATCTGAGAACATGGTTGGTGCGCAGTGTCTGTATGTACATGCATAGTAGATACATGGGACATGTGGCATACCCTGTTCTACACATAGTGAACATGTCACAGTATCTTTCAATGGCCAGTATATATTCTACTACAGTTATGTACTAACATGGGTAGACATGTGTGTATGACATGGGTAGACACCATGCTGTGGGTGATACTGTTAGTATCTGTCAATGATTTGTGGTCTGGTAGTATACATAACCTCAACAGCATGACTATAAGCAATCATTGGATGCAGTCCTGACAAATGACACACAGTCATAGGGAACACAGTAACAGTTGTATCCTTCCGGTGTTACACTATAACACTAACCAGTGGTAATTACCGCCACCCATTCCTGTGTCCACACCTGTTTGGCATATAGCCCCCTTCGGTACATGCAAACACACTAGGGATGTGTCCATCCACATCTGGTAATGCGTGCAGTGGCCTACAATCCATTCCCTGGATGGGACACATATCCTACACAATGGTATCATACAGACAGATGCCTGTCATGTGATACATGCTGTATAACAGTAAGCCGACTATGGCATAGTCATCCACATGTAGTATACTTCCTATCCCGTCATTACTACATTGGTGGTAGCCCTCAACATGTATGTTGGGTACCAATGTGTACATACATCCTCATGTTATGTCATGTGTCCCTTGGTATTCACATATCCATAGGTATTGTGGAGTCCCAAGGTGTGTCACATGACACATTGGAGGCCTGGATGCATATACACAAGGCGGTTGTACACCTATAAAGACTGTCCATTATTGGCAGTCATGGTTGTGTATGAACATGCCTGACATATACCCCAGGCATATACCCTCACTCACACTACTGTAAAGTAACTGTCATGGGTGTGTGTGGCACAGATGACCTTGGCCACGGATCACGACAGTGGATGGGCCTGTCACATACATACATATATATGTGACCTATGATCTGAGAAGCTGCGGCACAACCTGTTAATGGCAACAAATGTAGTCATGTAGTATGCAGGCTTCACACCTATGTACTGATTAAGGGAGCATGTACACATATATATTTGCAACGCATATACCTGATGTGTGCAATGCACTTACTGTTGTAATCATAATATGCCATAACATAGTAAAAGCAAGACCCACACTGCATTGACCAAGAGTGACACACACACAGTCAGCACTTGCAGGATTCAATCCCCTACCTAACTAGGTTATGATACTTGAGAGAGACGCATTAGCAAAGCGCGCTATTTGCTTTACTGGGTGGTTTCTCTTCTCCATCTGTATTTCTAGGGTGCTGACATCATCAGTCTTTCCAAAGAGGAATGTACATCTGTAGTGTGTTTTCCTTGTCTTCAAAAAGGCCACTCCTTTCATAGAGAATTGCACATACATACACACACACCCCCACACACACAAACACACAGTCAGCGTTTGCAGGATTCAAACCCCTACCTAACTAGATTATGATACTACAGAGAGATGCATTAGCACAGCACACTATTTGCTTAACTGGGTGGATTCCCTTCTCCGTCTGTATTTCTAGGGTGCTGACATCATCAGTCTTTCCAAAGAGGAATGTACATCTGTAGTGTGTTTTCCTAGTCTTCAAAAAGGCCACTCCTTTCATAGAGAATTGGACACACATACACACACCCCCCCACACACAAACACACAGTCCATGTTTACTGGGTGGTTTCCCTTCTCCATCTGTATTTCTAGAGTGCTGACATCATCAGTCTTTCCAAAGAGGAATGTACATCTGTAGTGTGTTTTCCCAGTCTTCAAAAAGGACACTCCTTTCATAGAGAATTGCACACACATACACACCCCCCACACAAACACAGTTAGCAGGATTCAAACCCCTACCTAACTAGGTTATGATACTAGAGAGAGATGCATTAGTGCAGCACGCTATTTGCTTTATTGGGTGGTTTCCCTTTTCTGTCTGTATTTCTAGGGTGCTGACATCATCAGACTGGACATGGTAATGTGTGTACACTTTGTTTTATGCCATTCCAGGAATGGTCCATGTGGGTCGTCAGGTGTCAACAGCTGGAACAGGAACTCATAATCCTTACCTTGTGTGATCCATCTGTGGACACATCGACATTCCTTCATATGTCAACACATATTTATGCACAGCTGGTTGGTTTTGTGGTTACTACATGTGTCTGGGATGTTGATAAAGGCCTATTCAAAGTGTATGTGAGACATGTGTAGCTGTGTTCAGTGATGTATATCCTGTGTGGCTGCCTTGCAAACAGTCTAGCATGTTTGGGAACCATGATCCGCACATGAACATACCACGGTTAGTACGGTTGTGTGTATGTCAGCTTCCAATAGCTTGGTTTATGACTTCAACCATGATGGACTTCATGGCTTGCTGATCATACTTCATAGGCATACTGGACTGTACGTCCCATGGTGTGTTGTGCACCAACACTTGTGTGGAGAGCCATATGTTGCTGTAACACATTCAACGGTTCCACATCCTGTGTAGGGGGGGAGGTTCAGCTGACTGTTCAGGTGCAGGATCTGTTTGTTCTGTAGTTTATGCATGACACATATTGGTAATCAATGTAGTCCACTTGATGCCATGCTTTTAGCATTGGGGGGTAGCTGTTCATCCATTCTACATGTGATATCTCCTGGTATGATGATATGGACTATCGTCGGTGGGAGGTGGGTATGTATATATGGGCCTGTCTGTCAGGATATCGGCATTGTCAGTCAGGTACAGTTGGCCCTGACTCATGACATATATGTGTGTACATTGCTATATATGACATAGCTGTCGGAGGTGTCATGATTCAGTCTGGACTCCTTCTCAGCTACTCTTTAGAGAACACCAACAAACCTGAGCACTAATCCCTGATATACTCCTTTACACACTTAACACCCTACTGATCCTTTGTCATCTGGCTACACAGTATGTCATGATAATATCCCGGCATGTCCAGGGGTCGGTTTTGTGTGCACTCTCCAGTCCAGCTGGTGAATATTGTGATGTCGACACAATGTCACGTCTGCCTCATGTACACAGACAAGACTCTCCTCCTCACAACAAACCCAGATCTATGTGTGAGATGCACCTATAGAGACATACAGGGTGCTGAACTCTCTCAACCCATGACTGGCATAGTCTATCAGGTGGTGAAGATAACCACACACACCACATATCAGTCTCACATATCCTCTGACGACAGCACTTAAACCACATTATCACACATACACATACTCAGATGCTGTAAATGAACTCCGCCTAAGCAGCAGAGACCTCCACATCAGGCACACACATAACTGCTACCCCACTACAATTCCCATACCTCACATAGTTCACAATGTCAGGGTGCCACACAGTCACTTGCCTTCAGGCTACACAACACACATAATACAGTTGTGATAGGTGACACTTATTGTCAGACACACTGACGTACCACTCACCAGCCCATACAAGGGAATAGTCCCTTTGTGCTGTCTGTCGTGTGTCAGGATCTGCCACATAACACATGCAGTCAGGTCACTACAAAGCAAGTACAGGACTGGCACCATCATTGTCCATGCTGGTGCGTAAAACCTCAGATGTTACTCCCTGGACCACATGACATGGTACATGGAGGAACAGTGTCATGATGTAGCCCAGGCCAGTATGACCCTGACCTTGTCTAACATCTTACACCCACCAAGTATGATGTCACAGTATACAGACAAACATATCATGTTTAACACTTGGCTAACAGAGTGGTGTCATTCATAGGGGATACAGTATCTGTCAGCCTGTGGTGACATGCTCAACATGCCACATAGCTTCACTATGGACAGCTTGCACCTGTCACCCTTGGACCTTTGAATGCTGGCTAAGGATCCTGCTACCACCATAGTGCATTTGTTGAGCAGGGCTCAAAAGACAAACCCACCTACATAGACATTGCAGGTTAAATAAAACTAAGGGTAATGTTACTCAACACCAGATGTGTTACCCTCATATTGCGGCCACTCAGGACTCCCCCCAGTATGGGGGATAGCAATATATGTGTACTAACAGACGCCTAGTTCAGGGTCACATATGCACACCAGCACTACCAGGTTATGTTTCATACCATACTTTCTGACCACAGAACTTGGAACGGACAACACAACTAGGGGGTGTATCCATATACATCACAGATACACACACCTCCGGGTTAGTGGCACTGCACTAAGCATCACAGACCATACATATACAACTACCATTGTTCGAAACTGCCTTTCAGTTTGTTGCCTACTACAGACCACCCTCCCATACTCAGGAACCACACTCGGCTTTCCTGGGAACAGTGGGGGATATGATGGTCTCCACAAACACCATTATATTGGGTGACATCAGATACATGAATATTGACTGGGGATACTACTCAAGCTGCAACAACCTCGCCCTACAGTCGCTACAATTTTTACATTCATATGCTATGGCACAACCAGTCACCACAGCCACAAGGGGGAATACATATTGGACATGATCATCACCGACTTGGGGACTCTATGTTACACACCAGCAATATACCCCTCATTGGTAAGGTCGGAACATACAACTATCTCAGTAGACATACATATACACTCCACACACCCATCCTGGGTAATTTTGGTGAACTTCTGATGAGCCAACGTCTCACTTCACAAAAGCAAGGTGGTATCCTTCAGAGACCATGAGACAGTGTGACATACAGCTCCGACTGCTGGATCCTTTACATACACATTCTATGGACTCCTAGTGGACTGCATGGATTGTGCTACCCCAAATAACAACAAGACTCACTCCTCCAATGGGAAGGGACCTGTCTGGTAGACACCATCCATTAATGAGCTGTATAATGTCAGGAGGAAGCTACTACATGATAGAGCACAATCCCAGATGAGGAAAGCATCTGTGATCTGTACTAGCAGGCAGCTATGATCACTCATGTACTTATCTAAGGTCTTCTTCTCATGGACAATTGCACCAGACAAGTAGGACTATCACAAGGCCTTCATCTGTTATGTCAGGAACCTGGGTGGACACTCACTGATATGCTGTGAGTTACTGCATACTGACTACACTTACCCTGAATCCACTGGCATAGCCAACATCCTGGCAAACAGGTTCAGTGCAGATGTCTCCCCCCATCCCCCCTAGGGAGCAACTACACATCCCAACAGAGTGTAACCTCCCTGACACCACACAGTAACAGGTGAGTGCTGCCCTCCCCAAAGCATACATTACAGCATCAATGTGACCGGTTGGAGTCCTGGCCTGCATCTTACACGAGCTTCATGACAGACATAACCCTCACATTACATCACTGTGCAATATTGGAGTTACTACAGGATATGTACCCATGGAATGGCATACAGCGACAGTATTCCCACTCCACATAGTTGGTGCCAGAATGTAACACAGACAATATTGCCCTATAAGCCTAACTATCCTGTTATGCAAAGCTATTGAGTGTATTGTCATGGGACTCTTACACATAGACATCAGGAAACTACAGACACTGTGTCCTACACATTTCAGCGTTGTTGTGGGCAGATCTTGCCTCTTGAACATGTTTGTATTCTTTTGACAGTTAACAGGTCCATCAACATAGGGACAGTTGTACACGCAGCCTACCTGAAGCTTGCTAAACCCTTCCACACAATAACCCACTGGGCCATTATGCATTGGCTCACCAGCATTGATATGGACACATATCTCACGTGATGAATTGCTACCTGGATCAGGGATAGCACCCACATGGTCAGAATTGCAGGTGCCATGTCTGACTATACACCAGTTACACATGGCATCCCACACGGCTCAGTCCTGGGACCTCTCTTGTTCAGTATATATTTGTCTGACATACAGGCCACCACAGGGGGAATATGGCTGACCTTGTTCACACTTGACTGCAAACTGGGTGCCATGATCACCTCTCCAGCTGCCACATGCATACTCCAACAGGGTCTCTCAGAGATGGATGACTGGTACCTGAGCCATGGCCTACAGCTAAATGCCATTAGTTGCATAGTCATCCCTTTTGGGAATAACAACATGCCCACACATTAACACATAGGTAGTACTCCATTACATATGGTAGGTGTTGTTAGGTGATTGGGGACATGACTTGTTCGTACTGTCACCTTTGACATTCACGTTGCCACAGTGGTTGGACAGACCTTCTGTATAAGCAACCTTATCCAATATGGTTTCACATCTAGATCGAGTGATGTCATTGTGCCCCTATACTAATAACAACTGTGCTTGGTTACAATGCCACATTTGGGGTGTACCTTACCCAACACCTGCAGCAATTGTACTGGCCACAGATACCCAAGCAACAGCCACCCCTCAACAATACCCATGAATCACATATCTCACAAAATCAGTGAGCCTCACAATCACAGCCCTTAAGGCCAAACAACACACCAAATACAGTTGTTATAGGGGACTCTATTGTCCGGCACACTGACGTCCCGCTCAAATGACTGAACAAGGAGAAGGTCACTGTAAGCTGCCTGTCAGGTGTCAGGATCCACCACATAACGCAAACACTCAGGTCACTCCAAAGCAGGTACAAGTATGACTCTGTCATTGTCCATGCAGATGTGAATGACATGAGATGTACCTCCCTGGACTACAAGACATGAGACATAGAGCATCTCTCTGATCATGTAGCCCAGGCTGGTATGACCCTGACCTTGGGTAGCATCTTGCCCTCACCAAGAATGATGTCAGAGTATACAGACAAAATGATCAGTTTAAACAATTGTCTAAAGTATTGGTGTCATTCAATAGGGATCCAGTGTCTGTCAGCCTGGGATGACATGCCTGACAAGCCACGTTGCTTCGCTAGGGACGGCTTGCATCTGTCACCCTTAGGCTTTCGTATACTGGCCATGCCTCTTGCCACCCCCATTGTGCATTTTTTAGGCAAGGCTCAAAGGACATACACACCTCCATTGACAACTGAAGGATACAAAATCTAGAGGTAATGCTTCTCAATGCCAGACGTCTACACCTCAAGATGCACGCACTTGAGGCTCTCCTCAGTATGGAGAATATCGATGTCTGTGCAGTAACAGAAACCTGGTTCACAGCTCCTAAGAGCACCCCAGCACTGCCAGGTTATAACTCATACCATGCTTTTCACACACAAAACCCGGACCGAAGCACAAAAGGAGGGGTAGTATCTATATTCATCAAAGATACCTACACCTCCAGGTTAGTGGCACTGCATGAAGCATAAGAAACCATCCATGTGCAACTAACAGTGGGTCAAACTGCATTCCAGTTTGTAGCCTGCTACAGAACACCCTCCCTATTACAGGAACCCCACTTGGCATTCCTGAGAACACTGGAGAATATTAAGGTCTCTCCTACAACTATGTTATTGGGTGACTTCAACTACCCAAACATTGACTGCAACATCTACTCATGCCCAAACACACTCGCCCAACGGTTCCTTGAAGTTATAAACTGTAATGCGATGGAACAACTGGTCACCACTCCCACAAGAGGGAACAACATATTGGACCTGGTCATCACCAACATGGGGACTCTATGTTCCACACCAGAGGTAAACCCCTCATTGGTAAGATCAGACCATTAACAAATTTCCATGGACATCCATATCCCGTCCCCACCCCCAGCCAAGGAAATCACTGTATAGAATTTCTCAAATGCCAACTTTGCACTTCTCAAGACTGAGGTGGAATCCTTCAAAGCCCACAGGCCAGAGGATAATGGGCCAATCCGCAGAATCCTTTACAAATGCATTTTATGAGCACCTGCAGGAATGCATGGATCGTGCTATCCCAAATAAAATGAAGCCTCACTCCTCCAAAAACAGGAGACCTGTTTGGTGGACCCCGGCCATAAATAAGCTATACAACGGAAGGAGGAAGCTACTACATGACAGAGCAAAATCCCAAAAATGGAAGCCATCTCTGATCAGTATTAGCAAGAAAATTCAATACCTCATAAAATCATCAAAGGCCAGTTTCCAAAGGGAAATTGCCCTAGACACTAAAGATAATCACAAGTCCTTCTTTAGTTATGTCCATAATATGGGTGGAAACTCCCAGATATGCTCTGAATTGTTGCATGACTGTACAAAATATACCAAAACTACAGACAGCCAACATCCTGGCAGACTGATTCAGCACAAACCTCTCCCCCCCTTTACCCACAAAGGAACAAATTCCTATCCCAACTGAATGTAACCTCCCTGAAATCACAGATGCACAGGTGAAAGCTGCCCTCACCAAAGCAGAAAACACATCAGCTATGGGACCGGACGGTATCTCAGGCTGTGTCTTACACAAGCTCCAAGAAGAACTGAACCCTCACATTAAGTCACTGTTCAAACTTAGCCTTACTACAGGATATGTACCCGAATAATGGCATACAGCTACAGTGGTTCCACTCCACTGTTGTGGTGCCACAACAGACCCTGGGAACTATTGCCCCATAAGCCTGACTAGTCTGGTCTGTACAGCTATGGAGCGTATTATCATGGAACTCATAAACAAAGACATTGGGAGCCTCCAGACACTGGACCCTACCCAATTTGGCTTTGTTAAGGGCAGATCTTGCCTCTTAAACCTAGTTGATTTCTTTGAAACAGTTACCAAAGCTATGGATGAGGGCAAGGTAGTCCACACAGCCTACCTGGACCTCGCAAAAACATTCAACACAATACCCCACTCGGATATCATACATAAGCTTAACAGCTTAAATATCATCCCCTATATCACAAGATGGGTTGCAAACTGGCTCAGGGATAGAACCCACATTGTCAGAATCGCAGGTGCCATGTCCAAATACAAACCAGTTACAAGTGGCATCCCACAGGGCTCAGTTCTGGGACATCTCTGGTTCGGTATGTACTTCTCTGAGGTTCAGGATAACACGGGGGCATTATGGCTGACAAGGTTCGCAGATTACTGCAAACTGGGGGCCATAATCGACTCTCCAGCTAACACTCCAGAAAGGTCTCACAGAGATGGATGTTTGCTGCCAGAGCCACAAGCTCGAGCTACATGCTAAAAAGTGCATAGTCATCCCCTTTGTGAAAAACAAGGTGCACACAAATTACCACATAAGTGGTAATCCATTAAGTACAGAAGTAGTAACTTGAGATTTGTGGACCAATGTAGATAGTAATCTCTCCTTTGATAATCACTTTGCCAAAGTGGTTACAAACACCTTCTATATATGCCACCTTATCACAAATGGATTCGCATCTACATCAAGTGAGGTCATTGTGCCCCTCTACTCGTCAGTCATCAGCACCATACTTGAATACAATGGCCCTTTTGGGATGTACCTTACCTGACACATGCAGCACCTGGAGAGACCCAAAAGTACCTCTCCAAGAGGGTCATGGGCTACAAACAGATGTCATATGCAGCTCAACTAAGGAAACTCTAGCTCTACTCAGTTGCTTACCACCTACTCAGAGGCAATCTATGCCTGACATACAAAGCCATGTCAAAGCCCGAATTAATGGACATGCTCCACCTCAAAAATCCAAGTCCCTTAGAGATACATGCTCCAGGGACTTAAACCTCAGCACAGGGATAAAAAAGACATCCTGGAGGGACAGATTAATTTCCCAGAGGCTCCCCTCACTCTGGAATAGAATCCCAATTCATATTAGACATAGCCCCTCGCTGACCCTCTTCAAGCCAAATCTGGACACATGGATGGGAAATCACAAATTCACCCCTGGGATCTCTTCTGTGTCCCTGCTAGACAGCGGCACAGTAGCCTAAATGTACATGGGCTATCTTGTGTGAGCTACTATTCACTGGCACAGTGTAGTACTCTGACAGGGCTGCAAAAGCCAAACACACTCTGGCTAGGCTTGTACATACCCTAGGGCAGATAGCCTACTATCGACCTCTGAACCTATGCTTCTGCTCAGGATGCACAATATTTACTGCTGATACTGTTTGCAGGTCTTTATCGTCTTTGCTTTCCCAGTTTCTATGAACAACTTAGGTATCTGTGGAACATGTTTGATCATGACAGGGTTCCACTATATTATATAAGTGTCTGTTGTCATGTAACTGTGTGCACAGGGTGGATTGCTGGATAGTGAGAGGTTCCTGGGTTAACACATGCAACTGCCAGATGTGTGGCCCACTGCTATAGTCAGACATGGCCTAAGTGTGTGAGCTTGCCCAGTTCAGGCTTTCCATGTTTTGTTGCCTGACATATGTCTCATTTATCCAAGTGTGTGAGCATGCCCAGTGTGACCTTTCAGTATGTTGCAGTCTGAAGTCCACTACATTTGTGGATGTGTGTGAACATTACAGATATTAACATTTATACTGTTTGTGTTGGAAGTCAAGTTCTGTTCTTACTGCAGGACTCACCTTTGTGTCATAACTCAACAGGGATTATGCTGTGCCTGCAGGGTTTTCCATGAGATACTTTGTATAGACTTATCAACATTCCTTCATACTGGCTGAACAGTGCAATGCTGTCATGGTTTAGTGGTTCAGTACTTTAACTATGGTGCACAGTATCCTGGGTTCGAGGCCCATCACTGCTTTATATTTCCATACTGAGCAGACCAGACTGCTTAAGAGCCAGTTAAGCAAATATGAGCATGTTGGCTTTTATTCTGCTATGCCCTACTTAGACCAGACTTGTCCGACATTGCTGTATATTCACCAACTTTGCTGGACATTGCCCAATATTACTCGACACTGACCACAGTTGTACTAGTTGGTGTGTGTATTCTGTTTGCATATACTACATGGTGGTAAATGCTGTTTAGCACTACCTTAAATTGCTTGACACATGGCAGTCATGCCTCAGGTGGTGCTGCAGGGCTGCCTATGTTGGATGCACATACTACACTCCCTGTACATGTTTGAAGCAGGTAGTGTCAACTTAGGCATCCCTTTTACTATATGTGCAGGTCAGAGAGAGGTATCATTTCCAGGGTTCCTACTGAGCCAGTGCATGTGCTTTGTGTTGCCTCTTTGCCAAGGCCAAAGCATACTGGGCATGCCTCCTTCTGCCTAATGGGGCAGGCTCAGGTTGTTCCTCCTCCGAGTCACGCTCTGCCTGTGATGACCTTGGCAATGGTGGGGGGCTGTTTGGACCAGGCCTATGCTGGTCCTGCTGCAGCTGTTTTCACAGGACCATATTATGTAGCATAGCACATACCATGACAATTTGGGTATATGTAGTTGGAGTGTACTGCAAGGCTCCACCAGATGTGTCCAGGCACCAGAACTGTGACTTGAGCAGCCCAAACACACGCTTGATTACATTTCGTGTTTGTGAGTGTGCCTCATTATGGCGTTCCTGTTCAGGTGTGTGTACATTTCTGATGGATGTCATCAGCCACGGCTCCAGTGCATAGCCAGCATCCCCCACTAGGTGACCATGTGGGATGTCCCCATTGGCAAATGTCTGGTACAGCTGCGTCAGATGCCAGATATGGGAATCATGGTAGCTTCCAGGGCAGCCAGCACACACATTCAGTATTATGCCCTGGGCATCACACTGGCAGTTAATGGAGGGGAAGCCCTTGCAGTTGAAGTATACCCTACCCCGCTCACCGGCTGGTGCTTTGATGCGTATGTGCATGCAGTCTATTGCACCCACTACCTCAGGGTATTCCGCTATTTGCTGGAAGAGATGCATATTGCTGGCCAATACCTCACGGGAATTGGGGAAATATACATGATCACCGACATGTGCTGACATGGCATCCAGAAACTGGTGCAGTACCCTGGATGCTGATGCCTGTGATATCCCCATCATATCACCAGTTGGTCTCTGGAAGGTACCTGTTGCTAGTATTCGTAGGCCAACACATATCTTGGTTTCCACTGGAATGGGTTCCCCTCTGTTGGTTCTGTGTGTGAGGCGTGGTCTGCACAGCTCAACAATTTGCTGCATGAGGTCTCTGTCCACTCTATAGCGCTCCACTATCTCCAGCTCATGTAGCCCCTGGTAGGTTACCCTGGGCCTGTACACTCTTCTCCGTCTCCTCACTGGGAATTGGTTGGCAGCATTCCCATTGTCACCACCCTCAGCATGTTGCATATGTCGGTTTATGACAGCAATGGCAGACCCTAACATTTCTTTGTTTCAGTTAAGCCTTTTCAGTATTCACTTCTCTTAGCTTACTGCAATGCTGCAGTGTCTCTGAGCAATACATGGTGAAAAGTTGTTTGCAGAGTTTTAAGTGCTGGGCTTGGCTGGGCTGGTTTACTGCCTGTGTAATTGCCTGATTCTGATTATTTCCACCTGCTAGCTCTGCTGACTCTCCCTGGTTAACTCCCTACTGTTTGTTGTGCTTCCTTTTCCCTTTGCATTTCCTCAGGGGGCAGCGCCGCGCAGACATGCGTACACATGCTAACATGCGAGCACACAGGCTTAGACAGACTTACACTAGCTAACTCCTGCCTAAAAGTGCGCACATGAGTGCAGAGGCACTTACAAGACTTTAAACTGCCTTATGCATGTTTACTCCAGCTTAAACGCGCGCACTCACGCTTCCACGCGCTCACACTGTCTTACTCGGGTTTACAGGTGCTCATACACGTTACAAGCATTATTACAAGAAACTTTGGTGATACCCACAGTGTGCACCTTCTATTTCTTGACTTTAACTAGGATATCTGATGACACACCTCTTCCAATGATGAGCAACTGACAGCTAACACATGACACTCTGCTCCAATGAGATTATCTTCTTTCATACATACCCCCTCCTGATGTCACCTATATCCTACTCTGTTACTCCCGTTATCCTAGTCTTACACTCCACTGACTGTGCTCATTTGCTATGTAGACTTGGGATTCACTATCCTTCCCCTTATTTGCACAGGATTGCCTACTAATGCTTGGTTACATCTCTTAGACTGGGTTCCTCCCTTAGCAACCCCTACTCGGTAGCCATGTTGTCTTCAGCTTGCCATTGCCTTGCATTGCACAATACAAATCCCCATAAAATCCACATTTGTGGGTTTTAATTTTTATTTTTCTGGTTTTTAGAGTGCAGCCCATTTGGGCGACGCTGCGCTATGCTTAAACATGGAAAATCGGGAAAAAAAATTAAATTACTTTTTTTTCATTTTGCATCGGGTAACATTGCCAATGGCTATATATTTGGCCATTGGCATGCTTCCTCTACTGGATGCAACCTTTATTTGGAGCTGTCATGGCTCCATTTTGCTATTTGCAGAATGGTACTCAGTTGTCAACTGAGAACATTTCTGCAGATAACACTACTCTTACTCGGACAGGTTCGGGTTTACTGGATCGCAAATCTACCTCATTTGTATGCCTTTCAGCTGCAATTGAGGTAATTTGCATGTCCCGGCCCTGTCCGTGTAAGAGCTGCTTTAGGAGCTCTCTTACATGCCCCTACAGGCTGTTCCTGGTTCGCTCGTCAGACATGATGGCTGCATGGAGTCTTACTCTACTCTTAGACTCCGTGCAAGCCATCGTGAATCCGGCCCATTAACTTAGAATATGACTTACACAAGCCAATGCTATTAAAAAACTCACCAAAAATTAGGAATTTTTACAACATACCCTACATAATTAACTCCTCCAGAATGTCTCTAACAATACCCTACCTCCTCCCTTCTGTATGCATAACCAGTACTAAACAACCTCCATTCTGCACTGCAAAATACATTAGAATTATGCTAAAAGATAGCCAAATTTGCATCAGATTCACACTATCATACACATCCCTGTATTGCACTAAAGAAACAGAAATGGCTAGAATTACCCAACCACCTCACCTACTGCCAACTAATTACCGCACATACACAAATTCACATACTCTGAAGGAAATTCATTCTACTCTATCTTTGTCACTTTGAAATGGAAATCCTCACCCACTCCTCTAAAACTAGATAATGCGATACAAAGATTTAAGATGAACCCTAATATAGTTCTGGATTTGTTCATGCTCTCATCTTAACTACTCTTCTCATATTTTCTCCCCATTTCCTGCCCCTAATTTCACTATCACACAGTGAATTGTCCTCCTACTTACTCCCTACTTACAGTACTCCTCTTTCCGTTAACTTTATTTCCTCTTCCTACCTCACCTCTCACTACTGCACACTCTCTATAGTCTTTCTTTCTCATAATTTTATTTCTCCAATGTTCTTTTGCCACCCATTCCATGCTTTTTTCACCATACACAGTGCAAATATGTATACATGTTTCATCTATTAAAGTATATGTTATACATGTCTAATTACAGTCCCAACTTAATATGCATAATAATTGCTTTCTAAAAATGTTAGTATCTTGAAAAAAATGTTTTTTCTTTCCTACTGTATAAATGCAATCGAGCTTTTGTAATATTTCTTCCTAGGCCTCCACTGAAAATGGGACTATAAGCCCAGTTGGACTCTCCTATTAAACTAATAACAATTAATAAATGAATAAATAAAATATGTATTGCTCACCTGCGCCTTCTTTATTTCTTATTAGTGCCTATCTAGCCTGAGCTATGAAAAAATATGCCCTCCATCCTGGTTAAGAAAGCAAATAAATTAAAGGCACTGCCATCACCTAATTAGTGCATTGTTAGAATATTGTCTGATGTTTCTATCTGATGTGCTACTGACTATTTATATTAGTTTCATATCAGTTTCATTTTGAAAGGGTCTTTGCTATGCTGCACCATTAATTAGGGTCACTTACATCATATGCCAAATAGATGATCACAGAAACCATTTAAAATTATACGGCTGCGTGTCTGTAGGCTGGCACACTAATAAAATGAAGCTGTTTTCTACAGACTGGAAAGCATTACACTTGG
Source organism: Protopterus annectens (assembly GCF_019279795.1). Taxonomy (NCBI): domain Eukaryota; kingdom Metazoa; phylum Chordata; order Ceratodontiformes; family Protopteridae; genus Protopterus; species Protopterus annectens. The sequence goes on from NC_056735.1 coordinate 542,590,284, forward strand.
GTATATCCTCAAATAAGATTAAGGAAGCTAACATATTAGTGTTACCTAGGCACATTCTCCTCTTACTTCATACAAAGATGTCATTAACTACAAAAGCATACTGAGTAATGCACTCCAGGAAGGTTTCCTTCTGTCAGTATTGAGTATTATAAACAGTTACTAACAGAACTTAAATAGCATAATCTGGACAGAACATTGACTTTGTTAGAATGTTGAGCAGTAAAGCATTACTAGTTTTCTAAACCAGTTTGTCCATCCTTCAGCTTTGCTTTATGATTGCTTAACCACCCTTATTAAGCCCTGACTTTATTAATGGACATTGGTTTGGGATGCAAATTGTGTTATTTCCTAGAGAAATGTGAAATGACTAGAGTCACATAACTCTTACTCCATTCTTTCTTACAGCCACCTGATCAGCTTGCATTCCAGGCTTAATTGCAGTACAAAAGTAACTATCACTATAATGGTGATTCCTGAGGGTTGTTTTTTTTTGGGTTCATATTATAACCTCAAAGGTCCTGTTCATCGAATATGAAAAGATCGACACCGCAAAATTTAAAATCACGAATCGTCATACTCAGCCAACCCCACTGCCCGCGACATACTACATACCCGAACAAAATAAATAAACCACATACATACACTATATCTATGCACTTACATTAACCAGCACCCTAACCCTAAAGTCTGTAACTATCGCACACTTACCCTACAGAGATATACCCAAACAAAATAAATAACCCACAAACATACACTTAATCAAACCTTACTTCTAACCCTACATTAAACCTTACATACATTACCTATCTATGCACTTACCTTAACCTGCACCCTAACCCTAAGGTCCGTAACTATCGCACACTTACCTTACTGAGCTATACCACAGACGGGCTAACTATGACGAATTGACATTTCAAATTTCCCGGTTTTTAATGTTCGCTGTTTTTGTTGTTCAGCCAATATGTGTCGCTCTTTTCATATTCGCTGAACAGGACCTTTGAGCTTCTAATATGAGCCCCTTTTATTTTTTTTTTGCTGATCGATTGAGTTAAATTATTTCTGGGATTTCTCCTTTCTGAGATGACATTGATCTCAGAGTTTTACATGTAAGTAAAATGACTGTGAGATTTTCAGTTCCCCATGTTGGTGAGATACAGGAATGTGAATTTTCCTTGCAACAAAATACTTTTTAATTAATTTTTTTGTGCCTTAGATATTGATTATATTTCAAACTATCACTCTTTTGTGATTACACTTATGAATGTCAGTCACTTAAGACTCACATTCTTGTTGTGCAGCCTATTTGATTCTTTATTCCCTGTTATATACTTTTAAACCACAAAAATCGTATTCTCTTTTCTTATTAAAATGAATTGAAATGCAAAACAGGAGTATATATCAACAGAGTGGGTAAGAGAGGCATAACTGTTTGTCCAACAGCAGGGGCAAAAAGGGTAAAATAAAAAATAACACATGAAAACTCAAGTATTCATAAATAATAGCAGAGCTAGTGTTTTGTACATGTGGTATTTATACAGATTAAAGAGAAAGAATCCAGTTGATTATTACATCATCTCTTCAGACTACAAAGATTGCCTAGAACAAGAATATTTTTGCAGAACTAAATAACTTAACATCCAGCTGCCTAGCAGAACAAAATGAAAGGAATTTCTATTAAGATTGCTAAAGCTTTCTATGCTATAGTTGTCTGTGCAAACATACCTTTGTCAGGCTTAGTCTATGCTATCTTTTTTTTTTTGGTTCTGGTAAATAATTGTCCAGGCTATGCTAAAATATAAAGAATCTCCCAATAAAACAAATATGAATGAGAATTACCATAAACACTGCCTGTATTTAGAACCAGTGAAACAGTCTTCAAGGTTATGCTTGCAGATTTATGATATGCCTTGCTGAGTGATCAAACTTCAGTTCTAAGATCATGGGATGAAAAAGAGACATTTATCATACCTTAACAGAACTGAATGTATTTATGGTATATCACTAAGAATAACTAGAGTAAATGTAATTCATATTAAAAATAAAGACCCCCCCCACCAACTCACCCATACATAAAAAATGCTTGAAATCTATCCACAGTGTGCCCTACTGGAATGGAACAGAAATTTACATGCCCTCTTATAGCTTTTTAAATGTATATATTTCAACAGTGGAAACTGGAACAGAGGAGGTTAACTTCTTCCCAGAAAAATTTCAGAAAAATAGCTGAAATTAAATTACTATATGGCAGCAAGAGAGAGAATGTCTATACTAGCTGCTTTCTGTATTGACTTGGAAGAGTTTTATTGTTTTATGACTTCCAGCATTTGCCAAAGATCTGAGGAAAAGCCCTTGTCTATGTATCTTTACAGGTAGATGTCAAATGCTACCACCTACTATCAATGGTTGTTTTGAGCCTGGGGACTAGAAGTTAGATGACAAGAAATTATGTCATTCTGCAAGCTAGCCCAGCAGTAATATTTGAGATATTAATCTGAGAGAGACACAGCCTTCTGTATTCTCTCTTTGACCTGACAACAACAAATAGAGAAGATCCATTCCCCACATTTGCCTTGCTCTGAAGTAAGTTAACTAGGGTACAGTATAATTCTCTTAGATGTAGTCAGGGATATAGTAAAGCTTAGCTTAGATGTTTTTCTTTATTTATTTGAGACTGTCCTGCAATGTTGTTTTAAATATTTTCTGTGATTTTGAACTTTGATGTCACTGTAAATATATACTGAATATTTTATTGTTTGTTTAATATTTATCATTAACTATATTTAAACATTGCATTGTGGCTGATCTGTCTAGAGATATTTACGTTCTGAGAGTACTTGCCTATTTATTTGGTCACACTGTATGGGCCACTCCTAATAGCCTTGCTCTTGGTCAAACTACCATCTGTATAAATAGTAACATTACACAGTAAGACTGGACACCCTCTGTTAAGGGTGTTAAAGTAGCTGATAAGAGATTCTGGTGGTAGTGATAACTATCTTATAGTCAGGGCAGCAGAGAGCATAGCTAGTAAACCTGTTCCAGCCTTTCCTAGGTGTGTGTGTGTGTGTGTGTGTGTGTGTGTGTGTGTGTGTGTGTGTGTGTGTGTGTGTGTGTGTGTGTGTAAAGCAAATCTCCAAGAGTTTGTGTGTCGGGTACTTGGTCTGGAACATGAGACACTAGTTGGACAGAGAGAGTGTTGGAGGACTTGACTTGGAACCCTAGCTAAGGACTCAATGTTATAGCTGTGCCAGTGGGGAATCTTATTGAAGGTCTGGAGAAAGAGGAAAAAACCTGACTGTGGTCTGTGCGCTCTTAAAGGAAAATGCACTTGATGCAGAGAGCTGCATCTGGAAATTCCGTCTGTGTACTTGTCATCCTCCCAGTTTACATCACCACTGTTGCCAGTGGTGAGGATTGATTACTGGTCCAGTGGTGACATGTCACACTGCTCAACAAGTAATATTGCCCCTAGTATGCTCAGAGGTTAAGGCATACTACAACAACTTGTCAAAGAATAACAATGTTTGAACAAGGGGCATGTACTTCAAGGTCAATAGGAAGTATATTTGAGATTAACCTTTCTGAGTTTTGTTCATCTAAATATCTGAATAGGTAAGAACTGTCTAATGTCTGTTTACAGGTGGCTTCTGAGGAAAAATGGTTGTCATTAGCATGTTGTATGTACTAAGGTACATAGGAGACTATACTTATGGTGGAATTCATAGTCTAGGATTTCATGTATACATAGTGGTTATTCGAGAAGAATACTGCTGCACATATATATAAATAAACCTAGTGCAGGTTATTCACATTAAGGAAATGCAAAGGCAGTTTGATAAACATGCCTGCTTATGGCAAAAGTATAAAGTACCTGAAAATGCAAAAATATATGTGAAGAACTACAAATACTTTGTATGCACTCAGATACTGAGGATGAATGTGACTACAGTCATGCTTGAAAGACTTACAGCAAGCGTCAGACTGTGCAGCTTTTATTATTAATATATTTTAAAAATAAATGGGGTTTATTATGTTTTATATAGGGATAGCCTTATGTGGACAGCCTCCTGATTGCTGTAAAGAATGGGAAGACTGAAAAAGGGGAGAGACAACAAAGATGGAAACAAAGCAAGAACACATCAAGAGGGCTGTGCTGGAGGAGGTAGGAGAGAAGCAGTGCTATGTTTTTTGTTGGGAACAGATCCCCCTATATTCTTTTCATTTTTTTTGTTTGTTTATGAGAGGGGAGTGTGGGTGGGAAGTAGCTAAGAGTGTGTAGGAGAGGATAAGAGAAGGAAGAGTTTGATGACGAGTGATGTCCAAAAAGAGTCCCCTGTTCACAAGACTTCACAAGTTTCCATTGACAGATGGTGTGGCAGTGGAAGACCCTAGTGTTGAGGGGCAGGGGTCAATATCCACTAAGACAGTGTGTCTCTCACCAATGGAAGAGATACCTCAATTGGCTGAAGTTACTTGTTCATGATCTGTTCCACAACAGCCTCAACCAAGTTGCAAAGCACTTGTTCAGTGAGGATTGCCAGGCAGCCACATTCTAGGGTGTCTAAAGCAGCAGTGTAGCAGTCCACGAATTTTGTTTAGCCAGAAGTTTGGCATTGCAACCTCCACACTACACTGCCCTTCCTCAACCTCCTCTCTGACTAAGGTGTGGTACCTGACTGACACTTCAGTCATCATGTACATGTAGATAATATTGTGAAAGAAATGACTGTCTTATACAGCTCGCCAAGTGGGTTGAATAGGTAGTGGCAAGAAGGCCAGAGTTCAATAATATGGGTTTTTTTTCATCGTATTAAAGCTAAAAATAAACTGTAAGTATACTGCTTAATTAAAGTATTTTCTGGCCTAAACACAGAAAATCCTTACTGTACAAAAATGATCTACATATACTTTACTAAGGTAATGCTATACTGCAAATGAAGTTAAGTAGAAATGTGACTTATTATGTTTGTATATGAATACATACATGTATATACATGAAAAAAATGGTATTGTTATAAACACACTTATGAAGATGTACATCTGTAATTCGAAGTTAAACATATGCATCCTTACATGCATTTATTTATAGATTACATTGGTATTTATGCAATTATGTTATCATAAAAGCATTGATTTTATTTGTATACAAATGCAGTTCTGTGCACAGATATGTTTTGCCTTCTTTTGTATTATTATAATAACACAATAGATACATATTTGCAGCAACACATTCATTCTAGCAAATACCTTAAATTATGCAATATTCTTACAGTTTATTTTTAGCTTCAATAAGACCAGCAATAAAATTAAAACTTATTATAGTTTTCGTCTTCTTGCCACTACCTGGTCAACCCACTCAGCCAGCTGGTTGGACCTATGTTTCTGTAGGTCATTGTACCTGTAACAACATTGCTGACCAGAGCAGGTGATTATGCAACTCCTGCCAGATGTCAATTGTGTCCATTCACTACTGTTAATGCCTGCCTGGATCTTATCCAGGTACAATTCACTCAGAAGGAAGACCATTATATAGGTCTCCTTGTCGGTGCATCTTGGAGACTACCCTTGTGCCTTTATATGTACTGCCATCATTTGAAGTACAGAATCAGAATAAAGCAAGAATGAACAGGTCTGTGGTTCACAGGTTTAGAGTCACTCTCTCTTTCTGGGGTGTGACCTCACCCTAACCAAACCCAGTTAACCAGCAGGGGCATTAGACAAAGTGCTGTTACTATTGACAAGTTTGGTTTTACCAAAAAGTTCTTTGTTATCTACACATTTTTAAAGGAATACTTGCCCACATTTCCTTTTTATGGTGGACAATAGTCAGTAATGCAGTCATCATATTTTTATCACTTACAGTTGCTACTGCTGCTATGCATTTCCTTCACTACCTATTTGGAGTATTACACCTGAATGTCATTTAAACATGCAGTATGGTAGCAGTATTACTTTGCTTGTTGTTGGGGGGATGCTTGTTGCAGAAAGAAATATTCTTGTATGTCTGAGTGTCAATTCCAAATAAATAAAAAGTGCACAGATGTGATAATATATGACAGATGATGTATGATGACATCAGATTATACTTCATATTTTTGTAAATTTACATGCATATGACTCCATTTTTGCTTTTCTAAACATAGACAACTTTGAGCATAAGTGAGGCTGTCTGCATATTCCTAAGACATGCTGGGGACTGGTAGGCAGGAACGGCCTTAGATCAACTGGTGCCCTAGGCAAAAGGGCTCCACAGCACCCCCTCACACTACCTAGTACCCCCATCCTGGTCTACCTACACCAAATAAATACTGGAAAAGTGCCCCTGCTAGAGCGGTGCCCTAGGCGGCCACCTAGTTGGCCTATACCTAAGGCAGGCTATGCTGGTAGGGACTGCTGTAGACTCTGCTGCTTTCTGTAGCATATTCATGTGGATCTGGGGAAGTGTTTATGAGGTGTCAAGACATAATAACATGCATAAGTGGCCTTAAATGTTCATATATTACTGAAATTCATAGAAATAAAAGTAAAAGTCTAATGTGCATACAAGATGTGTAAATCTTCCTGAACTCATTGTGAATGAGTTTAAAACCACCATATTAACTTGTGATTACTCCAGTTAGGCAACAAATAGCTTAGAAAACTGCAGACTTTTTAAAGTAAGAAAAAGTAATATATTGAAAGTTAATAGGAAACTGTTGAATACGATGTGAGATTGTTGAGTTTACTTTAATAAATGTTCTGTTTTAACCATATGATGGGCATAGTACAATGGTTTTAGTAAATACTACAAAGCTGCTATTTGTAAATGGAAAATCTTTGCAGCAGCAGGGGAAATAATTATTGATCACTGATAAAATCATTTACATTGGTGACATTGAGTGATTGTGCATACGCAGTAAAAATACAGTAATTTTGAAGTACTGATGTGACAAAGGTGTTTAGTTGGCTCAACATATATGTATCTTCACTGGGAGATTCCTGAGTGTCACTGCTGAATGAAAAGTAGTAGAGGCTATGGGAAGCATGAATATTTTAACAAAATGGTTGCTTTACTATTGAGAATGTATTTATGATAGTGCAAACATAATTTTAGCATTTTACTTGGCTGGACTGAGATATTGTATGTGTGTATAATTATGGAGTATTTGTCACCTACTCTTTTTTATAATGATGTCAAGCATGGTCTCAATCTTGTTTTGTTTGACTGATGATTGCATCAAATGTTTTTTTGTGAATTATTGAATCTGTAGGGTTCAATAAACTCCATGTAGGCTTTGTGCAGAGCCTACACAGAGTTTACATGTCAACATGACGGTGTGCAGTGCATGTCTTCATGCAGTGCATATTATTGAGGTGAGGTGTGCCTCAGCTAGGTTTCACAGCTCACAACAGTGTTGCTGGCCATGAATCATTGTAAGCAAATGCTGATAGCAATTCCATGTAAAGAAAAACACCTATGGTGCACGGATTTGCACGGAATGCCACAATGATCACCAGGGCTTTACAAATAGTTGCCACTCTGTTAGTGCAACACATCTGCACAGAGGCCAACTTAAAGAGAGGACAAATAACCAGTAAAAGGGACATATTAGACATAAATGTCACATAGGAATGTGTTAGACTGTAACACCATCAGCCTCTTAGAGTGAGAAATGTGGAAAAAGCCATAAAAATGTGGGGACAAAAGGTCAGAAATAGGGACAGATATTTAATACTGTACTTCCAAACTTATGAAGTTGATAGAATATATAGATTGTACATTAGTATGAATTTTTTGAAGAGCATGAAGTTTAAAAGTCAAATGCTAGTCATCAGTTTCTTACTGCACTCTGCATTGACATGCCAATGATTTGCTAGGAAAAAATGTTTTGAGGAAAATATTACAAATATGAGACAAAAACTGCACACTCTGCACAGATAGGGACAGTTGAGAGGTATGCACTCAAATATATGTATTACTGAGTCACATCAGTCCAGAGATCATCCAAGTGATATGGCAGAAAGCCATATATTTGATAAGGAAAATATCTGGACATCCTGGGAATATCTGGACAGTTGAGAGGTATGAACGTCAAGTATATGGTCCAAACACAGTACAGGACAGTGTACCTACAGTGCAGAGTACTGTGATATCCAATTCCTGGCATACTGTACTGAAGCTGTGTTTGATCTGTAACAGAACATGGCACTGCCATGTAAAATGATCACTCAGGGGAAGTGCGTATATTGAATAGGGACACACAGATGAATTGTAGGAATGAACACAGGGAAAGAATATGGTTGAAACTCCCACATGTACAGCAGAGGAGGGCATGTCATTGGAAGATTGTTGTAGCAGCAACACCAACCACATAGCTATATGGTACAGTATGACTGTACATTGAAATTGTGTTGTCTATGACTATCACACAAGGTGCCATAACAATGGGGTAGATGTGTGTGTGACCTTACATGAATAATGCAGGGATCTGACATACAATTGGGGTATGGGGCATACTGAGAAGCTGTACAAACTGTCGTACCAGAATATGAGTGTAATCTCAGTAGATGTCTCCAGCAAGGTGGCCACAGGTAAAGGATCATGGTAAACATTAAAAGAACCAACCACAATCATGGACAATATCAGAATAATACTACCACTAATCCCACACCTGTGACATAACATATGTGATGTGGAGTGATAAGAGATGAGCCTGCACACACACACTTGACAACTTTTATGATGCACCCACACTATATGAAGGTAACCATGTACACTGTCCTGGTACTGTAATATCTGCAGGAGGTGCTAGGAGGGACACTGCTATATCTGTATGTGGCAGATTGGGTAATACAGGCTAGTTGCCTTATGTGCATAGCATATATCTATGGCACAATCTATACTGTCATAAATGATATACATGGCATTAATGTTGTCAAACACCTATGTATGCTGTGTGTACATACACTGAACAGGTAGCACACATGCATCTGGTGTAAGAACTCTCTAAGGCCAGGAACACTACATCAATGGGCCCAGCCAATATCCTTGGATGCCTTCTAAATAGCATGAAACAAGACCTATCAGGCCCTTTGTAAATGCTATTTAACTGTATCCTCCAAACATGCTTCATGGCTCATGAATGGAGAACAGCAATGGTCATCCTTCTGCACAAAGGTGGGCTATTTACAGACCTGGAAACTACAGGACCATAAGTTTAACTAGTCTTATATGTAAAGCCATCAAAATATTTATCATGGAAATGATCAATAGTGATATAATAAACCTCCATACACCTGACGCAACCAGATTGGTTTCATAAAGAGCAGGTCATGCCTACTCAGCCTGGCAGACTTCTTTGAAAAGGTCAACAAAGCGATGGTTGATGGCAAAATAGTTCACACTGCCTATGTTGACATGACCAAGGAATTTGACACAATACTCCACTTGGGCATTGTTGACAAACTCAAGAGGTTAAGTGCAAATGGGTATGTCACCTAATGGATAGCCAACTGACTCACAGACAGGACCCAGGAAGTTAAAACTGGAGAGTCCACCTCTACAAAGAGACCAGTCACAAGAGGAGTCCTTCAGTGATTGGTCCTTGGACCGTTCATTTTTGGAATTTACTTCTCTGAAGTCAAGGCCAATGCCAATGGCATCTGGCTGACTACATTTGCTGATGATTGCAAGTTAGGAGCTGACATCAAATCTCACACTCACACAAATGTTCTCCAGGAAGGGCTGAGACAGACAAGCAACTGGTGTCAGAGCCATGGACTAAAACTAAGTGCCACGAAATGCATAATAGTATCCTTCAGGAAGTCATCGACCCCTGTTAACTATCATATTGACAACACATCCCTTAGCTCTGACCCAGACGTCAGGGGCTTAGGGATACACATAGACAGTAATCTATCCTTTGACCATCAAGTGTCTACAGTAGTGAGGAAATCAATCTATTCTGCACAACCTATAAACAAAGGTATGGCACCTAAGCCCAAGGAAGTTATTGATCCACTCTATTCAGCATTCATCAGACCTATCATTGAGTACAATGCCCCCTTTGGTATATACCTAACCAGGCATATCCAAAAATTTGAACATCAAAACAGGTTCTTTACTAAAAGAAAACATGGAATATGTAAAATGTCCTATGCAGACTGCCTCAAGTCCCTATTTCTGTATTCTGTCTCCTAAAGGCTTTTGAGGGAACATCTGTGCCTGGCATAGAGGACATTGCCAGACACCACCCTAATAGACCTCCTGCATATCCACAAGACAAAAAGCAGCCAAATTACCTATTCTATATAATTAAAACTTGCCTGTGATATAGATAGTACCTGGTGGCAAGAGAGGTATGTATTCCAGAGACTACACCATCTCTGGAACAGGCTCTCCATCCATGTGAAGTAGAAATCCTCCCTAACCCAATTCAAGTGCAATTTGAAAATTGGATGTGGAACAGGAAATTCATCCCTGGTTTGTCATCAATGTCTCTAATGGACACAGGCAACCTGTAAATGGTTCATCTCCCAGACCCCTTCTTGTAAATGTTTCATCAACCAAGCCCCTGCTTACACTTATTAAGGGTATCAGAAGTTGACAGAGATTTGGGATACATGCCTTGGGTTAAAAAGGTCTTTGAGGTCATTAGCCTAGTAAACATCTATGAACCTATAAACCTATTTGTGTTCTGCACCATCAGACATTCATGTATATGCCCCTTAAAGAATACCTAAGTATGGGCAATGAGTTGTGCGACTGCATACTGTGACAAAGGTGGCACATTTCAGTTACACATCACTGGAAGATGTATAGGGAGTTATATGAAGAAGGGTGCTTTGTACACAGTTATTGGTGTGATGAAGACTGGGAACCATGAAGTTTTTATGGCGTCTGATGTGCATGTCCTTCACATATCCAGAAGTTGTGTTACATTCAAGGGATTAGTCAACACTGTGACCACATGTTGGTGGATTTACCACTTACCCTCTACCTCAGGACACAGGTCAAATACCTATTGGTCTGATTATAGGGTGTGATGTCCACGTTATACTTGGGTGGTGTATCTGTTTCCTGATTCAACAAATCCCTCCATGTGTCTCATCAATGCAGGTGTTGTCATGGCTGTGGCAGCAATCTCTGATATGTGTTGATACTGTCTGCCTTATAATAGCATCACAGTTGGAGTCAATGATTGCCCAGAAGCTGTAGTCCTTTATGCAGCTGTTTGGGCATAGCATGTGCATGTCATCTATAATGTCCATCACTTAACTAATGGACATAAAAGGGCCTAGCAGACACCTCTGATGTACTGACCTGATCACTGGACTTGAGACATATGTCACGTCATGCGTTTCAACATAGTGAGATGCCATGTATGTCATACACTGGTCTACACATTTGGTAATATAGCTGTTCATAACCACATATTATGACAGTGTTAATTGAATAACTCAGTGTGGATTTTTGTCAAATGCCTTGACCTGTTCAAGTTCCACAAGATGATACTGTTGTCATCATGCATGCCCTCAATGACCTCTTTGAGGACATCTATTACATGTATTGGACCTGATGTACTAGTAACAGCTTACACAGGTCTGTTGCACACACCTAGAATATTACTACTGTACATGTAAAAGAGGTCAACAATGGCATGTTGGTCTACCTCGCAGTTGAGGAGAATCAGGATGTCCCTATACATGCATGCATCAGGTGCTGACTTCCCCAAGTCAGGTGGATGCATGTTGTTGTACACCCTTTTATGGGAACTTAGACCATATGGAGGGTGTGTTGAACTGTGTATTCAACCATTTCAAGAAAGTGTATGTGCTGGGTCACACCATAGGTGTTCAGTGATGTTATCACAGCACATGGATTCCTTGTGACAGGCCTGGATAGAGATAAGATGGTGCATACTGCCTATTGTGATTTGGCCTAGGGTTTTGACACAATCACACATGCAGGTATCATTGAGGAAACACCCAAACTGAGGTTAAACCTTCCGATAGTTAATGGGTAAACAATTGGCTCGCTGACAGAACATATCATTGTGAAAGCCAGTGAATCAACCTGTACCAGCAGAGCTGTCACCATTAGTAAACCTCAGGGATCTGTGCTTGACCCCTCACTATTTGAACTGTATTCCTCGACAGTTCAGGGTGAAGTGTATGGCCTTTAGCTTACCAGATTTGCTGATTCTTGCATATTGTGTGCAATCATTCAGCCCTCCAATGTTGATAACATAGCACCGTAGCAAAGGAGGCATTAGCACACACAACTGAATGGTGACAAAGGCACACAATGTACAAATAAATGCGGAAATGGGCGTTAGTAATGTTCTCTGTCTGAAACACAGAGTTTGATGTTAATCACAGTATTGACAGCAATCCTGCTATGCAGAAATCTAGTGATGCAAGCACTGGGAACACATTTAGATAGTCAATCTGAACTTTGACCACAAAGTGTCCATGCTGCGATTGAAAGCCTATGTTGTGAAGATCATAAGTCATGCCATCATTTAGTCAAACCTCAATACAGCACTAATAGAGAATAATTTACATTCCTACATGTAACCCACCAGACATGTAACAGCTGGAGAGATGACAGAGCTTTCTCAGCAAGACAACACAGGGCCTACACACCATACCATGATGTATGTGGATAGATTAAAAGCCATGTCACTGTAAATGTTAATGTACAGGATGAGGTGACTTCTGCTTGGCCCCCGGGTCAGTATCTGACCCTGCCCTGGTGAGAATACTGCATAATCAAAAATGTGATATAGCTGATGACATCAGCACTTGTCAGTTATTTTAATTATTTATTTTTATTTAACATTTGTTTACTGTGAAATTCCAATTGGAACAGAGACCAGTTTCAGGGGAGGCCTGGGGAAAAACACTCCAGAGACATATCTTTGTATATTGAAGAGAAGTTGACAGTATCCTGCATGCTGGTAAAAATATTCTCTGTAATGTCAAGCAACAGCTCTCTCTCACACACACACACACACACACACACACACACACACACACACACACACACACACACACACATGCAAACTTGACTGCAGTGAGAACAGAACCCCTTTCTAAGTACACAGACTAGAGAACACAATACTCAATACAAGCACCACAGTTCAAGTCTGACTTGGAGTGTGTCAGACAACACTTTATCATTGATGACATCAGCAGTGTCTGTTGAGGAGAAGATAACCATGTCACACTTGCTTGTGTAATGGTTCCAGGGCCGGTAGAGTGGAAGCAGGCAGATCTTGTGGGGCAGGCCTACCCAGCTTTGCTATGGAGCATTTTGTGATGTGGTGCACATGGATGACAAAAAGTCATTTTGATGACACATAATAATGTAAAAAAAATAAAAAGATAAGGGTTGGGGTAAGAGAAAAAAAGATGTAAGATTAGTACCTTCACATGCAACATACAATGCATTAATGCAATTATTTGAATCTATTACCTTAACATTTACTCTTAAGACTACCACCCCTAACAGATGACTATACCTTTTAAGACTACCAGCTCCTAACAGAAACATGTTATACTACAGATTGTAGCAAGCACTCCTTTACATGTGCATATATTGCACATATATGTGTTCCAATTGTACAGAGTACAGCAGGGCATGTGTGCCACTGGTACAGAGGTTTTAATTTAAACCTTTAAGCTGCACATAATTGAAGAAGTAACAGTATTGTATACTTGGGAAGTGTGGTATTTGAACCCACCACCTCTAACTAAAGTCTAATATTGTACTCTTGATTTGCATGCAGACTAATGCATGCATACTTGCTTTTATAGTGAGATATACATACTGAATTTGATACAGCTGTGCAAAATACCAAACGAGCTATCTTTAACTTTTAATTCTACAATAACACTACTGTTTTGCTGCATACATACCACATGCTCCCTCATCCTTGCCAGTCTTGCACCATGGGTCCTAACACTGCACTCCATTTCCATGTTTGCTGTGGAAAAAAAACTGAACAGAATATCATTATGAATATCAGCCGTGCAAGTACTCTCTGTAGTTGATACTTACACATCTGTTTGATGTCCACTGTCCTAGATTCCTTAATACAAGCATTGAGTGAACCCCTCTTCCTCCTCCAGAGGTGTTGTAGTGATGCCTACATTGTTTACCAGTGTGGGGGATACCAATGGCACTGATCACAGCTAAGGCCAAACCATCCCAAGCCTCTGACTTATACTGGAACCCAGAATAGTCCCCCTGCAGCAATCTGGCACTGTGGTGTTTCACTAGGAGTCCAACAAAAATCTTGGACTCTTGGACACCCCATCTCTGATCCCTAAATCTCACAACCTCTCCAGGAATGCCTGCCATGTTGATCATGGATCAAGGGCAATAGAGAATGATGGTTTTCCACCAATTACAGTTATGATGTTTACTGGGAGTGTGCACACTGTTTGAAAATGTTGCCCAATTTTTACCATTGTGCAAATATGGTGGGTGATGGCAAGCAGTGTGCAACAGTGACAAGCAATCCAATTTCAAGGATATTTGATGTACAGACAGTTGTGTGTATGTTTTTGGCAAATGTGAAGGTCACGTCAGTTCAGAGAGCAGAAATATGCTTGCAGAAATTTAGTACACAGTATACCTACAGTCATGCATTTGATAATAAATATGATAATACATAGATAAATAAATAACTAGCTGACACAATATTAGTGTCTCAGGCCTCATACATGTAATTAATATAATGTACACTATGTCAAGTGTTATAAGTGTGAGTATAATGGGAAGTGGAACAACAGTAAAAGTATATGCAATATTCTGTATTTGAACCCAGAAGCATGTGCATGGCAGTCCCACTCTTAACACCTGTTGCCATAACAGAGTTGAAATGACAATAAGTTTCAGTTCATTGCTATAAACTGCAATGTAACTGCAATGTCACAACAGTAAAACAAAGGTTGCATACCCTGTAGTAGAACCCAGGACAATTTGTACACCAGCCCTACACTTACACCTGCTGCCACATAAATAGTTACATAACATTCCCTATCTTACTATTCATTCTTAAGGTCTCTCTGTTAACTGCATCATAAAGTCACTAAGTGGATTTGCTTCATTCCCAATAGTATTAATTGAATGTATCCCATTTCTATTTTTTGGCTGTCTGGGTCATATCTGCTTCCCGGGTGGACCAGTTTTCACACTGCTGCACTTTATGCACACAAAATAAATGCAGACAAACTTAATATTCATTTTTTATCCATTTCCTGTTTTAGCAAAGTGGAACAGCATACAAACATTGGATAAAAAAGAGAGAAAAAGATTTGAACCTAGAACCATCTGGCCCCAAAAAAGGAAAGTATCAATGCATTAACACCCTTTACCACAGACTCAGTTAAGTAGCCGATGTTTTTCATAGACATGGGTATACACTTTGTTACCTGTGAACCTGGAGCTGTAGTGCCTCAGTACTTTTACCACACATATATCACCTACACTACAGAAAGTAATATCAAATGTTGTGTCATATGTGATGCACATCAATCAGGTAACATGCAGAACTACAACTAGTGACCCATATGCCTAACAAGCCTTATCTGCAAAGCTTGGGAAAGGATCAGCATGGACCTTATCCACAGGGACATAGGTGACCTTCAACACGCTTGAGTAAATCCATGTTGTGTTTGTCAAGGGTAGATCTTGCCTATTTAACCTCATGGACTTCTTTAATACTGACCACAGAGGCCTATATGACAGATAACAGGACATACTACCTATGTTCAGTTTTCCAAGGCCTTTGACAATATTCCACATTCATGTCTCATAGCGAAAATGCCCTGTCTGGGAATTAAGGCATATAGTACTAGCTGGATAGCCAAATCGCTCACCAACAGAACACACACTGTCAAAGTTGGGGCCTGCATCCCCACTAGCCACTTACCAATGGAATAATCCAATGACCTGTGCTGAGCCCTCAAATGTGTGGAAACTACTTCCCTGAAGCACAGGCAATGGTAGATGACCTGTGGTTTAACATGTTTGCAGATGACTGTTAATCCAGTGCACTCATATATATTCCCCAATGATGATAACATATTACAGAAGTGGCTGACAGAGACAAATGATTGGTGCCAAACTCACAGACTGAAACCTGCAGCAAAGAGTGCCCCACTCTTCCCTTTGGCAAGCAAGTAACCTGCTAATTATGATTTACATAGCACCTCTCTCAGCTCAAGCACAGTGTTGTAAGACTTGTGAACACATGTTCATAGCAATCTACACTTTCAGCACTGTGTGTCCATAGTGTTGAGACACCCATTCTGCATTGTGCCGTCATACATATGGACATCACATCCAAGACCATGGAGGTCATAGCTCTGTTGTACTCCACCCTGATCAGACCAGTAATTGAGTACAAGGCTCCCTTCTGGCTGTACCTCACCAGACAACTGCAGCAATTGGAGAAAAAATAGAGGTTTGAGACTGGCAGAATGCAGGTCCTCCATACATCACATACATGTAAAGATTACAAGACCTATCACTGTACTCAGTATCCTGCAAGCTGCTGAGAGGTGACCTATGCCTGACCTAATGAGGTCTCAGACCCTGTCCTACTGGAAATGTTGGACATCTGCAAATCAAATGGGATACTATTAACTTGGCCCAGGGTTCTCAACCTAGCCTGTGACATAAACAGGAGATGTTGGGGAGACAGATATTTCCCACAGTGACACACAATCCTCTGTAATAGGCCCCCACTGCATGTGAAGCAGTGTTCCTCAATCACCCTGTTCAAGCTCAGCCTTCACTACTGGTTGGGTGATTGTAAGGTCACCTCTAGGGTGGCACCTATGTCCCTCATAGACAGGCCCAGCTGTGGCTGCTCACAAAATTGCTCTGTTAACAATGACCATCTAAATATGCTTAATAAGGGTACTTGTATTTTTACACAGCTAGGCTTTTATTGCCTCATGTATACTGACAACCATGTACTCCTAAAACTTACAAATACAATATCTGAGATGCAGCTGTTCAATTAATCTAGAATAAATGTTCTCTCTCTCAGGCAACAACAAACCAGATATCATACAGGCTGCCAGCACACACACTTCACCTCCTCAGCAAACCAAGTGCACAAAACATAACTTCACATACACAGAGGTACTCATTAGAAGCTTACCAAAAGAGCAGAAACCTCACAAATGCAAACCTTCTGCACACATTACAATCACAATGGATCCCACTACACATGGAAGCAAATGTATCAGTGTGTCATCCATTAAGCCCTTAAGGCAAAACACCTGAAAAACATTGTCTTGTTCATAGGAGAATCCATAGTGAGACACACAGATGCCCCCTTCACCAGGTTGTACAAGTAGAAAGTCACAGTCAGCTGCCTTTCAGGTGTCAGGATTCGCAAAGTCATGCATAGACTCAAGTCTCTCAAAAATAAGCACAGTTACACCTCTGTCACACTCCATGTTGGAGTAAATGACTTGAAACATACATCACTGGACTATATGATGATAGATATGAATGAGCTCTAAGATTATATGTCCAAGAAAAGTATGTCTGTAGCCCTAAGAAGCATGCTACCTTCACACAAGGTGATGCCTCAATACAATCAAAAGAATTATCACCTTCAAAAATTGGGAAGCTACTGGTGTCAATCCAGGGGGATGCAGTATTTCTCAGTCTGGGATGATGCCAAGGATGGTCTTCATCTATCACCTCTTGCCTTTTTTTTACTCACCTTACTTGGTTTCCCCCATGATGCCTTTTTAAGCAATGTCATAAGACCAAAATTCCTGATGTAGAAATATCCCCAAAAGACAAACAAAAGGTTATGCTGCTTAATGCTAGAAGTGTAAATCAGAAACTACACTCAATGGAGGCACTACTTACTTGGAAAGATGTCAGTGTTTGTGCAGTGATAGAGACATGGTTTAGTGCCATAGAGAGTACTCCGGCCATGAAGGGTATACTACCTTTCACAGGTTCAGACCACAAAATGAGTGTGAAAGAACCAAAGAAGGAGGTGTAACCATCTTTATAAAAGACAAATACACCTCAAGACTGGTTAAGCAGTAAAACTCCCTAGAGTTGCTCCAAGTCCAACTAACTGTATGAAAGCCCCCCCCCCCTCTATATCACTGTTAGCTACAGTTCCACCAACATAAAACAGGAAAACCACACAGTGCCTTCCTGGAATTACATGTCACTCAACAGACAGCCAACCACCCTAGGCATGACTTTAACTATCCTTCCATCGATTGGGATACATATATGAGCTCAAACATGCTCCCCTAAGGCTCCTGAACTTTGTAAACACAAATGCTTTGGAACAGTTAGTCTGCAACCCATAAGGGGCTGGAATGTCCTTGACCTAGTACTCACCTATATGGGAAATCACTGCACCACCCCATGTGTGACACCCTCCCTGGTAATACCTGAACATAAGTCATTCACGTTGAATGGAACAATCGTACCTGACCCCCCTCAGGATCCAAGATTGAAAAGTAAAACTATGGCCTCCTAAGTGATGGCATAAATAGTTTCTAACCTCCTGCCACCAACAACAGTAAAGACTCCTATATGGTGGTGTACACAAATGTCTTGTATTCATGCCTTTACAAATGTGTAGACTTAGTCATACCAGAACAGGTCATAACTTGCTCATGAAAAAACAAGCCACCTTGGTGGACATCTAGCATAAATAGATTATACAAGAGAAAGAAACTGATGTCCAGGAATTAGAAGGAGCAGTCTCAGCAGAAGAACACCCTCCATAGCTTGAACAAGTAAATGAGACTTCTTGTAAAGTCTCTAAATCTAAGTATGAAACTAAATTGGCTGACTAAGTTTGCAGACGACTGCAAACTGGGTGCTATAATACAGTCTCCAGCCGACATGGAGATCCTCCAGAAGGGCCTAAATGAGACTGATGCATGGTGTCAAAGCCATGGTCTCAAGCTAAATGCAAAAATATGCGTAGCAATCCCCTTTGGAAAAAACAGAGTACACGCAAACTACAACATAGGAGGTAATCCCCTCAAATCTGAAGAAGAAATAAGGGATCTAGGGACCCAAGTAGATAGTCAGCTTTCCTTTGATAACCATGTTGCCAAAGTGGTTAGAAAATCCTTCTATGTGACCCATCTGATCATGAGAGGGTTCGCATCAAGATGTAAGGATGTAATGGTGCCCCTCTACACTTCCCTCATCAGATCCATTATTGAGTACAGTGCACCAATTGGAATGTGCCTGGCTAGACATCTCCAGCAGCTGGAGAGACCACAGAGGTACCTAACCAAGAGGATTACTGGCCTCAAACAGTTGCCCTATGCAGCATGATTGAAAAAGCTAAGACTGTTCTCTGTTGCATACCACTTTCTCAGAGGCAATCTCTGTCTAATGTACAGAGCCATGTCCAACCCAGAATTGTTGAACATGCTCCATCTTAGCAAAACCAAACCTACTCGAGCTACACGCTCTAGGGATATAAACCTCAACACAACAATGAATAGAACATGCTGGAGGGATAGATTCCCTTTGCAGAGACTTCCCTTACTATGGAACAGGGTACCGATCTACAAAAGACTGAGCCCCTCACTATCACTCTTCAAGAGGAACCTTGATGAGTGGATGGGTTACAGAAAGTTCACACCGGGGATGACACCAACAACACTACTCAATACGGGCCAAGGGTACTAGCTGCTAGTACAAGGGTCTAGGGAACAACTAAAGGGGCGGTGAATACCGCACAACATGGCTGGGCTAATATATGCTTTCGGGCAGATAGCCCAGTACCAACCTATGAACCTATAAATTAGTATTCATAGCTAAGGATGAATACAAGGCATTCCTCAGCTATGTCTGTAATGTAAAAGCAAAGGCCCAGCTTTGCATTGAATTCATAGTGGATGGTATCAGTCATACTGAACCTGCGGACATCACCAACCTGTTAGCAGACAGGTTTGGCATAAATTTCACACCCCTGTCTCCAGCAATCATACTCCAAAGCATACTTGTCACCAGATCTCTACCTATAATATCCAAAGAACAGGTCAAAACCGCACTTTCCAAGGCCAAAAACCCATCCTCTATAGAACCAGATAACATCACAGGCTGCTTACTGAATGGTGTAAAGCAAGAGTTAGTGGAACCACTGGGTACTATCTTCAATCACAGTCAAAGTACTGGCTTTGTCCCAGCAGAGTGGAAAACAGCAACCATAATCCCCTTGCGCAGAGGGAGTCCCTCAACTGATCCAGGGAACTACAGACCCATAAACCTGACCAGCCTTGTCTGTAAGGCCATGGAGAGAATCATCTTGGACCTTATCAACAGGGAAAAACTTAGAATAAAACAACAAAGGCAGCAGCCCAGAAAATCCACACAACAAAATCTTTAATGGTAAGCACTTTTGGCTAGAAGTTCCACCCTTCTTCAGACAAATCACATTACAACAACCAACCCTTTTCTACACTTAATTTAAAACCAATTAACAATTAAATAAGTAATTAATTAAAATTTTTAATCAATTATCTATTATATGCCTTCACTTTCAAAACACTAGTTAAAGATACAGAGTTTCATTAAGGCCAGGTGGTAAAGAAACATTAAAAAGCACTTGCCACCAGTATTCTTTGTTTTCCAAAATAATCTTTCATGGTCCACCCCTAACACTAATGTTAACCTGTTTCAACACTGTAAATGAAAAGGAATAATTTTCAGATATTTGCAGATATCTGTAAAGGGCATTGGTGTTTTTTTTAAATTCCCAATTTCATACAAATGCTCATACATTCGTTGTTTCAATTTCCTTTCTGTTTTACCAATATAAAAGGCCGGACAATTTAAACATAAAGCAGCATACACTACCCCTTTTGTCCCACAATTTAAAAGGCCTTGTAAGGAAATAGTTTTATTTCTCAATAAAACATTATTACCCACTAAAATATATGAACAATAATTGCACATGCCACACCTCTTCATTTTACCCATCATTGTAGTCCTATTAACAACAGGCAAATCACACCAGTCTTTAAAGTCCTTGCTTTCGATTTTGGAAGTTTCCAACAGGGTTAGTAGCTAATAGCCCCTTGCATCTTGAATTGTTGCAAATATCTGATTGTCAGGGATGTGAATTTTTAAAAATTCTCACAAAACATAATGCATTGAAGTTGGATGAACTGAATGGGAGAATTAAAACATTGGATGATAATATTTAAAAAGACTTGGCTTTCGCTAATAGGAAGCCGCAGTATCTCAAAGTTTTTTCTGATGTAGTTGCCATGAGCCAATCGGTGATAGAGAGGAAGAACAGGAAGCTTGAATATGACCATTTAGACTACAAAAGCAAGAGGGAGTATCCAAAACCTTTTGGAAGTCAACGGCGTTCTGAACCGGATGGAACAGTTCAGTTTGAGCAAGATGGTGTTTTTTCCAGTGATGTGAATGGTAATGACCCTATTTGTGATTTCCCTTTAGAAAAGAGCAGCCTATGTCATTCCGAAAGCATTCAGAACAAGAAAAACAATTTCCCGACTCACCAATATGTAGATTATGGGGGAAACAAGGACAAGAGACAATGAAATGGTTCCTATCAGAACCGGAGCTGCCATCAGAATTTGTAGGTGATGGTGCTAACATCTTGACCTCCCCTATAATTATTACTAATGAAGCAAAGGATTTTACAATATATAATTATAGTTCTTGGGACATTAATACTGCACATGCTGACATTTTTGCAAAGGATTAACGTTTGTTCCTAACAGACATGCAAAAATCACTGATTTGGTAATGGACTTAAAACTTTATACGAGACGACTTAATTAAGCTACCATTTTTCCTGATACAGATGGGTATGTTGAAAATCCATTAAGGATATCTAGTATAATAAATCCTTTAATGCATCCCAATATTAAAGCCTTTGAATTATCTTGTAAGATTGACTTTAGATATATGTTACATGAACCATGTAGGGATTCCTCTTACAATATTACTAAAGAGCAATATGAGTTACTTTGGGATTTGAAAAATAGGGGTGAATTAAGATTTTTGCCACCTAATAAAGGGGTGGCATGATTATAATGAAACATGTTGATTACCATCAATGCATGCTGAATTTGTTATATGATGGAACTTATGTTGAAGCTTCACTGAATGAGTTGAATATTTCATATAAAAATATTGTTTTCTGAGGGACATGGTAACCCAGGGACAAATTACTTCTGAAGTGTTTAATTGTTTATATGTGGAATTTCCTAAAGTGGCATCTATATCCGCCATATCAAAGATCCACAAGGATCTTAACAATCCCCCTATGTGTCTAATAATTAATGGTGGACAATCAAAAACTTATTATATTGCTAAATATATTGATGCTGAATTGAAGATGGTCCTAAATGGATTGGATTTCTTGTGTCGTGATTCCTGGGACTTTCTATTTAAATGTAATAATCTTATAAAAAATATTGGTAATTTGAATGGATGTGTATTATTAACTGTGGATGTTACAGATTTATATTCTTGCATCCCACATTTATCTAGGGATGCAATGGTTTACGGAAATTTTTACAGATACAATACCAGTTGGTCAAGGTAAAATTAATACTATGGCCCACCTGTTGGAATTGGTTTTACAAAATAATTGTATTATCTATGATGGCCATTACTTTAAGCAAATTAAAGAGGTAGCGATGGGGTCCCCTTTGGGCCCCTTGCATGCTAATGTAATTATGGCAGTATGGGAAGCCTGTTTTTGCTAAATTCAGTATATATGTCTAAAATTAAGATGTTTACACATTTTTGGATGATTTATTTTTTATTTGGGATGGTCCTATTGATAGTATATCTGATTTCATTACTTATCTTAATAATACTACTGAATTTTTGGTGTTTACATTTCAGGTTAATGAAAATAATTTATCCTATTTAGCTGTATTATTAACAAAGGAACAGAACAATGGTCTTTTGAAAGCTAATATTTTTCAAAAAAAGACCCATTCCAATAATTTTTTACATTTTTCAAGTAACCACCCATTTCATGTAAAAAGAGGTGTTATCAAAGGCCAGATGGCTAGAGCTGCAAAAATGGTGACAATGTTGAATGATTTTTTGGACGAGTGCAATTTTATTGGAAAAATGTTTCTCAATAGGGGATATCCTAAGAATTTGTGGATTCTATCACCAATGAAGTTGTAAATAAGAGGAAAATGGGTATTTATAGCACAGTTTTGGAAAAAGTTTCCCTTGAGATTGCTAAACATGCCAATGATGGGACTAATTTTAATGATTTAAATAATTGAAATAATTTAAATAATGAATATAGTACCTTAGGGTGGTGTTAATTCAATGTCTGATGGTTTACCCAGTGTTTCCCATTCTAATAAAAGCTTGGCCTTTGTTACCCCTTATGCAAAAGATAAAAAATCCATTAGACATGTATTGGAGAAAAGTTGGCCTTTGATACTGGGGGATCAGGAATTAAGTAAGAATATGGTAATAGTCCAAAAATTATATATAAAAGAAATAGGAACTTTAAACATTGGTGTGATTTGCCTGTTGCTAATATGACTACAATGATGGGTAAAATGAAGAAGTGTGGCATGTGCAATTATTGTTCATATATTTTAGAGGGTAATAATGTTTTATTGAGGAATAGAACTAGTTCCTTACAAGGCCATTTTAATTGTGGGACAAAAAGCGAAGTGTATGCTGCTGTATGTTTAAATTGTCCAGCCTTTTATATAGGAAAAATGGAAAGGAAATTGAAACAATGAATATATGATCATTTGTATGAAACTGGGAAGAAAAAAAAAACACCAATGCCCTTTATAGACATCTGCAAATATCTGAAAATCATTCCTTTTCATTTACAGTGTTGGAACAGGTTAACATAAGTCTTAGGGGCGGATCATGGAAGACTATTTTGGAAAACGAAGAATACTGGTGGCAAGTGCTTCTTAATGCTTCCTTACCACCTGACCTTAATGAGACAATATATTTAACCAGTGTTTTGAAAATGAAGGCATATACTAGATAATTGATTAATTTTTTAAATTAATTACTTATTTAATTGTTAATTGGTTTTAAAAAGTGTATAAAAGGGTTGGTTGTTGTAATGTGATTTGTCTGAAGAAGGCTGGAACTTCTAGCTGAAAGTGTTTACCATTAAAGATTTTGTTGTGTGGATTTTCTGGGCTGCTGCCTTTGTTGTTTTATTCTAACCTTATCAACAAGGACATTGGTGACCTTTCAACTCTTCGCCCAATGCAGATGGGCTTTGTTAAGGGCAGATCATGCCTGTTACACCTAGTGGAATTCTTCAAAAGTGTCACCAAAGCCCTGGATGAAGGCAAATCAGTACATACTGCCGATCTGGACTTGGCCAAGGGCTTTGACATGATCTCCCACTCAAGCATCATTGAAAAACTCATCCAGCTGGGGATTAACCCATACATCATTAGATGGGTAGCCAACTGGCTCACCAACAGAATGCATGCAGTCATAGTTGGGGATTCCACCTCTACCAGCAGAACTATTACCAGTGGTGTTCCACAATGGTTTGCACTGGGCCTCCTACTGTTTGGAATCTATTTACTCAGAAATGCTGGCGATAACAGATGGCCTGTGGCTCACCCAGTTTGCTGATGACTGCAAGTTGTGTGCAATCACTGAAACCCCAAATGATGCCAACATACTAAAAATGGGCTTACATACATAAATGATTGTTGCCAAAGCCACAGACTTAAACTTAACCCAAAAAATGCACTATTATCCCTTTCAGCAATGGAGCGGTCCCTGCAAGTTACACTATTATAGTACACACTAAGTTCCAAACCAATGGTGAGAGTTTTGGGAATACAAGCTGATAGCAACATCAACTTTGATCATCATGTGCCCACAGTGGTAAGAAAGGGCTTTTATGTTGCACACCTCATAAGTAAGGACATAGCATCCAAGACTAAGGATGTTATCAATCCACTGTACTTGTTCCTCATCAGATGAATAATAGAGTACAATGTTCCCTTTTGCATGTACCTCACCGGACACCTGCAGCAGTGTGAGAGACCTAAGGGATTTCTCACCAACAAAATCCAGGAACTTCAACACATGACCTACATGGACAGACCGAAGGCTTTGTCACTGTAATCTGTATCATATATACTGTTGAGAGGTGACATGTGCCTGGTCTACAGAGCACTCTTGAATCCTACCTTAATGGAAATGCTGCATGTATTTAAATCAAATGGGACAAGACTCACTCCCTGTAGGGATCTTAACCTAGCTTACAACATCAACAGAACATGTTGGAAAGACAGATATGTCTCCCAGAGATTGCCACCACTATGGAACAAACTCAAAATTCACATGAAACTGAGCTCCTCAGTGACCCTATGCAAGTGTACCTTGAACAATTAGATGTGAAATCATAAATTTAACCCAGATTTTTCACCTATGTCACTCTTAGACAGGGGGCAACCCATGCCGATCATGGATCTGTGACTACTGACAACATATCTTAGTCTATAAGGGAGCAATGGGTTTGAAAAAACCCTAGGGCCATTAGCCTAGTAACCTCCTATGAACCTGTAAAGCTACGGCCATTACGCTAGTAGCCTCGTATGAACTTATGAAGCTATGAACTTATGCATGCCTGCCACCAACTTGTCTCACACATGGCCTGCTTATGTCATGTACTATAAGTTCAGCTGTAGTCTTGTAAAATTCAGACTTGGGCCATTGTGCTTGGTTTAAGTAGTGTGTTCTATATTCTGTGTACTTAGATAGGCGTTCTATTCTCACTACAGTCAAGTGTGTGTGTGTGTGTATGTGTGTGTGTGTGTGTGTGTGTGTGTGTGTGTGTGTGTGTGTGTGTGTGTGTGTGTGTGTGTGTGTGTGTGTGTGCGTGTTGTAGTTGTTGTTGTTGCTTGACATTACCACATTGTCTGCAGACACTGCTAATGTCATCAGTTATATCAGATAATTGGATACGCAATCATCCCACCAGAACATGGTCAGACACTGGATTGAAACCAGGCAGATGCCACCTCATTCTATACAAGACAGATTACGGCGACATGGCTTTTACTCTATCCACATATATAATGGCATGGTTTGTAGGTCTTGTGTTATCTTTCTGAGAAAGCCCTGTGGCCTCTTCATCTGCTGCATGTGTCTGTTGAGGTACATGCAAAAAGAGATCATTATACTATATTACTGTTTTGATGAGGTTTGCCTACAGTGCTGTCCTACAATCCTAAGATCTGAATATGATGGTTTGAATAATGATGTGCACCATATGTTTGACGTAGAAAATCATTAAAGAAAGAAGTTAGAAAGTAATGATATACATTGAAGTTTCTGACTTCGCAAACTTTACAAAAGCATTCACTATACAGTTGTGAAATGTTGATGCTGTCAGCCGTCTAACATTCCAAGGCCAATATAAGTCAAAGGTACAATGAGCAGTTCAACAACACAAATGCAGATATACTAAGCACTAAGTTAGCTACACACCCAGAGCATTGGACACAGCTTTTGTATCCCAGAATCCAAAAGATAGAAAACAAGGATATGGCACTGTTATCCTCATTTGCACAGGGTGTTGTGTGCTGTGTGTGAGGGGGTGGGGGGGCAGGAAGCCTTGGCTGACACAAAAGGTTGGTGAGTGTGTGTGTGTGTGTGTGTGAGTAAGAAGGAGAAGAAGACAAACATTGGGATAAAACAACAAATGGACAGTGAATCAAAATGAGTTACCTTTGAGTGTGTATCTGTAGGGGTCCTCCTGGTGAACTTGGTGTGTAAGTGTCTGCATAAACACAGCCAAGCTCTATGCTAGTTCTATGTCTTGGTCTGTAGAAACAGATGTGAGCCATGCATGATAGAGGTGGCAGTTCATTGTTGTCATCCCTGATCATGTGAACCTGCTCTACCAGTAGTTGCACTGGCACTTCAACGCCCAATCTCAGATGCAATGCTGCTACTTGAATGTGACTGATGTCTGCTGGACAAGCTCCCTTCACAGGGATTCCCAGGACCATGACCCCATGGCCTGCAATGTCTGGGTGTGGACAGCACACTCACTGATGGAGCAGTAGAAGTACTGCCACTATGGGGCCATAATTGTGCACAGCCACATTGGCTGACAGGAGATGATGTGGCTGACCTACACCCATGAAGATGCCCTTCCCCTTCTAGCAGATGTTCCATCACAGACACTGCTCACTCCATGACAGGCACCCCTTGGTCCATCATAGACACCCCTCATTCTAACATGTAATTTTTATGATCCAGTGAATTGGCAACATGGTGGAGGCAGTCATGCATGTTAGACTGTGCCATATCCACAACTCTGAGGATTTGTCTGGAACAGCTATGGGAATATGCCTGTGCCTCCACAATGGTCCTAAACATACACTGAGTGGCACAGAAAGTGACACCTGCTCCAGGTGGAAGAGGGACAGCAGGTCTCCCCTGAGCACCCTTATCAGTCCTCCTGTGTGGCACCTCACCCACACTTTGGCTATGGCCAAACTCAACAGGCACTGATGCTGCAGTAGTCACATCTCCATGATCAATGTCCTCATTATCCACCTGTCCAATATCTATGGATGCAGTGAACTGGGTAGGTATAGGTCTACTGGCTGTGCCTGATGGAAATGCAGGGGATAGCTTTATATCAGCCTCTGTGTCAGATTCAAAATCTGCACTCCCTGAATGTGCCTCAGTTTGGCCACCTGCCACCATCATCATCATAGTCTGCTGATACATTGATATCAGGTGGCACAGGACCCACACTCCCACTGTCATGATCACCTGTGATAAAAAGCAAGAAACACAGGAATACATAAATATCTGCACTACTATAGTGCAATATATGCTAACAAACTAACAGTGCTGCCAATATTACAGACAGTACAGCAATACACACAACAGGCCTAAGATCACAATCACACACTACATTATTTCTTTAAATTGCTCAGCAGTACTGTGATAAAAATTATTTGGCTTACCATCTGCAGAAGACATACTGCGCTGGAGTCCAGAAGGTCCTGGAAGAAGTTAAGCAAGAGGTAACAGCAACATTATCATAATTAACAGTAACACAGTGGATAATAAATTTACCCCTTTATGTGTGCATTAAGTCTACATTCAACAAAAACGTGGCTGACAATTCCAATCTAAGTTTATAACTGTAGCAATCTTCAATCCCCACCTCAAAAAAAATGACATGTGACAGAATTAACTTATTCATTTCAATTGTTTTACTATACAACATTATTCAACTGTTCAGATAACAAAGCCTACTTGGAACCTCCTCCTGGGACATGCTTGTGGTCTTGGAAGGTGTTGTGCCCACATCCAGCACATGCTGTCCTGAACTCTCCTGGGAGCTGTCTGGATCTCTGATATTGGCCAGGAGATGTTCATTGGGAGTTAGTGGTGGTTCAATAGCAGGCTATCCCCAGGTAGCCATTTAATCTTGGCCAACTGCAGCTGCTTGCCTGTGTGCAGTTTTAATTATGTCAGTGGCCCTGTGGTGCACCTGGTCATATGATTTGCCATGGCCACCCACATTTGGACAATCTGCTGCCATATTTCATCCTGTGTGCTATATGTCCCCATCTCTTTTCCAGGAGAAAAGCACCATGTAGCCAAAACCCGTTCACAATAACTTGATTTTCTGCATCAGGGAAAGAGGGTCTGGCATACTTGTAGGTGTCCTAAAAGACAACAGAAATATAATACACATAAGTATCACATAACTAAAAAATAACTGTTGCTAGATAAAACAGAAAAGGTAGCCAAATGTTATTACCCACAGGAGAAATATAAAACAGTCTACAGATGTGAAATACTAACAACAAGCAGGACGGTAAACAAGGAGAGTAACAAGCAAAACATATCCTTGTTTGTCCATAACAGTAACTCACTTTTGCTTCCCCCACAAAAAAGCAATCCATTCTTGTGTGTCCCATAACAGCAACTCATATTTGCTCCCCCCAACAAAAGAACAGGCAACTGACCCATTTTGCTAAAAAAACATCTTTAAAATGTTAAAAGTGCTATCAAAGGACATGTCCCTGAAACATTTGCACATATTTATGACACATCATTCCATTTTCACATATTGACAATCATATGTATCTCTAACACTTGACCCCCAATCATGTGTACTCACTAACCACCTCAATAATCACTGCTAAGTAGTCTGCCTCTCATGTAGAGTTCTTTGATATGTTCTATTATTGTTCACCAGTTTAAATTTTGTTTATATTTTTTACTGTACATATTTTATTTTACATTACTGTGAATTTATTACTTGTAAATTTTGAATTGCGAATTTCTGTATTACCTGTACAAATTGTACCTTGGAGCTTTTCTCCCCGGGCCTCCACTGAAAAAGGGTGCAAGCTCAGATGGACTAACCTAACCTGGTCAACAAATGTAAAATAAATAAACAAACAGACAAACAAACAAACAAACAAACAAATAAATAAATAAATAAATGGCTTGACAAGCATGCCCATGCCATCAGTACACTTCTAACTAATGCATACAGATAAAAGCATTTTTGCAGTCTTCCAAACATATACAACTCTCCTCAACTTCAGTTTGGCTAGCTACAGGGTTGCCTTTTTATATGGTGTAGATTATTAATGGATTGAATGGATTGCATCTGTCTTTGTCTGTGTTCCATAGATGCTAATTACAGCATAAGAAACTGAATTGCATGCTAATCAACCAATCCAAAAGGGCAGAGCTACTCAGCAAGCTATAAAGCATCCATGTAGTTTTCCTGTGGATTTTAAAACTTTTGGAGTACAGACATTGAAAGTCTATACAGACAGAATGTTATGGTTGCTACTGCTTTAATCCATTTGCATGTGCTAGAGACTGAAGCCAATGCTGCTGCTGCTGCTACCAATAGACCTAGGCCAAGAAGGAGAAGAGTTTTTAGGCTGACTTTAACTTTTTACAACCTACATGACATGGAAATTGTAGAGCACTAGAGGGTGGACAGGGATACAGTCCAGGTACTCTGCGACTTCTACCATCCTCAGTTCAGAGTGAGAACTATCTGAGGGGAAACCCATCCCAATGGAAACTAATTATGTATAGCCCTTAGAATCTTAGCTACAGGTGACATTCAGAGACCAACAGGGGACATGGTGGGGGTGTCAGAAGCATCAGAATCTAGGATCCTCCACCAATTCCTGGATGGTATGCTCCAGCATGCCAGTGAGCATATATATTTTCCCTGTAGTTCTGAGGAGAGGACCAGAAATATGCAACAGTTCTACTGGGTAACACACTACCTTGAAGTACTGGGTGTCATAGATTCCACCTTTGCAGAAATTAAGTCAGCACCTGGGGAACAGGGTAGTCTCTACTTTAACAGAAAGTGCAACCACTCTGTTAACTGCCAAGTCATATGTAATACAAAGGGAATCATCTTGAACACTTGTGCTGGCAACACCACAACTCACATATCTGGCACACCTCCCAACTGTACCAGATGTTTGCTAGAGGAGATATCCCACAGGGTCATTTACTGGGGGATGCAGGCTATGTACTGTGACTGTGACTGATGACACCCATCAGAAATGCGCACAAACCCATGGAAGAATGCCATAATGAGGCACATGCTCAAACCAGAAATGTCATAGAACATGTGTTTGGGCTGCTGAAGTCACAGTTCTGATGCCTAGATACATCTGTGGAGCCCTGCAGTACAATCCACAGACATGTACAGAAATATTCATAGTATGTGCCATGCTACACAACATAATCCCAAGGAAACAGCTACAGCGGGATCAGCAAGGGAAAGGGCCAAACATCCCACCAGCAATGGCAAGGTCACCACAGCCACAGGCAGATGAAGCGTCAGAGGGGGAACTACCAGCAGCTGTGGATGGAGGCAGACATATACATACTCAGTATGTCCTTGCATTGGCTAAAATACAATGCATAGTACAACCACTCGCCACCTAGGGGTATAAAACCTTCCTCCTACTCATATACATACAGTAACATTGATGTCAGGCAACTCGCATGACCTTTACTTCCCCATGAATTGGCTGTGTACTGCTTGCATCAGACAAAGTCATTCCTGAACTAATGCAATGGCAACTGCTGCATTTACAAGATAAGTCCTGAACATGGAGTGTATTGTTTAATACTATGATATATCCTTGTATTTCATCACGTGGTACAGTAAGCAAGCAAAAGGTTTGAGATTTGTACAGAAATTACCTTAATATGTGACAGCAGAGACTTATTTGACTTATATGTGTCTATTAGTAAGTAAAAGACCTCAGGCATCAAAAATTCACAAAGTCATACCTCTCAAAAGTACTGATTATCACTGCATGCTTTCAGTTTAGCACAATACATTGTACTGGAAATCATTAAAGAGAGAAGTTAGAAAGTAATGATACATAAGCCTCACAACATCAAACAACAGGCAGGATGCAAAACAAGGACAGTAACAAGAGCAACATATCCTTGTTTGTGCCATAGAAGTAACTCATCTTTGCCCCCCCCCCCCCAAAAAAAAAAGAACAGTCTGTGCTTGTTTCTGCCACAACAGTAACTCGGCCTTGTTCCCACTTAAAATAACAGTGTACACTTGTATGTGTCATAACAGTAATTCACCTTTGCTTCACCCACCCCCCCCCAAAGCGCAGTCCATGCTTATTTATGCCCTCCAACCTAACCTTCAGTTGTTGGCAACTGCATATCATATTATTCCCAGTTAATATCTTCACATATTTTAAGACCAATGATATGGAATGGCTTGCCATTGCATGTTTCAGAGTACTTGTCAGATAACTGATGAATGACCAAGAAACACAGAAAGATAAGGCAGAGCTGGTGGGATATTTGCAAGAAATAATCATAACAGATTGTGTGTTCACTAAGTGCACTACATCTAAATATAATACATTTAATAAATGTACAAATAACAGTTTATGGTTTGCTATCAGTGTGCATTTGATTGTAGTTGGTTGTGTGAAGAATGACTTCAGTTCTTTGCTGCAAAGCTGTTTGTGTGACAGAGGGATAAGGCACCCATCCTGTTTTCTGAAGGTGCAATGGAGAGAGAGTTGAAATCCAGACCTATGTAGAAATATTACATGTGCATTAACATGTTTTACTGTGTATGGCATAGATTGGGTTTCTTTATTTCAACTATTTCTCCTTGTTTATTCTTTTTTTCTTTTTTTTGGCTACTGTTTGCATGATGCACCACTTAGCACAAACAAAGGAACCAAAGAAAAAGAATGTCAGGCTTGCCTATGTTTATCTCATTTGCACAAAGTGCAGTAGTGTGCAAACTGGATAAGTGGATCACCCAAAAAGTAGACAGCCAAAAATAGAAACCAAATACAGTCAATCAATGTCATTGCCTTTGGCAGTAGGCACAAGTGTAGGGCTGGAGTACAGACTATCCTGGGTTCTAGTAGAGCGTTTGCAACTTTTTTTCACTGTTGTGACATTGCAGTTTAAAGCAATGAACTGAAACATGAACAGCTGTCATTTCATCTCTCTTGTGGTAACAGGTGTTAGTTTAGCACTGCCATACACATGGTCCTAGGTTCAAATGCAACATATCCCATACACTTTTACTGTTGTTCCACTTCCCATTATAGTCATTCTCACTTATAACACTTGACATATTGTACATGATATTAATTATATGTATGAGGGCTGAAACACTAATGTTGTGTCAGTTATTTATCTGTTTATCACATTTATTATTAAATGTATGGCTGTGGGTATACTGTGCACTATATTCCTGTAAGTATATTTCTGCTCTCTGGATTGTCATGACCTTCACATATGTCAAACATACATACACAACTACCTGTACATCAGATAACATTGAAATTGCATTTTTTGCCACTGTTGCGCACCACTTACCATCGTGCACCATGTTTGCACTATGGTAAGCAGTGCACAATATTTTCAAACAGTGTACATACTCCCAGTAATTATGATAAATGGAATTGGAGGTAAACCAACATTCTCCATTACTCTTTATTAGTGCTAGACATGGAAGGCATTTATGGAGAGGGTGTGAAATTTAGAGATGGAAGATGGGGTGTCCAAGAGGACAAGACTTTTGTTGCACTCCTAGTGAAACATCACAGTGCCAGGTTGTTGCAGGGGGACTATTCCAGGTCCCAGTATAAGTCACAGGCTTGTATGGTTTGGCTTGGGCTGTGACCAGTGCCACCAGTATCCCCCGCACTGGTGAACAATGTTGGCATCACTTCAACAACCTCCAGAGGAAGAAGAGGGCTACCCTCAATGCTTTAATGGAGGATTTTAGGATGGAGGACATCCCACAGATGTGTAAATATCAACTACTGACAGCATCTCTAGGGCTTAAAAGCTGAATATAGGCAAGACTGTTATTCATAATGGTATTCTATTCTGTTTATTCTACAGCTACCATGAAAAAGGAATGCAGTATTATGAACCATGGCACAAGACTGGCAAGGATGAGAGAGGCATATGCTATGTATGCAGCAGAAGAGTAGTATTACTGTAGCATTAAAAGTTAAAGATAACATGTTTGGTATTTTATAGAGTTATATCAAATTCAGCATACATATCTCAACTGTAAAAGCAAGTATGCATGCATTATTCTGCAGCACAAACTAAGAGTACAATATTAGACTTTAGTCAGAGGTGGTGGGTTCAAAGAATACACTTCCCAAGTATATGATGCTGTTAATTCTTCAGTTATGTGTAACTTAAATGTTTAAAGTAAAAGCTCTATACTACTGGCACACATGCCTTTCTGTAAACTGTAATCTGTATAATTGGAACATGCATATGTATATGCACATGGAAATGAGTATTTGCTGCAATCTATAGTACAGTGTGTATCTGTTAGGACAAGGTAGTCTTAAACGTATTAGTTATCTATTAGGGGGTGGTAGTCTTAAGAGTAAAGGTTAAGATAATAGAGTCAAATAATTGTATCAATGCATTGCATGTAAAAATGAAAGTACTAATCTTCTCTTTTTTTTTTCTCTCACCCCAACCCTTATCTCTTTCTTTTTTTGTTTGTTTTATATTATGTGCTGTCAAATGTGTCCATGCCATCCATATGCAACACATCACAGAATGCTACACAGCAGAGCAGGATAAGCCTGCCCCACAGGATCCACTGGCCCCTACTCCACCGGCCCTGGCCCCATTGCCCAGCACATCTGGGAGCAAATCTGGGAGCACCACGTCTGCTGCCCCTGCACTACCTGCCCCCTCAGGTAATTCTGCCCTGGAGAATAGTCCAGTGGTTCCTTCTGGGAACAGTAGCAGAGGTGGTGAGTTTATCACAGTGGTGAGTTCATCACCCATGCTGAACTGCCTGGGATGATATGTAGGGTTGTGGTCTACACTGTTGGTGCATGCCTAAGCTGGATGGAGGGGCTGCTTTCCCTCATTTTACATAGGACCAGGAGGAGCAGGAGGAGGAGACATTGAGTGCTCCAGCCAGTGGTGGAGTGAGGTGGCAGCGATGACAGTCCACTGGGTGAGGACTCGATTCTCATTTTCTACCAGCTTGACGAGCATGGATCCAGGATGTCCTCTCCCTCACCCCATTCCTGGTGTCCACTGACTCTTTTATCAGTCACTGTCTCTTTGTCTTGTTTTTCTTGTCTGTCTGTAATTGTTTCTTCACCTACCCAGCTCACCAGATCCAGACATTCCTACTTCCCTTCCCAAACATTCCTCTCTCTCTCTCAAAAAAAAAAAAAAAAAAAACTGGGCAATTGTCCCACAAAAAAAAGAAAACATCCCATACATAGCTCTCCATTTTGCACACACATCTTCTTGACACACTTGCGTTGGTCCAGTTGGCTATACAACATGATTGTGTTGTGATCACCCCTCTCTGTACTGGTGACAGTCCAAATTCAGCTAATATTCTGCATATATTATCAGTTTTTACTGCTAACAAAATTATAGCTATGGTTCTTTCCTACCTCCCTCCTGCACATTCCTATATTGCTTTCCATTTATTCTTCCCCCTACTTGTCCCCCATTTCACCACTGTCCTAAGTTCCCCAATTTGTTCTTTAATGCATTATTGTGTGATGGTGTGCATCATGCACCAAAGTGCAGCAACGGTAATACAAAATAACTTAAAAGTGTTAGATTCAGTTGTATTCAAACCCAGTACCATCTGGCCCCCACAAATGAGTGTATCACTGCATTAACTACATTAAGATGTGCTGCCAAAGAGTCAGTAAAGGCATTAGGTGTATTCCAGAGAGCCAATACTAACTGTTAGACTTTAGCATATCCTTTTCATCACTGTCCTATCATCCCCATTTATTTTCATTAATGCATTATTAATTGATGGTGCACATTGCACACCAATGTGCAACAATGGTAGTACAAAAGAACTTAAATGTGTTAGATTTAGTTATATTTGAACCAAGTTCCCTCTGGGCCCATAAATGAATGTATCACTGCATTAACTGCATTAGCATCTGCTGCCATAGATTCAGTTAAGTAGCAGGTATATTCCACAGACTCAATACTAACTGTCATACTTTAGTAATTCTGCCACTGGAATAGTTACATGGCATTCCCTTATTTACTAATCATTCTTAAGGTCTTCCTGTTGCCCATCATGCAGTGCCATGTAAACAAGATATGTGCAGACAAACCTTTCACTCTTCCATTGTCCATGAGTGTACTAAGCACTGCATCGTGCAAACAATGGCCAAAAAATAATAAAATAATAAGAAACAACTGATAGAGAAAACCAATTTGCACACAAATGAAGAGGAGGATGGATGTAAATGAAACAGAACCGGTGAATTTTGCACTGCTTATTTGCATTTCCAACCTTGACAGATGTATATGTAGCAATTTGTAAGTCTAGCCTGGCACACCCACCTGATGTAAGCATTCACAGTTGCCATTCATTAAACACAAACACTGACAGAGTGCCTGCACTATGTTTACATCCCTACATTGATCCAATTTTTTGGGATTCAGCAATTCTAATGAGTTCAGACCTCATTTGCATCTTCACCATACTGACAGCCCTGAATCTACAACAAAAACAACTGTGAAGCTAGGGAAATTGAAGGGGAGCCAAATTTTTTATGTGTTGAACATAGAAGAGAGAATATTACTTTGGGATATACCTGCACAGATGGGTACTGATTTTTAGATGATATGCCTGCATTTCATCAGCTACATATTGCATATGCTGACATGTAACTAAGAGCAGTCTGTTTAATGTTTTTTATATATTTATTTTGATTAGCACACACTTTTACACTTTTATCTGTCTGGATTTCTTACAACTGTACTATCCATTTGGGGTGGGAAGCAAAGCTTCATTTTCATTATGGCACAAAAAAAAGGATTTATTTCTGCTCAATAGCTGAGCTGTTTGGCTGGCTGCTATATATCTACAATCAACTGTATTGCAAGCTGAGTTAAGTACAAACTTGTAGTGTTAAAGATAGTACTGCATTTTATTTTTCTGTTTATTTATTTGTTTCATTGAATACTGTGGTCTCTCTGTCTCTCTGCAGTTAGTGGGGGTTATTGTTGTATTATCATTGTAATTATATGCCTTGGGAAGACAACCACCCTCACAAATTGCAACATTGATAATAATCCCCTAAGAGTAGACCCAGTGGTAATGGACTTTTGGAGTCGAATTGACAGTAACTGGAACTTTAATCACCCTGTTTCCATAGTGGTGAGAAAATTCTCCTACATGGCACCACTTATATGTAACGGCATGGTATCCAGATCTAAAGAGATCATAGTCCCACTAAGCTCAGCCATAACTAGACCAATAATCAAGTACAATACACCTTTTAGCATGTAACTGACCAGGCATTTGCAACAGCTGGGGCAGCCACAGATGTTCCTCACTAAAATAATACAGGATGTAAATAACATGTCCTGTGTGAACTTTTTCAAAGCCCTGTCCCTGTACTCAGTCTCCAACATACTACTGAGGGGTGATCTATGCCTAGCCTACAAGGCATTCTTTGATCCAGACCTGATGGATCGACTAAACATTCACAAAGCAAACAGCACTAGAAATGCCTGACCTAAGGATATAAACCTCATATGTGACTTAAACAAAACATGTTGGAGAGACAGACATGTGTCTCAGAGGTTACCCATTCTCTGGAACAGACATCATTCATGTGGAACTGAGCTCTTTCCTATGCCTATTCAAATGCAATTTGAACCAATGTATGGAAAACTATAAATTCACCACTGGCTTGTCACCTATGTCCCTGGTGGACAGTGGCAGCTTGTAGACACCCTAAGGCACAGGGATATGCCAGTTATTCTAGTCTATGGGCATTGATGAATGGGAACACTGCACTATGAATTGCTAGGCTTTAGTCTTTTTCTTGTATTACATTTGTTATGTTTAAGTTTCTGTTCTGCTGGAGTTTTAAGACATCTTGGCTATGGTCAGTTTGAAATGTCAGCAAAGAATTCCTTTGCAAACAGTGAATAGCATCAGCTAATTAGTGGGAGGGGCTGAGAAATAGCATTCGTCATTTACGTAAAAATATCTCAATTTAGCTGGAGTGCTTGCTTGGCTTGCTTGCTGTACTCTGCCTGAATATTGTTGATCTCTGTCTGCATTTTATTTTGAATTGAAGTTTTTCATTTAAAATTTGGTTACTTCTATTTTTATCTTTTTTCTTGTATTTTCTGTTCTGTTGGAGTTTTAAAAGGTCTTCACACCCACCCACCTGCCCAATTGTTGTATTCTTAAACCTGGTGACTTTTCAGCTGCCTGCCCTTACTATAAATCTGATTTTGGACACTCCTCCTAGTCCCATCTCATTAGCTCATTGTACTGAGTACAGAGAGATCATTTGGGAAGGACCATCCCCTTAGTTTCTTGGGTCTATATTTTATGCTAGACTGCTTAGCTTGCTGAGTGCAGAAATGTTAACAGCTAAACAGCGAAAGCTTAAAGTCGTGAATGGCCACTTACGCAATTTTCTTCATCGGGAAAGAATTTGCTTGTCAATTATTGAGAATTTGCCCTTTCCCCAATGTAAAGCAATCTCGATCTCTTGGTATATTTAGTTAGAGGGTGTGGGGGGTGAAGCCCCCCACTTTGTTAGGGTTTGGAAGTTTATTTTAATTTGTGACGGCCAAGCAAATTTTTTCCCGATGAAAAAATTTGCGTAAGTGGCTGTTCACGATTTTAAGCTTTCGCCATTTAGTTGTCGACGTTTTGGTGTTCAACAAGCTAAGCGATCAAGATTCTAATATAGACCCAGTTTTTTAACCTTGAATTATCTTCTGTTTCTTCCCTTCACATTTAGCAACAACAAAATATTGCACTTTATTTAGTTGCTTTTACTGTATTTGTGGTTCTTCCTACTTTTACTTTATTTTGCTTTTGCTGCTTGTTCTTAAAAGTGTTTACTTGCATTTAGTCTGTTGCATTTAGTAGTGCTTGTTAGTAGCCTGATGGAATTGTTATCTGTTATTCTGATATAACCAGCAGAAGAATGACCACAGGATAAAATACCAACAGACGCTATTCACAGAATTAAGCGCGTTCCCCTCCAAATGAAGAGGCTTCTTCAGAATGAATTTTACAAAGTACACCCAGCCTTATAAATACCTACCCCAATTCCATGAATTAACTTTTAAACAACAATCTTCAAGTTTAAAGAAACAATCACCCAAATTTTATTTATATATATGAAGTTAAAAATATTGAATATAAACACATGCCTGACTATAATGCACTATTAGTCAAAATTAATTTAACAAGGTAATTTCATAAATAATAACAGTTCAATATATTTAATAATGTTAAAAATTAAATTAAAATAAATATGCATGCAATTAATACATTTATGTTACACATCACCCTAAAAGGTGGTCCAGTTTGAGAATACTGGCAATACTAATTGTTTCATTGATGCCCGGATAACAAGTGGCATTGAATAACAGTTGCCATTTTAATTCTAATACATCCAAATGGACATCAAGGGTATTCCCCTGTTCATCCTTGGCTAACTGTTGTATCACTAAAAATCTAAAATTATGACTCTGGTTATCTTTAATATGTCTGTAAAGGGCACACATCAAACAACTAAGTGTATCTTGTTCTGGTGGTAATGAAGTGCAATATGGTTTGGTCTTTAAAAGTACTGCTCTATTATCTACCGAAATAACTGACTTTGGTTATTTTGATATTTTGCCCCCCTCGAGTGTTGGAAATCAGCCTAATGACATTGAACTGGACGGTACTATTCAAAACTTTAATAATAATGTAATTGTAACCACTAGTTAACAGACTGTGGTTTCCTTGGCAGATTTGTCTTGTTATCTAGTTATTGAGGATTGTTTTTCTGGGGGCGACAATACAAATGCAGCGACCATGGCTAGCTATTTACATGGTACAAATGAACTTATTAACCAGATTAACATAATTGGTGATTAAGATGGCTTGTCACAGGTTGTTAACTACTCAAATTCTGATTTTTGTACTACTAATTTGGATGAAAGTGTTAATATTTCAACTTTGTTGGAAGTTTTAGACAAACATCAGGATGTGGAAAATACA
Organism: Protopterus annectens; assembly: GCF_019279795.1. NCBI lineage: Eukaryota > Metazoa > Chordata > Ceratodontiformes > Protopteridae > Protopterus > Protopterus annectens. The sequence goes on from NC_056735.1 coordinate 542,629,889, forward strand.
TTGAACCCAGATATTATTTTAAACAGCAAGGGGGATTTTAAAATGTATAACTATTCTAAATCAATTATTACTGATAAGCATGCCATTTTTTGCCAAAAGGGTTCATATTTGTGCCCTGTAAGTTTGGTAACCTAGTTGAATCTATCATTGATCTGAAAAGGTACACCAGAAAATTAAATTTAAAGGTCTGGTTTAACCAGGAAAGGGAGATTGCATCTGATGATAGAAGTTCGTGTAAAAGGCCTAGTATCTTTAATCCACCATTGAATAAAAACATTGAATTGTTTGAAAAAATTTGCGAGAAGGACATTAGAAGTATTTATAATGAAAAGAAAAACAATTTTCTTTCTAATATAACTGATGAAGAAAAACAAACAATGATAGATTTAACCAAGGATCCCATTATCAGCTTTCTGAAACCGGACAAAGGGAATGGAGCTGTTATTATGGATAAAATTGATTACTTAAATAGTATGAGTGCCATTTTAATTTATAATACTTATGAAGAAAGTTTGTTAAATTAAATCAAGGTGGCTTATTGAAAAATGGATTTATTATTGGGTGATATGTTATATCAGGCTCAAATTGATGTGGAAGAATATAATTATATGAAAAATGAACAACCAAGGGTTGCAAAAATGTTTGGTATTCCAAAAGTGCACAAGGTTCTTATAAACCCTAAATTCAGACCCATTGTGGACAGAAAAAGATCCAAGACATTTTTCATAAGTAAATTCATAGATCAAAAAATGCAATAAAGTCTGAGTTGTTTTGAATATATCAGTAAAGATTCTTGGCATTTTTTAAATAAACTGAATGGTCTTAGAATAACTTCAGACATGATTTTGGTTACGATTGATGTTGTCAATTTGTTCACTGTGATCCCTCATGAAATGGGATTAGATTGGTTAGAACAACAGCTCCATAAAACAAAGTTGTACACTTAAGATGAAATTAATACCTCAGTTACCCTAATGGAGGTGGTGCTAAAGAATAAGTTTATTTTTTTTGTAGGACAGTATTATTACAAAAAACAGGTGTTTTAATGGGGGTGGCCTGTGCCCTCATTTATGCCAACCTGGTGATGGCCTTTTGGGAGCAAGAATTTTTGATGAAGAGTAAATTTATGCCCCAGGTTTCAATTTATACCCCTTTTTTGATGATTTATTTTTAATATGAAGTGGTAGTGAAGAAAGCTTGGAGGAGTTTTTTAGGTATATTAATGGTACTGTGGACTTCCTACAATTCACGTATCAATTTGACAAGGTGAAAATTAATTATCTGGATGTTGAATTGACCTTAAATATGGCTTATAAAATTCTTCAATTAAACATTTATAGAAAGCCCACATTTTGGAAGTGGACATCCTTACCATCAAAAGAAATCAGTGGTTAAGGGCCAGCTAGTTTGTGCCACTAGGATGGTTAGCTCGTATGATGATTTTGTTACAGAAATTGAGTTTATTATACAAATGTTCAAGCAAAGAGGTTATCCAGATAGTCTCTTAAATGAGATTAAGAAGGAGGTTATGAATAAACGTGAATAGGGTACATATAAACCTATTCTAAATTTTGGTCTATTTATTTCTAATGGTAACAACATAAATAACTTTAATTTCGGTCCTACCGTCGTAATTACCTATAATGGGGTAGCTAATTACATAACAAAAATTGTGGAGGATAACTGGGAGATATTGCAGGTTGATGCTAACTTTGGACAAAAGTTAGGAATTTCCCAGGCATATTTTTAGGAAAGATAAATTAATCAAAAATATTTTGGAAAACACAAAACATGACACAAAAATCAGAGTGGTTGGTAATTACAAATGTAACACCTGTAACTTTTGTCCATATATACTCGAGACCGGGAACATTTTTAGATTGAAAGGTAGGACTATTAATATTAAAGGGCATTTTTAACTGTAATAGTCAGAATGTGATTTATGTGGCCAAATGTTTGAATTGCCTGATATTTTATATAGGGAAGACCATCAGGAAATTGAAACTTAGGATAGGGGAACACATAGGTGATATGAGACATGGTAGAATCACCAGTGCCCTTTACAGACATATTAAAGATAACTGAGGTCATAATTTTCAGTTTTTAGTGATGCAACAGTTAGCCAAGGATGAACAGTGGAATACCCTTGATGCCCACTTGGATGTATTAGAACTAAAATGGCAACTGTTATTCAATGCCACTTGTTATCCTGGAATCAATGAAACAATTAGTATTGCCAGTATTCTCAAACTGGCCCACCTTTTGGGGTGATGTGTAACATAAATGTATTAATTCATGTACATTTATTTTAATTTAATTTTTAACATTATTAAATATATTGAACTGTTATTATTTATGAAATTACCTTGTTAAATTAATTTTGGCTAATAGTGTATTATAGTGGGGATGTGTTTATCTTCAATATTTTAACTTCATATATATAAATACAATTTGGGTGATTGCTTCTTTAAACTTAAAGATTGTTGTTTAAAAGTTAATTGATGGAATTGGGGTGGGTATTTATAAGGCTGGATGTACTTTATAAAATTCATTCTGAAGAAGCCTCAGAAATGTGCAGGGGTGGGTTTGGGAACCCCTGATCAAGGTAATTAAATCCTCAGCAATTTTGATCATTTGTTTTTTAGGCATAGGGGCCTGAGCACGTGGCTCATGCGTCGGTTTTTTAGACATAGAAGTTGTTTTTAACCTTGTTTTTGTTGATGGCATTGGTTTAATATAAAAATGTTGAGGCCTGAAAACACCCTAGTGGCTCTGGACCCTTCCAAGGGAGAGACATCCACGGGTTCAATACTTTGTGAATCTCTTGACATACCGGACTCCAAATGGGTCTCGGTAGAGGCCTGTAACTCAAAAGTAGCGGGTATCAGGGGCTGTGAACGCGACTCACTGAGTACCGGCGACTGGCTTAGGAGAAGCTTTGTCATCGGCTTTGGACCTCGACGGTCTGTCTCTGTCTTTTTCCTTGCATTTTTTGTGAACTCCAGTAGTTGGATTGCTAACAGGCAACATTTCAGGGTAGTTAAATCTTGAACCAAAATATTTAGAAGCAAAAATATACCAATGCTTAATAGTGCGTTGGTTAAATTTAGCACAAAACCGACAGCAAGGCACATTGTGGTCAGGGCCTAGGCAAGGAATACAGTACAAATGAAAATCCTTATGAGGTATTTGCTTCCCCCAAGTAATGCAATTATTAACTTTTACTGACATCAGTAAGGAGCAAGAAAAAGTTTCCCCAACGGGGTACTTAGCTTTAGTTTGAAGACTTCGGTTCTGAAACTCGAAAATGAAAATTTCAGGAGACGACCGACCAGCACTTGCAAACTGCTTCTGCTTCAGGCACCGTGGGGCAAGAAAAGACTGATTAAAATGTCATCGGCTGCATGTTTTATACCTCTGATGACCTGACGTCATGGAAGAGGAGACAGCAACTGACGCAGGGCCCAAGACTTTGTTATTCAGGCCGACTGAAGGCAACCTGCCAGCAGATTACCCAAATGTAATGACTGCAACAGTGAAACACGAAGAACATCTGAGAGCAATCATTGAAACCCCTAGCAATGTCAACATCCTGCAAGAAGGTCCTACGCAGACTAATGACTAGTGCCAATGTCATGGTCTTAAACTTAATGCAAGAAAATGCATTATCATCCCCTTCAGCAAGGGTGATGTTCCTGCAAACTACCAAATCAATGGCAATAAACTAAGCACACAGTCAGTGGTGAGAGATCTATGCATACAGGTCGACAGCAACCTTAACTCCGATCATCATTTCTCCATAGTGGTAAGAAGGGCATTTTATATTGTTCATCTCATAAGTAAGGGCATTGCCTCCAGAAAAAAGCAGTTATACCCCCCCCCCCTGTACTTTTCCCTCATCAGGTCAATAATAGAGTACAACGCACTGTTTGGTATGTTCCTTTCTAAGCACCTGCAGCAATTGGAGGGACTACAAAGGGTCCATACAAAGGAAATTCAGGGTCTTCAAGATCTGTGTTAGGCAAACAGACTGAAATCATTGTCACTTTACTCTGTGTCATAGAGACTGCTCAGAGGCAACCTGTGTCTTGCATATAGAGCAATCTCTGACCCACTTTAATGGAAATGCTGCACATTCGCAATTCAAGTGGCACACAGGTCACTAAATCAAAGGACCTTAACCTAGTATGTGACATCAGCAGAACTTGCTGGAGAGGCAAATTTTACTCTCAAAGGTTGTCCCATCTTTGGAACAAGCTTCCTATTCATGTTAAACAAAGCCCATTGTTGGCCCTATTTAAGCACAATTTGGACAATTGAATGGGTAGCCAGAAATTCACCTAAGGGGTTTCACATGTGTCACTCTTGGACAGGGAGATAGGTGATGATTTTAGTTTTGGTTTGAATCAGACACCCTTAGGAACATGGGTTGAACTTGGCTAGGCTTGTAAGGGACGTGGGACCATTAGCCTAGTAATCTCCTTTGAGCGTATGATCCTATAAAAAGGCTCTAGAGCTGCCTTTTATCCTCCTGTGATCCTATGATCCTATACAAAAGAGGCAAATAATATGTTGGTGCATGCTAGAGCCAAGGCAAGGCAGAATATAACTGTCTGTGTGAGTACTGAAGGTGGGAGCTTCCAACAGTTATCCCTTTAACACCAGATGAGGAATACCTCCTCTCCTTTCGTGAGGATGACTACGACACAGAATGTGATGTCACTGGTATAAATAGAGGTGGTGTGGACACTAGCTATTATTAACGTCTGCTCCAGAAGATTGGTTTAAAAACAGTAATATATATTTATATAAAGAACTGAATGCTGACATAGAATGATTACATTAAACACAATATAGTTAACATTATCAGGTGAACTTTCCTCATCTGCAAAGAATAACAATGAAAGCAATGTATATAGTAACTGCCCCCCTCACCTCCTTACTAAGTATACAGTAGTGTATGCTACTTATTTATAGGTAATGTTTTCAAATCATTCTTTACAGGTTCAGCAGTATGAAAAAAAAAAACAGTTCCACTAGGCCAATATATTTGTAGGATATAAGTAGCGGAATGACTGTTGAAGATGAAAATAATGATGATGACATAGTTATATTTATGAGGCAGGTTGAGAAAAGGGGCACACAGTCCCCAGGTTTAATGACAGGATCTCACACCACACAACATGTTAATGACTCTGCAGGAAATGACAGTGCATCACAAAGTCAAGCACATGCTGACACTGCAATCACACTTGTAGAGGGAGAAAACCAATGTGGATCTACATCAGTATCTCCAAACCAATATGAACACTTTAACAGTGAATCACAAGAAGACAAGAGAAAACTTTATTGGCATATGCTATTTTACATCATTTCTCATTTATATCTCATTATGACTTAATTTGGTTATTCTTATTCACGTCCGTTGTGCATTAGCATAAGTGGTCTCTGAATCACAGCTTACCTCCTCTCCTTTGCAAGCAGAGGTGATAGCTTTAATGAGGTCTGCATTATGACTATAAATATCACCCTTATTTTTATGGGAAGATGGAGAATTATCTTACTTTCTTTCTGAGACCAAATAGACAAAAAAAAAAGTTTAGTACATTTAGAGACTGCACCGTAACTAAACTGATGCAACAGTTTTTCTCATTATAATGTACAGCTTGAGAGAGAGAGGAAACTTCAAGTGTGCTGAAACTGCTAAACATTGTTATTAATTTATCCTCTGCACTTGTTTCCCAAAAGGACAGTTCTCTTTCTCAAAAAAAAAGGAAGATGGCCAAAAAGCAGTTAGGTCTGTTTCTGTATCCATAGCAAACTAATAATTCAAACAGCACCCTTACAAAAATCAAATAAGGAAAACTTTAAAACTCTGGTGTGGATATTCTAGACTATCATTCTGTTTGACCTAATGAGAAACATTGAGCAGGGCCTATAAATGTTTACGTCACATTGCTATTGTGCGCACTTTGAACTGTGATTAGCAAATGATAGCGTGCTGTTTTGTATTCATTAAATGACTCTACACTACATCTAGAATGGAAAAATGAAGGTAGATGGAAGAGTATGCTAATGGAAGCATAACCAGCTGAATTACATGTTACTTAACCTATCCAAGATGATGGAGCCTGAAGGTAGCTATAAAGCAATCATGTACACTTGGTGTAACTCATTGCCATGAACTCCAAAACTTATTGGAATGCAGCTACCATCACACTTAGAAACAGAGCAGCATTAGGGATGGCTGCTGCCCTCTTGCATGTGCAAGTGCAACAGGTTCAAATCTATGCTGCTGCTGCTGTAGATAGACCTCAGCCAAGGAGAAGAAGGATGTTCAGACCCCATTTAACATATCATGGACTGCATGATATTGAAATATTAGAATGATACAGGGAGGATAGGGAAACATTTAAGGAGATCAGTAACCTCTGTCACCTCCAGCTCAGTCCCAGAGTAAATTGAGGAGAACCTATACCAGTGGAAACTAAGGCATGTATAACATTAAGGATATTAACTACTGGTACATTCCAGATACTCACAAGGGATATACTAGGGGTGTCACAGGCCTCAGAAAACAGAATATTGAACCCATGTCTTACAGCTCTGCCAGATCATGCAAGGGAGTGCATCTATTTTCCCACTTCACAGAGAAACAGCAAGATCAATGCAGGAATTTTATGCTATAGAATACTTTCCTGACATTTTGAGAGCCATAGACTGCACTCACATAGAAATAAAAGCTCTACCTGGTCAACAGAGGACATACATCAACAGGAAGTGTTTTCACTTAATCAACTGCCAGGTTGTCTGTAATGACTGCGGGATCATCCCCAATGCATGGGCTGGTAACCCAGGCAGTTACCATGACATATGGCATATCTCTTAGCTGTTCACAAGGCCTGCTAGGGGTGATGTCCCACAAGGCCATCTCCTGGGTGAAGCAGGTTAAGCACTGGAGCTGTGGCTCATGACACCCATCAGAAATGCATGCACACCCACTGAAGAAGGATGCGATGATACCCACACTGAAATTAGAAACATCATAGGGCATGTGTTTGGCATGCTGAAGTCATGTTTCCTCATTCTATACACATCAGGGCATGCCCTGCAGTATGACCCAGGCACCTATGCACCAATTCTCACAGTCTGCACCATGTTGCACAATATCATCTTGACAGAGCTGCAACAGGGACAGTAAGGGCCAGGAACACAATTCCTGGTCCACAGGAAGGGCTAGCTCCTACAGCACATGTAGATGAAAATTCTGAGGAGGAACCTCCAGCTGTAGAGAGAGCTGGCAGACATAGACATGCACAATATGCCCTCACCCTAGCTATGAGGCAAAGGATAGTACACACACACTCACAACCTATGAGGCAAAGGATAGCAACCACACTCACCTGCTAAGGAATACACATAATCTAACAACATACAAATATTAAAATTGATGACAGCCAATGTCCACAAACTTTAGTTCAACATGTAATGACTGTGTACTTATACCATCAGACAGAGGCAGCTCCAAAGGATACAAATTATACCTGCAGTAATGTCAAAGTAAGTGTGGAACCTGCTGTATAAAAACAAATGTGTAAGAAGATAATGGTAACTCATATACCTGCATAATGTTAGTCATAAATGTACTCAAGCAGAACCTAGGGGAGGTGTCCAGTAATGGCATCATTGGCTTATATGACTGGTATGTGCAATATACAACTATGCATTGTACACAGTAACCTGCATCAAGCTAGTCTCTTACCCTCTGTATATAAACCAGTCAAAAGGACAATTATATCAAAGTTTCACAAGCAGAGCAGTAAGAAGGAATGCACTATCACAGATATGAATGCATGCCTCTCTACCTGCCTCTGGAATAGACTTCCCATACACTTCAAGCAGAGCACCTCACTGACCCTCTTCAAGTGCAACCTTGATGAGTGGATGGGTAACCACACATTTGTCCCAGGGGTTCCACCTGTGTCCCTCACTGACAGGGGCAACAAGTGCTGATTGAGGTTTTTTTTTTTGGGATAAACTCTTAGCTAGGCTTGTAAAGGCTCCACGGCCATTAGCCGTGATTATTTCAGTTGGTATTGTAAATCATAGGTTCATAAGAGGTTACTAGGTAATGGCCCCAGCACCCAAAAAACTTGAAAGCAGAAGAAGAACTGACATATCTGAAAACTTGAAAGCAGAACAAGAACTGACATATCTGCATTGTGCCAACAGTGATGAAAAAAATGCATAAAGACAAAAAATGTATTGCATATTGAAATACATTCCAAATATGAAAATGCAAACATTTATGCAGAGGATAAATGTATATTAGGAAGACTGCAATAATTTAAGAGAGTTAATGCCTATTTCCTGAGTATATGCTCAGATGGTAAGACAGACAAAGTAAGGAAAAATCCTAATTATACATTTTCAGTATTATTCCCTGATATTTGCTGCTATTTATTTATTTATTTTTTTCTTTCATTGGGTTCATCATTTGTGCATATTTTGGCAAAGCACACTTTGGACTGGCAGCATTACATGATAGTGAACAAGACTTCACTGCCCAAGGCACAAACTAAGAAATTTAATTTGGAATGCAATAATTAGCAGATTTTAGGTGTCAGATGTGCTCTTTAATAAAGCACTCAGCAGTATGTGAAGAAATTCTACACTTTCCCTGAAGTATCATTGTACCACACACTGTAAATGCAATGAGTTTAAAAAAGCAGGACAAATGATACAGGGTTTGAATACAGCTTGCCGATATATATATATATATATATATATTTTTTATTATTTTTTTTTTTTAAACTGGATATAGAATAACTATAGAATAACAATGTGTTGTATATGAAATGTTTATGCCAATGTATGAGATACATGTTCCATATCTTACCTGTAGTTTATGTAAGTTGAGGTTGTAAGGTGTTGCTGTTGTCTAGTCACTTGTTGTCCTTATTAATAATAATGATAGTGGCAATGGATGCTGTATCATATAATAGGTTGTAAAGTATTATAACAGAAAAGGATTAGCATGAGTACTGTGGATAGATCTGTCACATATGTTGTATAAACTCTCAAAATCATACTTCATCACAATAAAAAGTACTTCTTAAGGGCATACTTTGTGTCCTAATTGTATGAAGTCAGTCAGGTATGACCTCCTATTATTGTTTATTGTCTTTATGTCCCCTTTCTAATCTACTGGCACAACATGGCATGCTGATTATGTGTAGCTCACTTGCTGCTTGTAATGTCTGAAGCAGATGTGAAAATGCTGCATGTGTCTTGACAATGCTATAACTGTTGATGAATGGAAATAAAAGTCATGTTAGTCCTTGTCTTTTGTGGGTTTGAATATATATATATATATATATATATATATATATATATATATATATATATGTATATATATATATATATATTTTGCCTTTGCAATTTATACTCTGCTTTGCAGAGAGCAAGCAAGGCTCACAGCTGAAGGAAAAAGTTAAAATATTCATTTCCTTAGTCTTCCTTAGTGCAAACTGGCCTGGCACCATTGAGGGGTATTTGTACTGAGGGAGTTAAGTCCTCTACCTCTTTCTGTGTCACAAGTTATAAATGCAGTGACTTTGCACCAATAACAGTGTTACTCTGAGGTTCAGATATATACTCGGTTTAAAGAATGCTGAAATTATTTAAATTGTATGTTTTACATTCATCACAACTTCATATTCTTTTTTTTGTTTGTTTCTTGCCTTCCACACTTACTCGCTACTGAGCAGCATGCAATCACAAAAGTGAAAATGTTATTTTTGCAGCCTTCTATAGCACAACCGTGCTTAGCGGTGATCTGCAGACATCAGAACTCTGGAAAACATCCACTTGCTGTGTAGCTGTCTTTGTGGCTCAAGGTGTAAGTGTAGTGAGTTTAGAGACAGATCAGAGGTGATTCATTGTTCAACTCCAAATAACATTTATTTTTACATTGGGTGTCAGAAAGCACAACACATTGATTAGAAAGGTAACACTATATACAAATGGCTATCATACATAGGTTGACAGCAAGAAATGCATCATTAATGCTTTGATACCTACAGTTTTCTACTCAGCATATCTCATTAATTACTTACTTATGAAACCCAGTTGATTGAATGCATAATTGTTTTAAACACGGTAATTATAATAAATAATTAAAATGTACTTGCATGTTTATGATGGACACAAACTTATCTTGACTCCTCACATAGTCCAAGTATATATTTAGGACAGTATATGTTGTGAAGTATGTATCTGTCATACCCCAACATATATTTCTCAGTTCATGAAAGTCTATCCATCTGAAATATATTTACAAACAGTAATACTGCCTCTTTCATGTGAATGCAGTTCCCAGGACTTCTTAAGTTCACACACAGACAAGCCTATCTGAAGTATATGCCTACTCATACTGAATGCAGTATATCTGCAATGAACATAGTTGAAAGGAAGTTCTCCTGTAGTAATGAAAAGCAATACTCTGGCTTAACATTTATGCATTCTTTATTCCACAAGTTTGATTCCCACTTTTTACATCTAACTTTTTAAAGTGTGCAAGTCCAACAAATTATGTTTCAAGTCATCTTGTGTACCATTCAAATGACTAAGGCTTACAAGCTAAGCCATTAAGCATGTCAGTGTTGACCACTGGAAAAAGTGTGACTATGCTGAGTATCACACATGGCAAATCTCACTGCCATGTTTCACACCTACTTTGCTTTTTGATGAAATCCCTGCCTCTTTCTTTAGCAATGTATCTGTCTGCTTCCATCATGTAAATGCAGTTGGCATGGGTGAGTTTCTTTGTGAAATGGCTTTTAAATGTGAGATTGGAATTTGGTGCCAATTCAGACATAGATTTGTTGCTCGACTTCTGCAGACATGGCTGGTGAGAGAGATGAGATTGTTAAGTTTAGAGCCAGTGGTGGGGTGTTGAGAAGTCCAGGATTTTTTATTTATTTTATTTTTATTTTACATTTGTTGACTGGGCTAATCTAACTGGATATATGTCCATTTTCAGTAGAGGCCCGGGGTGAAAAGCTCCACATAAAATATACAGCACATTAATAATTCAGTTTCAAGACATTAAACTTCAATTAAAGAATACTAGTCATACAAAATGTGCTACAAAGTAAATAAGCATATGTGATATAAGAAAGTAGAACAAAATAAGATATCCTATAAATTTTTATTTTTTGTTACCCCCCCCCCCCCGGCCAATCACTGTGGGAAGGAATTATTTAGAAGGATGAGGAGATTCCAGAACAAAGTTATAGTTAAGGAGCAGCAGGAGAGACTAGTTTAAAGAGAACAGAGTTGGGAGAAATTTGGTTGAGGGGTAGATACTCAGAGCGACAGGAGAGAAAGTTCATTATGTATATCTTGGGAAGAATAAGAATAATTTTTGTGGCACTCCTCATGAAGCACTACAGTTATAGGCTGCTGCAGGGGGACTATACTGGGTCTCAGTATAGGACTATGGCTTAGAACAGCTTAGCCAAGGCTGCTTCAGTGCAACTGGCATCCCATGCATTGGGGAGCAATGCTGTCATCACTGCAGTGACCTGACACAGTGCAAGAAGGACCTCCTTAGCAGATGGGAGTTTGAGTTTAGAACTACTGATACTCCTCAGTTACATAAGTATATTGACCCATCACCATACAATTACAGATAATGAAGTAGCCAGACAAGACTGTTTTGTGTTACATTTTCATGTCTCTTCTTTACTTCTTCTCTATTGTGCAGCTGCTGAAGACATTGCAACAAACAGAGGATGCACTAAGGGAAGTTAAACCATCTCAGACAACCATGGAGCATGTACGTATCAGGACTTACTGCAAGCCTAATGACTATTGTAATTTTATGTAATATGGAAATAGTCAAATAAATGCTTGTATTTATGATATCATAACTGTGCAGCTGATTAATGCTACAACACAGTAAGACCTGCCCATCATACCTGGATGTGAAAAAGATGTGCATACTGGAAAATCATAAATCTTTATGTATTGAAATAATAAAGTCATATGATATGTTATGGATATAATTCTTTCTCTTTTTGTCTCAACCCACCACTTCTATCTCTCTTTCTGTTAATATTTTCTAAGGATTAAAATTGTTCTGTTGGCATGCATTTCTGCTTAAAAACGTTCAGCACAGGAAGGTAGACCAACCACTGTGGATAAGCCCGCCATCCCTCTACTGGTTACAACACTGACCACTGACACTCAACACTTTAGAGTCACAGCCTGTCAGCACTGACTTCATAACTCCTACCCCACCTGATCCATTAGTGTTAGGTAACTCTGCCCTGGTTGCTGGTGTACTGGCAACCTCTGGGTGAAGTCGTAGTGGAGGTGTTGATTTTGTTTTCAGATAAGAGCTGACACGGTTGGTGGAGGATGTCATGGAAAGGGGCTTTGGTGCCAGAAGTGATAGAAAAGGTGCTTTGTCTGTGGGTGAGGACTAGATTGCCACAGTTCACATGCTTGGCATGGGTGCACCACAGATGTTCTTTACATATCCCCAGTCTTGGTGTCCCCCAACCTTTTGTGTCCATCAGCATCCCTATCTGCCTTGTATGTCCTGTATGTCTGAGCTTGCTTTCTTACCTACTTTACCTGCCTGACCCTTACATTCCTAAGCGCCTTCTCCAACATTCCTCCCTCTTTGAAAGTAAAAAAAAAAAAATGGGCAGCAGTTCCACCAAAAAAAAAATCAACAAATAAAGACCCACACATAACTCTACACTTCATATATGTGCTTCTTGACACACTTAATTTGGTACAATTGGCTGTACAGGATTACTCTGATGTTGTCACCTACCCTTGGTGTGGGTAACAGTACACATTCAGGAAATTCTGTCTACAGTTTTACATTTATGTTGTGAAGAAGTGGATAGCAATTTTTCTTTCTCACTATCTTCCTGCAAATTCCTGTATTCTTTCACCAGTGTCCCCTCTCCTCAGCTTGCCCACATTTTACCACTTTCCTATCAACCCCCTTTTTTCCACATTTAATCTGGTCAAAAAATAGAATCACATGCAACACACATGGCCAGAAATGGTCCATAAGAAAGCCGTCACTTTTTGTCCTATGCATGTACACGGAGTTTGGCAATTTGCACCAAAGAGTGGCAGTGAATGGTTGATCGTGTTTTATGGCAAGTCCTAGTCAATTGTTGTGATCACCTACATTAGTCTGGTTATCCTTGTGCAATGGTGCTTAACCATGCCATGCTTTCAAAATAATAGAGTAAAGGCAGAATAAAGGTAATACTTTGCAACACAGTTACTCTAACAGTCTTTGACAACTGGATGTACAGAATTGCAACTTCCACTATGAAGTAATGACATAAATCACTTTTCTGAAAATTGCTTTTTGGCAATAACATCAAGGGTTTGATTCCACATGTATGTCACATTATCTTTTAATATGTTTAATGACATACATCTTAATTTTTATCCAGTGAAGACTTTTCATGAACAGATGTTGAATGCTGTGACAAAAAAAGCATATGCAAACACATCCATGCTTGTAAGGAAGAATTATTTATTTATTTTGTTTTGCTATTGTTGGTGGTTTCCTTCATTGTTCGGTCAGACTGGTGGTTTAGTTTTTATTAGTTTTTGCTGATGCTTCATCCTTGGGACTGTTGTTTTTCCCAGCTGATGTGTCTTTCCTGTGGATGGCTGGCCTGAACGAGGACCCACTTTTAGAGATGTCTGTTCATCCTACACCTGATACTTCTAATTTTCAAGATACCAACCTGCTTTCCATGTTGGTTTGTACTATGAAAGACAAGCAAAAGACTCTTGAAACTTTGATGGCAAGTAATTACAGAATGAATGGTTTAAGTAAACTATCTTCACTTAGTTCAGAAGATGAAAGTGTAGAGACTGTAATTGATAATACTGCTTCAGTACTTAATTCTGAGAACAACAATATTGTATTTAGTGACATTACTGCAGTCTTAAACTGTGACTCAGACCCATTTGATGCCTACAATTTAGCGTTAACATCTACTATGTTTAATGGCAGGGACGTAGAGGTGGAAAAAAAGGCTAAAAGACTTATCTTTGTTGGAAAAATTACTAAAAAGTACAGAGTTTTGGTTGTTGAGACTAAGTACATTGATAAATGCATATAAGTGGGAGTAGTACCTAAGAGTTTGCATTTTTTAAATGCCCTAATGGTGTACTTCCAACTGAGTCCTTTTCTGAATTGGTGTCATTTTTTTCTAAACAGGGCTTGACTTCTTAAAATTGCTTGTTGGTCGCAATAAGAAACGAATTGAGGAGGTATGCAATGGTATTATTAAGACAGAAGCTTCTTTGCAGAAGCTTATAAGAAATATACCCTGTTTAAACAAAGATTACTCTGCTTTGCTTTTTTCTATGGAAGAATTTGAGCAGGGTTTAATACAGAGAAAGCTAAAGAAGTTACAACTGGACATGGATACATATTCCAACAATACTGCTTTTTCCCATTTCTCTGATGTTAAAAAGGTTATTGGCCACAGAACCAACTTAGGGGTCACTATAGAAACCAAGGAGCTTCTGTTCTCCCTCCTACATCCTGCAGTGAAGTTATTAAGACAGGTGGTGATGTCACTTCCAGTTTGACTGTTCCACAAGTGAATCGGCTGGTGTTGTTCCTGCTGAGAATGTATTAGATATGAATGATATGCCTGATACTTCTGGTGATGAGCAGGATAAAATTAATGGTTCTGGTCAGATTCCAGTTAATGCAGGCTGAGTCCCTTTAGAGAAGAGACCTGTTTTATGTCAGAATGAGATGGGCGACGTGTCAACAAGAAAGACTTCTGCAAGGAACAAGAAAAAGTAAGTGCTTTTAGTGAACATTTTAATACTGACATTTTGAATGAAAAAATGTGCAATCTGTCTCGATATTCATTTACTTCTGGTCAGTTATTTGTTTTAGGGCTTGGTTTTAACTTTGTGCCTAGCAAAAGGATGAATTTAGGACTCATATTGTTGGATTTAAAAATGTTTTGTCGTAAACTAAATTTGTTATGTTTTTTCTAGTGTGGAGTTTAAGAAGTGTCTGTCAAACTAAGTATCATTACTCCCCCCTTAACTAACACCCTATGTGTTTTTGAAAATTGTTGCACTGAAGGCATCAGACAACTTGTTCATACTAAGGTAGATTATAAGTTTTATAATCTTACTAGTGGTCAAAGAACAGCCTCAAAAGAACTGAGGTCTTTAAGCCACCTTCGGTTTATGAAAGCCGATAAGGGAGGGGGGCTGGTAATTCTTGAACAAGATAAAAATGTCAACTCTATGGAAAATATGCTAAGTATTGAGAACAAATATTCATTAGTTAATCAACAGCTGGTTTTTAAGGCATATCACAGTATACATTCTATTTTATATGATCATTACTAAGGATCTAGGACACTTGCTCGAAAAAGCAAGTGTCTGAATCCATATATACCGATCACAGTTTAACGAAAGCACTTTAATCGAAAAAGTGCTTCCGTTAAATTGTGAAAAAAAAACACTAAGTAAATGTTTTTGCAAGGAGGCTTCACCCCCCCCTGCACCCCCCAACATAAGGGGCTGTACCCCCTACACCCCCTACTTAAATATTCTCACTCCAAGGTCGCACTACAGTGGAGTAAAGGAAAATTCCCTTACTTGCACTGCAGTGCGACCGGCACACCACTCACACATACCCGAAATTGCTGCTTCGATGAACAGAAATTTCGGGTATGTGTGAGCGCAAATTTGACTTTCAGTGAAAGTTAAATTCTCGCAAGTGTCTGGGTCCCATTACTAATGACATGTATGATTTTATGGTAGTTGAACATCCACTTTTGGGGACCATGTTTAGTATCCCCAAAATTTACAAAAATCTTGAAAACCGCCCATTTAGACCCATAGTATCTTCACCTAATTCAGTCAGAGAAGATATTTCTTTTGTAGTTGACCACATGTTAAACCCACTAGTCCAACAATTATGTTAATTTATTAAGGAATCGTGGCATTTTTTGGATTTGATTAGGACTTTCAGTTCTGTATATTCCTTTGATTTTAAGAAGAACATTTTAATTACAGTGGATGTCCAATCATTGTTTACGAGCATCCCCCATAATCAAGGGGTTGATTTGTTAGACAGCTCTTGGGAAATGTAGCCCACCTTCCTTCTGACAGCATATTTGTTTTATGCACCTTAATAGAACTAGTGCTTAATAACAATTATACAACTCCCCCCCATTAATATTCAAAAACATGCACGCTAATTGGTCAGCATGCACACTGTAAATTAGAGTTATAGTAATGGAAAAAGGTCCGGTCGCCCGGACTTTTTCCATTACTTTAACTCTTTTTTCTCACTGTTTCGCTATGTTAAGCCCATTTAACATAGCGAAGCAGTTTGTAAAAAGCAACGGAGATCTTGCTTTCTCCGTTGCTTTTTTTAAAGCTGTCTCGCTAAGTTAAACCCATTTAACATAGTGAAGACAGTTTGTAAAAAGCAACAGAGATCTTGCTTTCTCCATTGCTTTTGCCCACAGTTCTGATGTACTGTGTAGGCATATGCATGCGCAGTACATCAGAACTGCCGCAGAATACCAGACAGCTGTGGAAGGGCAGCAAGGAGGCATTATACAATGCCATTATTTAAGAAAAGTAATTATTTTTTTTCTTAAATAATGTCATTGTATAATAGCAATAACCCACTTCTGGGTGTGGGTAATGCTGGATTTACTCACGGTTGGCTTTGTTTGGCCACTCAGGCTTCGCCCTCATGACTATACCATGCCAGCCGTGGGTAAATCCAGCATTACCCACACCCAGGCATGGGTTATTGCTATATTATTTTCTATTTAACAAGAAAATTTACAAGCAGCTAAGAGGGGTAGCTATGGGGTTCACTGTGGCCCCGGCTTATGCCAATCTAGTTCTTGGGTGGTGGGTCATAGTGTTCTCATACCTATTATGGAGCAATATCATGTAGTTTTTTCTGGCAGATATGTGGATTATTTGTTTTTTTATCCTGGAAGGTGGCATAGACCAGGTTCATTCTTTTTGTGATAGTATTAATAATTCCAGTGATTTTTTTAAAATTTGTATTGGGGAATGCTGGGCTATCAGTGCATTTTTTGGATGTTACCCTGACTTTGGATACTTTTAATAATTGTTTCACAAGTGGAATACACAGGAAGGAGACTTTTGTTAATAGTTATTTGCATTATTTGAGCAACCATCCTGTTTTTATGAAAAATCATATACTGAAGGGTCAGTTTATTCATGCTTCACAAATGATTTCTGAAGAAGTTGATTTTGAATTAGAAGTCAGCTTTATACAGAATATATTTTTGGTTAGAGGTTACCCCTCAGATTTACTTGGCAAACTAGCTAATGAAATTGGAACAAGACAGGCTAATGATTTTTCACCAATTTTGAAAAATGTTTTTTCTACTATTATAAATAAGCCACATGGAGTCACAGGTGTTAACAACTCAAGTTCTAACAACGCTAACACAGATACTTTTGGTACTTCTTCTATTTTGGATATGTCTGTTGATGCATTTAACATCAGGTCCATTATTACTAGAAACTGGAGCATCTTTTGTGGAAATAGCGAATTAATAAAAGTTGTAGGTGATTGACCCGATTTTGTATATTAAAAAAATGACTGTTTAAAAAAATGTTTACAATTTGACTCCATATATAAAAGTACCCCTGAAAACAGCAGACGCTGTAAGGGGATGTATAAATGTGTTTTTTGTTCTTCATGCCATTTTATTTTAGAGGGACCCTATATTGATTTACCCTGTTTGAACAGGACACTTTCCATTGATGGTGTATACAATTGCAATACTAGTGGCATAGTCTATCTTGCTGTTTGTTTTGTGTGCAATAAATTTTATGAAGGTATGTCCACATGACCCCTTAGTAAAAGAATTAAAGAGCATTATTATTGTATTAGAACTAAGAACATCAACAATGCTCTATTTAAACATTCCATTACATGTAGTGATTTAAAAAAAAAAAGTTTCTGTTTGCTGTTTTGGAACATGTAGTTAGAAATATAAGAGGAGGGTCCTATAAGGACCAATTGGAACAAAGAGAAACTATGTGGCAGCTCAGGTTAGGAGCTGACAAAAAACCTGGAATTAATGACTCCGTGACAATTAAATGTTTTCTGAAGAATAGAAGACTGAAGATTTTAAAATGAGCTGTCTATGTTATGTTATTAGATGTGTGCCTTTAAATGATTGTATTTCTTTTGCTAGTGCACTTTAAGTAATCGATTGTTTTATTAGGTAATTATTTTGATTTGATATATAAGGGGATGCTGTTGTGTGCATTTTATTTCATTCTGAAGAAGTCTTTTGAGACAAAAGCGGTATTAAACTGTGTTTTTCGCTATTGCTGGTGGTTTCCTTCATTGTTCGGTCAGACTGGTGGTTTGGTTTTTATTAGTTTTTGCTGTTGCTTCATCCTTGGGACTGTTGTTTTTCCATGTTGAAGATTCTTGATATTCATAGCCATCAGTTAATGATACAAAGCATGACAGATGAATAATTAGGACATACCATAAAGATGTGCATTAATGACCTATAACATCAGCCTTTGATATGTCTCTGGCCATCTCTCTCTCTCTCTCTATTGTCACCCCTTTTCTCTCACCCCTTTTTAGTGTTGACAATCCATTAGGCTGGTGTATGTAAATTTCATATTAAGACATTTTCATATTGTTATTACTTTGCTGAAGGCTAATACTGACATCTTCCATTGGCTATTACTGTCCCTTGTATAAATTAGGAATTCATTTGCTGTGTTTTGAGATAATGATCAAGTCTATAAACTTAATTTTGCCTATTGTTGAGGTTTCTAATCCAGCAGTAGGTAAAACTCTTACTACCTGTTTTTATAAGTCTCTTTCATTTGTGTTCGTTGCCTATTTATCTGACTACCCCCTTCTGTTTTATCATTTGTATTCCTCTGTATTTCCATGAGGTCTGGCAACAAGCAAGTGTACTATATGATGCTAAATGGCACTGTGGGTGTTATTAGAATATGTGTTGAGTTTTTGCCTTAGAATGCATTGCCACAGTTAGCTTAGCACAAAGACCAATATGTCCACTGAGCTATACTAAAACAAACTTAAGGTAATAAACTGTGATACAGCTATGGTTTCATATGTATCAGCCTACTGGATATCATATAAGTGCAAGAGAGGTTACAATTCATATAAGTGTAATGAATACTGCTGCCTACCTAACACCTTTAATTTAACATGTTGTTAGTGTCTCTTACAATGTTTATTTGAAAGTGATTACAACATGAGCTCCTATGTGTTGAACTGAGATAATTAATCTGTCTGTATAGTTTTATATCTACTGCTAAATGTTTGAATCCTGACATATGTTAAACAATAATGTAATTTTTCTCTATATTAATACTACTTGCATACGTGTGTGTTACATGTATCAACAAAACACCATCCTCATGTGACCATCATGTTTCCAGTCTCCTAGACCTTCTTCAGCCAGATGTATGTGGATATATTCTTTAGTGTCACTCCTCCACCTTTTCTTTCCCTGTATCAATCACATCATGGTACTGAGCAGGACACATTCCGAATGTGGAAACACCTAGCAGAAACGAGCCATAAAGATGTTCATAAATATAAAAAAAACAAAACACACAAAAGCCTTCAAATGAACTCCACTGGACCATTAACTGCTGCAAACAGTAAATAAAATGTATCCAATAAAATTAAACAAAACTTTAATACAAACTCAATACAACATTGAAAATAACCAGTTGTTAAAAGAAATGCTTCTAACTCAGGCCTTAATGGAGGATTAAAAATAAGAGGTTTTTTTAAACTGTTCATGCACTACATCATCATGACCGTTAAAATAACATTTAAAATTTAACTTCTTGACATACGCACTTATTGAAGAAATTAAACCCACTCTTGCTGAAGGTACAAAGGTTAATCCTTTGCCCAAGACCATTAAATGGTCTAACATCCAATGAGGAAATTAATTCCTTAAAAACTTGTTGTTCACATTTCTCTTGTTTCTTTGGTAATAAATCTGTTGCTTGCTCACGTGGTAATCCCTGTTCTGAAAATTATGTATTCTTAGATTGAAATGCTGATTTTGTAGCAAATCTGCTGTTACTTGTGCAAAGGTTCTTTTCCTGGTACCTCCATCCTGGTACACTTCTATTTTCTGAAAACCCTGCTGCTGACCATAGAGTTTTGCCTGTGGTAAAAAATATTTCTCTTCTCCTTGTTTTTCAAAATTATGGTACACGTGAGCTTTTACCATTCCAAACTTTGAACTCTCCTCCTGAATTAAGTCTTGTCACTGTGTACCTCATTCTTCTGGAATAATTTGGTGGCTGTTGGTTATAATAGTCTGAAAGGGAAAACTTATGAAGAAAATTTTGAAGCGAAGTTAGAAAGAATTGCAGAATATATTCTTTTAACTTTTCTTTCATCTCCATCAAAAAAATATGATATCAACCAAAAACCTTTTATGTAAGGTCCAACAGTCCTTATATTTAGAATTAACAATGTATAGTTGTTCCCATACCATTAAAATCATATTGGCATAAAGGGGGACACAACTGGCCCCCATAGCTACCACACTTTTTTGTTGAAAAAATTTGCCTTCAAAAATATAAAATTATTTTTCAAAATCAACTACATAAGGATCAAGCTAAGGTACAATTCATCTTGTGTTAAATTGCCAAACATCCTAAGGGCTTCCTCGAACCAATTTAACCTCTCTTGGTGTGGAATACAACTGAAAAGATAAACTATATCAATTGTTACAAAGTATAACTGTTTACAATATTGTTGTTTTACACATCTCAAAAGGTCCCATGAATCCTTAAGAACATATTGATCCTCCAAAGGAATTTTTTTAGTTTCACATCTAAAAAATTAGCCAATGAGGCTGTGACCAACCCTTCTGCTGAAACTATTGGCCTCAACAGGGACAAGAAATATTCTTATGCACCTTAGGGATCCAAAAATGGATGGTACCCCTGGTTTATCATTATGTAGAAAGAAAAATATTTGCTGGTCTATAAACTCTACCAATAATAAGTCATTTAAAGTAATGCAAGTTTGTAAGCAACATTAATCTTGTTAAGAGAGACCCTAACATACCTAATAACATCTTCAAGTAGTTCCATCATTTTAACCTCATAATCCATTTTATGCATTAATAAATTGTCAGGCTTCATTACTCTTACCATTTTATTCCTTCTAAACTCTTCCATCACTTTCCTTTCATTGAATTTCATATTTGGAAAAGCCTTGTTTCCTAAAACACCTTTTCTTAGTTGATTTTCTACAAGTATTTTGAAATTTTTTAACTGAGGATGTAAGGATGGATTGTAAACACTGTTTCTTTTTAATTCATCAATTTCCATATTGTTACCTTTACAACCAAACATCATTTAAAGATTCCTCATCCTTAAAAATTTTTAAATCTATAATGAGTTTACTAATATTACATTTCTTCCTAGGGATAAAATTAAAGCCTTTGGTAAACAATCTAAAATGTGTCTCATTAACTTCAATATCACTATAACTGAATATATCATAACCCTCAAAGGTCATTATAAAACCCTCCATTGAAATTCCTTTACCATTTGGCCTATTTTCACCTGTTAGTTTTACTTTTTCAGCACTTGCTTCTACTTTTTTGTTTTTGAATTTGGAAGTTTTGGCCGCCCTTTCACAGCAGCCCGATACCATGGTTACAGGAGGTGGAGATATCAGAGACTTAAGGAAGCAGATTGGTCAGCTTACCCAGTTAGTGGAGTTGTTGATGCACCTTTGTTCCACTGTTGTTTCCTCAGCTCCCATCAGCTTGTTTCCTGGTAACCAGGAGGCGGGGCAGCCTCACATTAATAGCTCACAAAGCAAGCAGGTCTTTTAACAGGGATAATGGTGAACCTACACATACCAAGGACTACTTGGAAGCTGAGTTTGACCCTCTGAGGACTCCAGCAGCTTTGGAAGAAGGTTTTGGTGACAATGGAGAGTGCGAGCAGAACAGCAATGACACCGGACATTCTAATAACAACCAAGGTGACAGTTTGCACAATGTTAATGCCGTTTCTGAAACAAATCCATATCTAAAAGTTTGGCTTAAAAAAACATTTACTATTTGTGATAATGAATCAGGAGGTTTGAACCACAACAATGAAGCTGTTAATTTGTGTTATATAGAAAATGTACAAATGTTGGAAGCTCATATGTTTAAGTATAGGAGTCTGGATATAGACAATGTGTACTTGAAAGAATGTATTAGTAAGGGTATTGTACCTAAAGTATTAAGAGTATGGAAATACCCGAACAATCTAAGGGAAGGCTCAGACTTCCATAAGGAGCTAATAAGCATTTTTGATAAGTGTGGAGTAGAAATTTTAAAAGCCCTAATTAAAAACAACAAAAGGGAAATGGAAGTTGTGCTTGGGGAAATAGAAGTAATAAACCAAAGAAGTAATAAACCAAAGAATAGTTAATGACTTATTTTCAGTTGAAGATAAGAAAAAATATTATGAGGCTAGGGATTATGTGGACATAAAGTGTCATGGGATTATTAATCGTAAAAAAGAAAACTGGATAGGGAGAGATTAGAGTATTCAGAGCAACATAGTTATCCCAGACATAGGTGCAACATAAACCACCAAAGGAAGGAAGAAGGGTATAAAAATAACAACCATGATAGGTTTGCCAGAAACCAGTATGCAGAATCTAATGACCATGAAATGAATGAACCTAGGTTTAATTATCAAGGCCCTTTAGAATATTCCCCCCCTGCAGATCGGAGAGACTGAGGAACAAACAGCCTCAGAGATACAACTACGACCGATGGAGGGGGGAGAATCAAACAAGACAACAGGTGAAAATAAGCCAAATGGTAAAGGAATTTCAACAAAGGGTTTTAGAATGACCTTTGAGGGCTATAATATATTCAATTATAGTGATACTGAAATTAATGAGGCACATTTTGGATTGTTTACCAAAGGATTTAATTTTATCTCCAGGAAGAAATATAATATTAGTAAACTCATTATAGATTTTAAAATGTTTTTACTGAAAAAGAACTTCACTTGATGTTTGGTTGTAATGGTAAGTATATGGAAATTGGAGAATTAAAGAGAAAAAGTGTTTACAACCTGCCCTTACACCTTCAGTTAAAACATTTTGAAATACTTGTAGAAAATGAACTAAACAAAGATGTTTAGGAAACAAGGGTTTTCCGAATATGACATTCAATGAAAGGAATGTGATGGAAGAGCTTAGAAGGAATAAAATGATAAGGGTAATGAAGCCTGACAAGGGTAGAGGGACAGTTTAATGAATAAAATGGATTATGAGGCTAAAATGATGGAACTACTTGAAGATGTCGATGACATGATTAGACCAATTATTGATTACAATGATACCTTTGGATGTACCCTTCTAGAAATATTAAGCAATTTAAAAGGTCACAGATATTCCTAACCAAGAATATTGTTTATCTACATTTCCTGAACTATTAGAAAAGGGTTGCAGTGCTATCCCTTTACCTATTTTATTATAGGCTTTTTTGAGGCAATCTATACCATGCATTCCACACCATTATGGATCTTATCTTACTTGATTTCCTGCATCTTTGCAATTCAAATAACTCACCTAATACCAGATCTAGGGATATAAATATCAACCACCACAGAAATAAGATGTATTGGACAGACAAATTTAATACCCAGTGTCTTCTCACCCTGAAAGAGACATCTCCTGCAAGTTATACAAAATGACACCCTAGCAATCCTCAAATTAAACCTAGATAATTTGAAGGGTACAAATGTACTCCAGGACTGACCTCGATTACTCTTCTTAAGTAGGTGGGTACAGCATGAGAGTAGATATTGGCAAGGCATAAATGGTCTTGTAGCTCAACTTTTATATGTTTCCTAGGATCCAAAGATTCTCTGATCCTAATAGTTTTTTTAGGGAGACTTAGTATATTTTGTGTTTTCAGTGACATAATT
>NC_056735.1:543001460-543231460 GCF_019279795.1 Protopterus annectens
TAAAATCCTTAAGTTACACTTAGAAGACACCTGGCTATGTTCCTGACACAGTCCTGGACAGACCTTCCTTAGTCCCTCTACTATATTTATTGTGAAAATAATGTAAAACACAATAACTCATTAATATTAACAACATCTGTAGGTAAACGGCCTTCTGTATCACTAATTTTTACCTTATTCTGGATGATGTATGCTTCTTGAATCCTCATGTGAATGCTTATAACTAGAGAACTCATTCATTTATGTATTCCTAATTTGCTCATCATCATCATCTTCTTTCGGCTGTTCCCGTTAGGGGTCGCCAGAGCAGGTCATCTTTTTCCATTTCTTCCTGTCCACTGCATCATGCTCTTTGACACTAACCACCTGCATGTCCTCTCTCACCACATCCATAAACCTTATCTTAGGCCTTCCTCTTTTCCTCTTACCTGGCAGCTCCATCCTTAGCATCCTTTTCCCAAGATACCCAGCATCCCTTCTCAGCACATGTCCAAAGCAATGCAATATCGCCTCTCTTGCTTTGTCTCCAAACTGTCCAACCTGAGCTGACCCTCTAATATACTGATTCCTAATCCTGTCCATCCTAGTCACACCCAGTTCAAATCTTAACATCTTTAACTCTGCCATATCCAGCTCTGACTTCTGCCTTTTCGTCAATGCCACAGTCTCTAACCCATATAACATAGCTGGTCTCACTACCTTCTTGTAGACCTTCTCTTTCACTCTTACTGGTACCCGTCTGTCACAAATCACTCCTGACACTCTTCTCCACCCACTCCATCCTGCCTATGCTCTCTTCTTCACCTCTCTTCCACACTCACCATTACTCTGAACTGTTGATCCCAAGTACTTAAACTCATCCACCTTTACCAACTCTACTCCCTGCATCTTCACCATTCCTCTACCCTCCCTCACATTTACACATGTATTCCTAATTTGCTAGCAAAGTAATTTCCTTACTATAGTTTTTTTTTAATCTCTGTTAAATCTATAACTTCAAAGTTGCTTCTCCTATACATGTTAATGTAAAACTTATTGGTTCTTACATGTTTATGTATTTCTATTCTGTATTTGTATTTATGCATTTCTAATTGGTATTTATATTATACTTGTATTTCATATTTGTACTTTTTCTGGACCTTTTCTCCCTAGGCATCCACTGGAAAAGGACCTGTATCCAATTGGACTTTCCTGGTAAACAAGTATAAAATAAAAAATAAAAGAAATAAATAAAAAAAAGAAAAGGGATTGGGATCTTTAGAAAATGGGAATAAATTGCATAAAAATAAGGAAATTATGGGAATAATACATACAGAAAAATGTTTTGGAGGAGGAATGAGGTTTAACAGAAGGCAAGAAGTGAACAATTTATTTAATGTTGCTTCGATTATATGGCTGGAACTATATATGTGATATACAATGATTGTACATGTGAACTTTTTAATATGGTTTTATTTCTTTTATATAAATTGTCTGCCTATGTCACAAGTGAAAATTCAATAAAGGTGTTTAAAAAAGTTATATGGACAAACCAAAACTGTTTTTCACATAGCTGACAAGGAGCTGAAGTTTTTATAGTAAAAATGAAAGCGCTTATCTTTTTAAACTTTGTATAAATTATTTTGGTATGAGTCTCTAAATCTTGATGTCTTTTTGTGGATTCGAGTTTGTTGGTTAAAAGTATAGTAGAGAGCTGTCAAAACTATATGAAAAATATTTTTAATGGCAATAATATTAGGAATGCCATGTTTACTTATATTAAAAGTAGGCAAATTGTAGTATCACGTATTACTTACAAATATAATCTAGAGCAGGTAATGAGCAGCTGCCACTAATTCTATAATCTTCTATTGAGGGAAAAAAGTAAAATAACTAGACCCTTAGAATGAGAACAAGAAGAGGAAGTGGAAAGTTTTGGAGAAAGGTACATGTAATCTAAAGTAGTTTTTGAAAATAAAGAAGATAAGACAAAAATTTAAGGAAAAAATAAGGCGATGAGTTAGTTTTAGTATTATGAGTATGCTAGATATTTAAAAAAGTTTAGTGGATAATCTGCTTGAAAGGACTGAAATAAAACCTCACAGAGTTATTAAAAAATAACTGGACTGACAAAACATTATAATGGTAATTGATAACTTTAGGAAAAAGGTGATGAAATGGATGCAGCTAAAACATCATAGACAATTTGACCTGTATAAAAAAAGAGAAAAAAAAAAAGAATATAATAGATTAATACAAACATGTATAACTTACATGAGAGCAAATGATATCTACAATGCATTTAAAGAACAGTCACTTGCTTATCGAAACTGATGGCAGACAGAATGGTTGAACAGTATCAGCTAATGCTATATTACCCTTTGATATAGTTTCCTCTATAATTATGCAGCATTTCAAAACATAGAAGTAATCACATTGCGTTTGTAAATTTCAGGTTTATTGATACCTCTCTATCTCTCTGTATATCTACATATATAAAAGAAAGTGGGCTTCATGTATGAAAATGTGGTGAAATTGTAAAGTATGACAACATATAATCATGTACATCTAAAATGGCCAAAAAAGTGTGATAATCCTAGCAGGTGTCTAAGATTCAGTTAGGGAAAAGTCATTGAGTCTTGTTCAATGACATTATATATGGGGCTTACAAAATTCATGTATTTTGTGGCTCGGTTTTGATACCCAAGTGATTTTATAAAGAATTTAGGAAAAGCAGTAGTAATTAATGGAGGTTTAGTCAGGAAAATGCAGGGATAATGCAGCTGCTTTAGCACTAAAAATGAACCTGGGGCCAGTTGTAGAGCACTTAAAAGGAATGGTAAAAGATGTATACTGTGCAAGGGGAAATCCTGGATGTTTTACATGTGGAGAGGAACCAATGAATTAAGGAGAGATAAAACAGGGATTTCCACTATAGCACCTGTGATTAAAAACAAGATGAAAGCAACTAAAAATCAGCACTGCAAGTTCAAAACTGAATGCAATGCCATTTCCAAAACTTTATTTATGAGGTACACTTTGAATTTATAGTGTTGAGTAAAAAAGCATAAACAACAATTTGTAGGAAAGCATTTTGGTTGACAAAAAATAAAAACAATAAACATACCCACTGGACAGCTAGTTACTCATAATACATACATGATGATATTCTGGAATATATTTCCATTCACAGATTTATTCATGTTTCATTTGTCTGAAGTCCTACAATTATGTATTACCAATATTAACAGAGGATTGTTTAGGTGCTCAGGAGGAACATAGGCAGGTGTTTACCTATTCCTGTTCTGTGATACTCTTACTTTTATTTGGAAACGTAATCAGAGTGAAAAAAAACACAGTTATTGCCTGTGTGACCATGCATTTGCCTGTGTGACCATGCATTACTTTACACCAGGTAATACATGTAAGAACAAAACCTTTTTCCAGAATAGACAATGTGTAATAAATTCCTCCACATACAAAAAGAGGGATGCCGGTCTGCACTGTGACCATCCATCAGCATGTCAAGCATGCTTTTGCCACTCTTCATCGGTAAGGTCTTCTAAAACCTATTCTCTGTTTTGGAAAATATATTATTGAATATCAAAAATATAACAACAAGCAGTAACTTGTTAAACTTAAAAAGGTAATCAAAGTAAAAAACTGAGAAAAACAGTCTTGAATCACTAAGGAGATTTATAAGTTAAACAAGTCCTATCACAAGTCATTCAAATGAGCTCCATCTAAGCTATAAAACGCCTTATGTGCATTGGCCAAATCTGAAAGCTTGATGGGAATGAAGTAAAGCTGATGACCTACTCTGGCCACATGGTGGTGGATGAATTTTCTGGACTCCTCCATGGGTCCTTGCTTATAAGCCCAAATCCCTAACATCCTTGTGAGGATGCCTGCCCAAAATATCATTAGTTGCGGGTATCTGTTATGAATAGAAGCCAAGTCTGACAGTACTCTAGCTAGAAGGATCTTTTTGGTCATGTATGCCAAGTCTTTTCCAGCCACTTGAATAACTGAACCTTGGGGAGTAACATCGAGTCAAAATGTCCCTTTGATAATGTCCCTTAGGTGAAACCAGGAAAAGCCAGGAAAACCCTGCCAATGTACCTTCCAAACTGCTGGGCTGAAGGATAAGTTAAAAGCTTTCAGGCTAGCTGAGGCCCTGACTACTGCTCTAGCAATAAACAAGTGTCCTATCAGCAGAAAGGAGTTCTAGCCTGCAAAAAGAAATGTTTCAATTGGCAGTGAATGTAAGAAAGGAAGACAATGGAAGACCATCTGCTGGTCTTCTTCAAAACATGGACAGATTCCTCCTGGAATGCCAAATCTGATACCATACCAATTCTAAAGGAATGAGAGGAAAAAAAACTGCCTGTATAACTCCTTGACTCAAAAGGACTTGGTAACTATATTATTAACTTCCCTGGGTGTTATAATATACTCAAATGATAGTAAATATTGATGTATTGGGCAATATTGCTGAAACTAAAAGAAATAAGGTTTCTACCCAGGAAATGATGCAGTATAAGTACTCTTTGTCCATCTCCAGGTGAACACATTGTCCTCATCTGAGTTGGTCTGTGTTTGCCTTTTTGACCCAGACACTGATGTGTGGCCTTAGAAACTATAATATTATCCCAAAACTGTAGAACTGATTCATTGAATCTAAAAGCTCCCATATACAGCCTTGTAAGTAACAAAGTTCAAACAGAAATTATATGACAGTCTGAAGATGATGATCACATCTCTACTGTTAGAGTACCTAATAAATCCTTGCTTACTGATTTCCTGGGGTCCGCTCTGGATCCTTTGATGTTGACCCAGCCTTTAACAATGCTGTCAATTACCTGATGACAAGTCACATCAACCAAACCCAATATTTTGTCAGCATCTGACAGGGTCATCAAGTATAACCTGAATATACTGGCAGCTTCTCTCAACAGTGTCCTGTGTAAAAGATATCTCACTATGAGAGATACTGACCACTTTCTGTCTTTAAGAGCTAGGCTAAAGAAGAAACCTTTAAAAGAATAAACTGCCCATGTATACATCCTACTGGTGTTGAGTGCCCATGAGTTGGCAACTTCCTTGTAAGACTAACCATAATCCATTAGCCACACTTTCTCTGGTATCAGGATAAGTTGCTGGCATGCATCCAGGGCCAGTTCTCAGAATCGGGAAGACTGTAATCAAGATAAGCTGCCATCAATGGTGTTTTTTGCCGGGAATATATTTGGCTGAAAATGACAAATTAATCTGAAAGGTTAGCAGCACCAAAAATCTCAGGATTGATTGAAGGATCTCTTCTGTAAAGCTACTCCAACAGCCTGATTATCTAAACAAAAATATTATTCTGTTGTTTCTAAATTGAAATTTTCACAATAAAGAGACAAATCAGATGGGGAATATTCTAGGGAGGTGCTGTCCCTCTTCCTGGATGCATGCTAAGTGGAAGGCCAAGCTGCTGAAAACAACTGGCTCTGAAAAAAATGCCTCATCCTGATACCAGACACTGTATCTGTGTACAGTTGGAAGGAATCAGAGGTAGTCCAGTCTGAATGCAGTAGTATATCCCATTAAATTCTGCCAGGAAAGCCTTACATGATGTTTCACTTTGACACCCATCAGGAATTTGAAAAAGTTCACAAGAATATCCTGCCTGGTGTAACTGCACTGCAGGCAAAATTAAGGATCACGTGTTGCTCCTTGACTCTGCAAATACTGTTCCTTTTAATGGGCAAAAGTTCCTCAGTCAATTACTTCAGTTAATAGAGATTGTCTTCTAGTAACCTAAATGCTAATGTAACACTGGCAGTGTCAGTGCTGAAAAATGTAAGCTTCTTGGACCGGACCGCTGTCTTGTAGTTAGCTAATGATCCCCTAGTGTCTATCAAACATAAATGAAATCACACATCCCTTCAGTGACACATTCTTCCCCTTCTCCAGTTATCAAGAACTCTTCCACGTAGAGGACAGCTTTCTGGTTCTGAGAGTTAGTCTGCCAACAGAAATAGATAGCAGTACTGAAGGCCACAGATGTGGTGTATGCAGTAGAACAAGACATTGGTCTAGCTTTATGAAGTAGTACTTTGCTTGGAAGTAAAATCCTAAAAGCAGTCAGTCTTGTTCCTGAATTGGTATTAAGCAAAAGGCCTATTTCATATCTAATTTACCTAGCCATGGGCCAGCAAATGTCTTGAACAGGGTGCAAGCTCCATCTAATGATGCATAATGAACTTGGAACAATTCTTTGTGTGTAAAATCATTAATTGATGCCTCTACTGGAAATAAAAGATGATGGATCATGCAGAATTTACCTGATTTATTTTACAGCACCAGTCCAATAGTGGAAATTCTGAAGACTTCTAACAGGGGTTAACACATTCTGTTAAATCCTTTTCAATGAATTTCTGTGCAATGTCCTCTATCCCACTGACAGACTGAAGGTTTCTGTGGACTTTGTCACCAAGGGGTCAAATGACCTAATAAAAAAAAAGAAAAACCTTGGAAAAAATGCTATAAGCTTTTTTGTGTAGCATTGCAGCTCTTATTCAAGCGCCTCAACAATAATGAGTGAGTGATTACTGGGCTGGTTGCAAATGTAGCCAGTACCCCTCAGTCTGTGAAAGGAACACCTACTCCTAGAATCAACTTCTTGTTTCTGTGGTTGTCTTTCTGAAATTCCTGACCATGTTGGGGGAAGCTGTTGGCCTAATGTTTTCCATCATGCTGATGCTTGGTGATACTTGGTGCAGTGTGAACATGCATGATTAATTTTGGATGATAGCCAGGTGCATTCTTGTATATTGTAAGCCCAGCAACATTTATGTTTAGGGAATTGAGTGATGGTGAGAAACTGCCCAGGACTGATTTATCCAACATTTAGTTTAGCCTCTCTTCCCAAATTAACAATGTATCTACTACCTATTACTTTCTGAACTGCTGGTTGAAATCCATCCATGCTGAGCCATCCTAGATGTGATAAGCTTCTCCTGTAGATGGGAGATAAGACAGCATAGGTAAAGCATGCAAGGAATCCTTCTCAATTAAAATGGCCATGAAGACTGGAAATCTGTCCTCCCAATTCTCCCAA
Source organism: Protopterus annectens (assembly GCF_019279795.1). Taxonomy (NCBI): domain Eukaryota; kingdom Metazoa; phylum Chordata; order Ceratodontiformes; family Protopteridae; genus Protopterus; species Protopterus annectens. Next base: position 543,008,548 of record NC_056735.1, read on the forward strand.
GTTTTTGCTACTGTCTCATGCAAATGTTTTCTTTCCTAAGCCCACGAAGGTTGCTGTAATGTTTTAGCCCTGAGTTTCTCCTCATCTAAAAGGCATTGAATACCTTTGGTGTCTACTACATCAAACCCATTTACATACTCACCCTTAATAACTTTATCTCAAATAGAGTTGAGAACATGAGCTGACAAATGCAAGTCCAGGGTAAATGGGGCACCTGGGGTATGTTGGTGTGGCACAAAGGATTACATGTGGACAAGAACATGGAAACTCCTGATCTGCTTGGCTTGGATAGAACTCAGCTCTTGTAAGCAAGTAGATTCTAACGCTAAAGGGTTAATAGTTGCCCTCTCAACTTAGAACAGCTCAAGCCTGTCTAAATGAACAATGCCAAATTTTCACTTGAATCCTGCTTGGCAATAAAACCTTTTTCTAACACTAGGTCAAAACATCTGGGTCTACCTTCCTCAGTTAAGTCATTTAAAAATTCCTCAAGGTATTTTACAACAGGATGCCTATTGACATTGGAACCCTCCCTCACTGGCTTTATGCCATCCTTACCTTACAGTTCTGTTTTATAAAACTTGAGCAAGTATAGACTGTGCCAGACCAGGCCTTGGATGCTCATTATCATCTCTCCTGGACCTCCTTTGGGCCTTCTTACCTGGGACTTCAGGAACTGGAGATTCTTCATCCACACCAGTTACACTACATCTCCTCTTACCCATTGTACTTCACTGTACCTGAAGGGCCTCCATTTTCAAAAACAGTTCTACTGCTTCTGTTGTCAATCCCATCCATTTAGACCTTAGAGTCTGCATTACTGAATACCCAAAAATATATAAAGTTATTGGTTAATAACATGTAAATGAAAACAATTTAAGATGACCCTGAGTTGGATGGCCATACCCTACTCAGATCTTGGAACTCCTTAAATTGTAAGTATATCCCCAAAAATCTATGTTGGCAACTCTGAGCATCTTAGACTTGAATTTCAAGATGGGCGGCCACGGTGGTGCAGTGGTTAGCATTGCCGCCTCACAGCAAGAGGTTCTCCGGTTCGATCCTTGGCTGGGGTGCCTTCTGTGCGGAGTCTGCATGTCCTCCCTGTGGTCGCGTGGGTTTCCTCCGGGTGCTCCGGTTTCCTCCCACATCCCAAAGACATGCTGCAGGTGGATTGGACACTCTAAATTGGCCCTAGGTGTGTGAGTGAGTGTGCCTTCTGTGGAAGGTTGGGCGCCGGGCTGGCAGCTCGACACCGTAAAACTACACTGCCATTCAATGTGCGGACAAGGTGATCCGCTGTGGCGACCCCTAACCGGGAAAAGCCAAAAGAAGAAGAAGAAGAAGACTTGAATTTCAAGAGAAATGTGTTAAAATCCATAATTCCTGCCATTGAAATCCCTGAGTTTCTGGGATCCCTTTACTTTAACTCAAATCGGCTCTGCTCATATTGAACACATAATGCTGCCTTTAGTGAAAGATATTCAAATATAGTGTGTGTGTGTGTGTGTGTGTGTGTGTGTGTGTGTGTGTGTGTGTGTGTGTGTGCGCGCGCGCATGTGTGCATGTGTGTGGAAGGCTTTACAGATTTTGTTTTGCTGTTATCCTCTTTTCACCTAGTTTGCTTACTACATGTGATTTTATCTCAGTTTAATGCAGACTGCATACTCCCACATCATAGTAGTTGATGGGATATTGTTATTATAAGCATGTGTTTCGTCACTAGGGGTCCTTCTCATCATTCATGCTATGCCCCCTGCAACAAAGACCTACAGAGCTATTAAAGCATCCATGGAGGTCCGTCATTTCTGCCACTAAATCTGATAAAGCCCAGGATCTGGGTGAAAGTGCAGGACCCCTCCCCCAACCAATCCAAATATATTTTACTTTTCCAAATTTTGGGGCCAGAATAATTTCCCATAACTTTAGTCATTCTTTACTTATCTGCCACAGTCACCCCCTACTAAAGACTCTCCAAAACATCTTCTTTCCCCTCCACTTCCTGAATGACAAGTACATCACAATTTTGAGTTTAGATGTGGGAAGTTACTTTCATTAAATCTTGATCTTAGCACTGTTAAGAAACATTATTACTCTCAATCTGAAGCCGACTATAGCTCTTAGAAATAGTTTAGTAGATGAAAGCACTTATTTTTCATTTTAGTGGCTCAATAAATCTGAGTTTTTATGTTAAGCTGTTCACAAAGAGAAGAATAAGTTAAGATTGTGAAATGTGAACTTACAGAGATAGAATGGGAAGAAAACAGAAGATTTAGAGAAAATTCAATTCTCTCTTCAGTCAATTAATTAAAAAAAAAAGAATGCAAGTCTATAAAAAGCTCATAATGGAAAGAAATGAACATCTCTTGAACCATCTAAGGACTTTAAAAAAGATTTTCTTGCTGCAAGTAGCAAACTGCAAATCACTGATAGAGGAGAAAAAAGGGATTAACAATTTGAGGAGAACAATTAGAGCTATAGGACAGCAGAAATATGACTTCTGTCTTAGAACAAGTTGTTCTCCAGTAGTCAGTGGAAATCAAAAAGATTCATGGTATGATTATTTTTAAGAAGATACAGAGGATAGTAATAAATATTATTGGACAGCTGATTGCTTATCCAAATATATTTTATACTACTTATAAGGAAACTAGGAAAAGAAACAATACATTAGTATGATAAAAGTGTCTATAAATACTGAAGATTAACTTTAAATGTTTTTTATATATAAAATTTTACATTTTCACTTGCTATATAACAGAAATATTTCAAAGTAACTGCTTTTGAGCATAATTTAGAGGATTGTGACTACGTCTTTTAATATAAATAAGTTATGCATCTGAGGCATCGATGCTAAGTTCACCTACAGAGTGGAGAGAAGTGAAGCTCAAGAGGTAACGCTTACCCTTTATACTGAGAATACATAAGCACTGAGTCATGAATGAAGTGACCCAAGCATAATTCTTTGTAATGTGTGATCTTCACACATGGCAATGACATGCACACCTACATCACTCAGTAGCTATCAGTGTTCCTACCATGTCAGTGCATGTGTACTCCTTCGCATATGGGTCAGAATCCACTGACTTGGATAGCCATATTGAACACGCCTCCCTACGCAGGTTCTCACTTTTAGTCCCTTGAGATCTCTGTCCCTCAGCATCAGAATAGAACACATATCTAGCTCAAAGCCATCCCTCTCCACCTAAGGATAAGCTCCTCTCATTCTCCATGCCAGCATAAGCAGTCACACAGACCATTAATCGAACCTAGGTTGCCTGGGCAGTAGTCAAGTCTTTACACTTTCACACCAGCAGCCTGGCTATAAATAGATGTATTATTTAATAATGATATGAAAAACAGTAAACACATTAGTGGGGTTAGTAGACAAGGTTGCCCATTTTCACCTATATCATCTGTACAATTTATCTAAGAGCTTGCTGTAAAAGTCATAAAACTACTAGCGATAGTTTTTCAAGAAGAATAAGCTTGGTCCTGGTTTAGATTATCTGCTGAAGATTGTAGACTGACAGCAGAAAATGTAAACAAAGTACTTGTAAGAGTATAAATAGTTTTTCAGCATTTTGAAGAGTGTTCAGGATTAAATTGTAACAAAGAAGACAGTAGTTACTACAGTAGTTTAAAGAAAACTTTTAATTAAATGTGTTGAGATACAAAAGAAATGTGACCCAGTTATTAAGAGTGAATGACAGCAAAGGACCACAAGGATACAGTTTTTCTGTAGGTAGCCTGACTCAAAATGGGTATTTGAGATAGTGTAAGAAATAGCTCGTGTTGTTTAACAATCATCTATTACTCAATCAGTATAACACAGTGAAGGAGAGATGTACATATATAATGTCATCAGAGAAAAGATTTCATGCACACTAAACTTGGACACCAAAATCATCAACAGTACACCACACACCACGCCTTCCCAATATCAGCACAATACACATCATCCATCATATGCTGAGGTTCTAAAGATTAATTTGCCCAAACATCTAAGACCTCCAAAACACAACACATGCACCAAGCACACTGAGAAAGTTAATCCTGCATCCTCACATAGCACAGGGGGTCCCAAAGTTACAGATGCTCAGCCTGTAAGGCAGGCATTGACCCAACCAAACATTCTTGTTATAGGTTGCACCATTGTAAGACACACAGAGGGTCTTTTTACCAGGATGATAAAGAAGGAATGTTACTTTTCTAGTGCCAGGATCCATTAGCTCATGCACACACTCAAGTCCTTCAACAACAAGTACCAGTATGACTCTGTCATAATTCATGTCAGGATCAATAACTTAAGGTGTACCTTCCTGGAATATGTGAAGAAAGACATGATCAAGCTCTCAGACTATGTGTCCAAGGCAGGTATGAGCCTAGCATTAAGTGGCATTCTACCTTCTCCAAGGATGATGCCACAATATGAGCAAAAGATAATTGAGTTGGATCTTTGGCTTAGATTTTGGTGTCATTCTAAGGTGTGGGGTCCTTTATTTGTCAGCCTGGGAGGATATGATGGATAGATCATGCTGTTTCATCAGGGATGTCTTACGTCTGCCTCGTCTAGGGTTGCAATTATTGGCAATGACATTGTCCATCTTATAGTGCCTTTTTAGGCAATGCCAACCTAATAAACCTATCAACACAATGAAGCAAGCAAAGGAAAATATGTAGGCATTATCGATCAATGCTAGATGTCTAATCAATTTATTCCACTCCCTACAAGCCCTTCTCTCCCTGGAGGATGTTAATGTCTGTATATTTATTGAGACATGGCTTAAAATAGCACAGAGCACTCTGGCTGTGTTAGGCTATAATGCCTTCCACACATTTAGATAAACTACTGTGCAAGAGGGGAAAAAGGAGGAGGTGTCTCATCTTTATCCAGAAGAGACTCAAATCAAGTCTGGGAAAGCAGTATAATGCACTAGAGGGTCTTCATGTCCAAATACCTATCAGAATAGTCCTTATAATATATTAGCTAGCAAAACAACTGGAGCTATAACCAGTTAGACAACTCACTAGGGGGATCAGTATCCTGGGTCTTGTCCTTATTAATATGGAAGCATCTTGCCCCATCCTTTGCATATTTTTATCGCATATTAGATCTGGTCATAAAGCTGTGTCCTTCAAAATAAAAACTGAAACCAGAGATTCATTTAACCCAAGGTACCTTTAGAAATCAGGAGCTTAATAAAATTCATGAAAGCCAAGAATGAGACAAATAAAATGGCTACGCAAGCTAAAGACAATCACAAGACATCTTTTTATTTACGGTTGTAATCTCAAAAGCACAATGCAGCAATGCACTAAGCTGATTGTGAACAATGTTACCTACAATGAGGCTGAAGATATAGTGAACTTACTGGCCGATTACTTTATCTCTAGCTTTACCCCTCTCTCCCCTCCATCTGCTCCTCAAGATATGGGTGAAACTGGATCGCCTACAGCTATCACACTAGACCAAGTCCTAAAAGTGCTATCATAAGCTAAAATACTGTATCAGTGGCTTCTGACATTATCCCTGGATGCATCTTAAATAGTATGAAGCACTATTTAACCACACTCCTAATAACACTGTTCAGTCTCAGCTTCCACACAGCTTTTGTACCTAGTGAATGGAGAATAACTACAGAAATTTCCCTGCATATGGATGGGCCTTCCACAGACACAGGCAATTACAGACCCATAGGTCTGACCAATCTCATATACAAAGCCTTGGATAGACTTATCATAGAATTAATCAATCAGGACATGAAGAACATTCAAATAATGGACCAATCTTAGTTTGGATTCATTAAGGGCAGGTCAGGCTTACTCAGTCTGATGGATTTTTTTCAAAAGGTCACCAAAACAATGGATGGAGGCAAAATGGTACGCACCACATACTGTGACCTGGACAAACCTGTTAACACAATTCACCACACAAGCAGAGTAAAAAAGCTAAATAAACTGGGAATAAACCTGTGTCACCCACTGGATTGCAAACTGGCTCACAGATAAGATGCCGATAACCAAAACAGGGGAAGTTACCTCCAAAAAGAGAACAGTCACCAATGGAGTCCAACAGGGTTATGTGCAGTGGCCTCTCCTCTTAAGCTTCTATTTTTCTAAACTAAAAGTAAACACCAAAGGACTATGGATAATTATGTTTGCAGTTGACTGCACATTAGGAGCAGTCATTAAATCACCAAATGACTTAACCATCATGCATGAAGATTTGTCCCAAGTAAATAATTGGTGCAAAAATCATAGACTGAAACTTAATGTCAAAAAATGCTTATTGTATCCTTTGAGAACTTATCTACCCCCAGGGAACTATCACACTGAGAATACCAGTTGTTTATGATTTGGGAATTTATGTGAACAGAGACCTAACTTTTTACCAAGATATGTCCATTCTCATAAGAAAGTCCTTTTATATTGCACTGCTTATAATTAAAGAGGTTGTGTCTAGATCTAGGTATATCATTGTCCCTTTGACTCAGCACTCATTAGGGCAGTCATTGAATATAATGCTCCCTTTGACATGAATCTGTCCAGACACAAGCAACAAGTGGAACACCCACAGAGAAAATTTACCAAAAGGATACAAGGCCTGAATAATATATGTCTTACATGGACAAACTGAAAGCTCTGTCTCTATACCCCTATACTACAGACTGCTAAGCCATGATCTGTGTCTGGCATACAAATCATAATCCGGCCCAGTACTGATGGATTTATTGCACATCAGCAAGTTAAATAGCATCAAAAATACTCAGTCTAGGGATATAAACCTCTTCTGCAGCATCAACAAATGGTTTGTTTTAATATCCCAAGGTTCATTTCTTGAGCCACTCCTCTTTGGCATTTACTTCCTTGAGGTCAAAGCTAATGTCAAGGGCTTGTGGCTGACCATGTTTACAGATGACCACAAACTCGGTGCCATGACAAAACTCCCCAGAGGACACTGAGGTCCCCACAAGAGCACCTGTTCTGAATAAATAGCTGATGTCAAAGTCATGGACTAAAACAAAATGCCAAGAAGTGTATGACTGAATCCTTTGTCAAACATGACTTCCCTTGTGGATTTTTCACATAGTTCTATACTCTTGGGCTATCCTTGATAGTCATTTGGTTACTATCTGATATGTTTCTTATATACCCCCTTCCTTGCTTGGAGCGTTTGGTTTACACTATGAGACCTAGGTAGATAGAGCTGATAGATATCTGCCATGATTGAGTGTGCTGCTATAGTGAGTTTTTGTTAAATGGTGTACTTTTGGTTTACTTTTTGACCTGCTCTACTGCTGATGTACACCTTAAGAGTATGTTATAGCTTGTAACACATTGCTTTCACCCTTATATATGTCAAAGCATTGTGTGTGTTATGTTACTTTAACATTATGTAAACCACCCTATGATGAATGCCTAGCAAGCTAGTGTGAGAGCTAACATAAGCTGCTCTCTATAATGGATTTATGAGCTGCTGTAACATTAAGGTGTTTAGTTAGTAACCAATATATATAAATATATATATGTTGGTTCTTTTGAATGGATTCTCAAGCTGTGATGTTTTCAGGTTAGTGACTTTTATTGTCACATGGTTCTGTTTTCATCTGCATTCAGTTAGAGTTTTTATTGTGTTTACATAATGTTGTCTTTTTTGCTTTCCTGGATACATCATGAACTAGAGTGTGATGTTTGTTTTATTCTAGATAATCCAAGACTTTAAATAAGTTAAATGCATTATGTGTACTTTATGTGTTTCTGCACGCTGCAGTATTTGAAGCGCTTGTTGCTTAGACTGCTTCTTTCTTATATTTGCAACTCAGCTGCATTAGAGTTGCTGTCATCCAAAGGAGTTTATATGCTAGTTTGTTTTAGTCACTATATATAATGTTTTTATTAGATGTATTTATTTGGTGCAGATTTTAGTTTAGATATCGAATGTTAGTATATATGTCAGTAGTTTATATGACATTGTATTTTAGGCAATATATTTATTGCTTTTTTAGCCTTGCTTTGAGGCAACTGTTTGCAGCATCTTTCAGCAAAGGCTTTTCATGTGTTAGATCTGAGTTAATGACCTTGCTGTTTCATTGGATAATGTATGACCAATGGTTTTCGTTTCATTAGTTTTTAAATGAGCTGATTTCTCATTTTGTATAAAGTCTGATGAAGCCTACGTGGCGAAAGCGCTAACTACAATAAATTATCATCTTTTTACTTCGGTGTCTCGTTTTACTTGGATACTTGAAAGAGTTTATGACTTGTGTTCCTGAAGAGGACTTTTATTCTTGTGACGTGGTCAGAATTGATAACTGAAACCAGTTGAACTGCCATTAGGTACCCACACTTTTATGACTGTTTTGGTTTATGACTTCCCTTGTAACTATCTCATTAATATTATACCCCTGAAATTTGATCCCATAGTTAGAGATTTTGGAGCCTTTGTCGACAGTTAACTGTCCTTTGAACAACATGTATCCACTATTGTAAGGAAGTCTAATTTCATTGCACAACTTTTACCTAAAGGTATTATGTCCAGATATAGGATGTTATCATTCCTCTTTACTTGACACTCATTAGGCCGATCTTCGAGTATAATGCCCCATTCAGAATGTACCTCTTCAAACACTCATCATCTCTGGAATGACCACAAAACTTTCTTATTAAAAAATAAATAAATAAATAAATAAATAAATAAATAAATAAATAAATAAATAAATAAATAATGGCCTAAATCATAAAAACAAAACATACGGTCTCAAACCCTTGTCCCTCTTTTCAGTATCATATGTGCTAGTTAAGAGGCAACGTCTACCTCATGCACAAAGCTTCACCACACCCTATTCTTTCAAACCTTTTACACATTTGCAAGTTCAATTGTATAATAAATATCCATTCAAGGGATCTCAAGCTCTTTGGAAAAAATAGAGCATGTTAGAGGAATGGGCTTGGATCAAAGAGAATAGTGCTTCTGTGGAACTGTCTTTCGCATCATATAAAGCGATATATTTCTCTTATTCTATTTAAACATAATTTTAATAAATGGATTAAAGACATGCAGTAGGTGGAATGGGCACTCTAAATTAGCCATAGGTGAGAGAGTGGTGTGAATGAACTACTGCAGCAGGGCTAGCCACCCAGCAGTGTAAACCTTGGTTTGAGATGATTGTTACTGCCAAAGTGACAGCCCGACCCCATGTGCAAAATGGGAAAAGGGGTTGAGGATGGATGGATAGATGGATGGTTGGATTAGTAAACACAAATTCCCAATGGTTTACTACCCTTGGTCTTTCAGGTTTAGAGAAAACATGAAAATGCCTTTACACTTCCTTGTTCGGTGCATCTCTTGGCTTACTTGTATGCATAATATAAGGGCTGCAAATGTATATGGAATGTAAGGCTAGATCTCTTAAGATCCTCATAGATCAATAGCCTAGTAACTACCTATAAAATAATGAATGGACAGAAATACACGCACTCTCAGCAGACTAACCAGAAACCTTAAAATACTAAAATTTAGACTATATAGGATTTAACAATACTGTAAATATTACATTTTAAATGAATTTTGAAATGCTTTCTCTATGAAAAGTTTTCAAACAGATGTAAATAGTTATTTATGTATATTATTTGTTAAAGTTTGGAAAATGTTAATAAAATCTATACAAATAAAAAAATGTTTAATTCAAAAATCAGGTAAAAGTAAAACTAGAAAGAAATAAAAAAAATGTGTATGTGTGTGTTTGTGTAATGCTGTATTCATGTATGTGTGAGTATGTATGTGTCTGTACAACTACATGAACATGTCATGGTAACAGAAATTGATGACAGGTACACAATGAGTTACTACTGGGTATACAGAGGGGTGAAATTTGGTGACAGTACTCAGGTGCGACAACTTCAAAAGGCCAGGCCATATATATTTTAATATGACTGCATGAAGCTCTTATCAGGCTTAAGTAGTAATTTATGGCCATAGATGAATGGGAAAGCTTATGAGTGTTCCAGGGTAGACTAGTCTAAAACAGAAGCCAACAGTAGATTTAAGGACAAAGTAGTAAAAGGGATATACTGCTAAAACCTAAAGTTTTTAAACTTTGAACTTCAAATGGCTGAGACCAGAAGACAGAAGTTTTGAAACTTCAAAAATGGAATAAAAACAATAAAAATTATATTTTTTTACATTTTTGCAGAGGGACAAGTCCTCCTGCATCCCGCACACCCCCTGCCAAATAAATACCAATTCCAAGATCACACTCCAGTGAGGAAAATGATAAATATCCCGTTCCATGCTGTATGGTGATCGCCATTCAACACATTCAGTTTCAAAACATTGATCATCTGTTCTTCCCTGTTTGAAGTTCGAAGTTTTAAAACTTCAAGCTTCTGAAGGGGATCTGTAATAGACATATTACAATATGTTGATGATGACAAAACCTAGCAAGCAATGCTGCTTATATGCAATATATAAGATTTTGATCAAGTCTCCAATTTATCATGTGTTCAAGACACAGATGACAACAAATTTACCTTGAGAGGCAAATCTTGGCATCCATGTCAAAAACATCAAATAAAGAGTTAGGATCAGTTACCTGATCATAATTATTTGTAGGTTATAAAGTACACCTCTCTCTCAATGCAAGAATTCTGAACAACAACAAAAAATTTATGTGGGGACAAATGTCCAAAATCAAGGACATATTTTAAATATTGCTCTTAATGACTTAGAACATTTATAGAATAACATCTACTGCCAATCATTAGCGGACTGGAGTTCCGCTGTGGCGACCCCTAACCGGGAAAAGCCAAAAGACAACAACAACACATTAGCATGCATTTAATGAATGACATGAAATCAAATGCCTGTCATTATTTAGTGATTTCAGTCCTCATTGATTTACCAGAAAACCACAAATTTTATGAGGAACCATCCAAATATATCAGCTAAACATCAGGACATTCTTTGAAATTCTGGACACTCAAGATGTATGACATGGAGTTTTATCTGTGCCATGTGCTAACAGTTGAAGAAATAATTCTTGGAGTGCAAGTCTTTTACCAGCTTTCAAAGACTTTGAAAATGCATAAAGCTCACCAAGCTGTCAAACGGACAGATGGCAAAACAAAGTGCCCTCATGTGGAAGAAACAGATTTAAAATTAAATAGGCACTTTGTCCTTCCACACTTTTGTGGCAGTGTGAGATTGCAACAGCTTTTAGAAGCAGGTTTGCCTTCTGCAACTGTTCTTTGCCAGCTAGTACTGTCCACTGTTACCCTCTAACATGAAGCTTGGCCTTAACAATGTTTAGGTATTTATAAGCACCGCTAAGTGCTTTTATGACCAGGTCTTGCAGGAGCATTGTGCTTGACAAGTATATCTTTTTCAAGATTTCAGGGAGCAGTCACAGCATTCTGCATACTACATATCATAAATGATACCTCACTGTCTGTGATTATTGGGGGAAGGGAAAGACCTGCAGTGAATTACTCAGAGCATGTTTAAGGAATGAATTGCTGTGGAAACATTTCTTGTAATTTAATAGTAAGGGATGTATCTACACTATTAGCTTGAAAAGTATCTTCAGAGAATTGTTAAATATTGGCTTTTTTCTGTCATAATTATAGTATCAATATATTTTACTAAAATTTATTTAAAAAGTTATACCTCATTTTACAGATAAAAATGCTCAATTGAATAAGTGATGTGTAACTTCAGTACAAGAAGAGGTTCTTCATTAATACATTTCCTATATCTTCTCAGAAGAGATGTAGTTGAGGTGCCAAGGGATGGAACAACATTCTTTCTTCTTTAAGTAACTGAACAGATTGTTCAAATATGATGTTGACAAAAGTTTGGAAGAAGAGCGTTACAAAGTAAAGAGCCAGATGGAATAGGAAGCCATCATATTCATAAACATATGTACTTCCATAAATAGGATCTGCATTGTGCATCTTTTACTTGGACCTAACTCTACCTTAATTTAGAGCCTGAATTATTCCAGGGGCAGATCATGCACAAATTGACTTCACATATAAAAGGAAAGGAATGTGCATGATGTTTCAATGGCTGTACTGTGTAACATCTCTGTTTTTTTGACAGTTGTTGCATGATCTTTGTTCTGCAGGAAGCTCCTCTCCTGCCATCACCAAAACTATTTATGAGTTCTGCACTGCTACTCCTTTTTCATGTACATCCCATTTTGCTATAGCTTTCTTCTATCCCATTTAGTCAGTAATAATTTACCTGTGCACTGTTTGTTTTTACCCATATTTTCCTTTCTTTACTGTATATGCTGTTAAGCAACTGATTGTCTCTCTACTGTAGATCCTGTTGTTTCATAATGGTTGTGCCCTAATCTCTTTTGCAGAGTCACTGGCCATAAAACCCCTTACCTATTATACACACCATCATGCACACGCACACACACACACACACACACACACACACACACACACACACACACACACACACACACACACACACACACATGCACTCACGCGCACACACACGCACACACACACACACACACACACACACACACACACACGCACACACGCACACACACACACACAAAGGGCCTTACAGTTTAGCTGCCTCCAACCTGTAAAGTTCGCAATACAAACCCACGGCTGTTACATAGTCATAATACATGCATGTGTACATACATATATATATATACATATATATATATATATATATATATATATATATATATATAAATAAATGTTTTTCAAATAGCTTTTGGTATAATTGTAGGTATTTTGTCAGTTTTCTGTTGTTCAGGTCCATTCTTCTCAGCATACATTTCCTATATGTTAAGCACTTTGGCTACCTTTCTTATTTTCCAGGATGTTTATACACTCTTGTACTTGAAAATAAACTAGGTAAGAAGAATATGAAGTGCTTTTATAGCACTGATCTTTTAAAAATATGTTGAGTTAAAAACTATTATGGCATGAAAATGATAAAAAAGCAAAAACAAACAAAAAAAAAGATTTCAATTAACTGCATGTTGAAGTATTTTCAATTATTTACTTATTAGTGTTTGCCAATGCCAAACAAGTGGGGACATTGATTCTTGAACCCTTTTCAACCATGACCCAGCCCCATACTATATAAAATTATAAATTCTTAGTATTGATTTTAAAGTACTAAATTACATACAAGACATTTCCATCTTCTCAGAATGTAACTACAGATAACGTATCAGTCTTAACAACATTTCTAAAATTGAAGAACAGCTGTGATCTTACAAACAGTAAAACAGTTTTCTTTTTTCATTAAAATGAACTGTATGCTAAACTGGACAGTTTTAAGAAGTTATTCAATACTAGTAAAGATTGAAAATCAACAGACCGCTTGGATATCTTTTCCTGGAAAGAACTGTCCATCAAGTGTCACCATGCCTTATTCAGGAGGGAAGGCAAGCTTTCACCTTTTCTTGGTGGATTAAGTAGGTGAAATAGCATGTACTGATGACAAAAAGAACAAGTAGCTTCTAGAAAGCAGCAGTCAATACCACTTCATGGTTAAGATATAAATCAAACGTGTGAAAACTGGAAAAGCAACAAAAATGCCTAGAATACAAAATAAAATGAATAAATAAAACCAGAAATGGACATAGTAGACATTGTAAACATTATGAATCATGAGATAACTTTTTTTAAGATTACCTCCTTAAGGAAATTATTTTAACAAATCTCCTTACAACCATAACATTATCAACTTACCCCCTCCCACACTTCCGTCCCTCTCCCAAACTCAAACCTCCTGCAGTAATTTATTAATAGCACCACAACTCTTCAACTATTCCAAAATAGAGCTATGCTCATACAAATACTTACACACAACCTCTCACTAACCCAGATTGCTTAAACACTCCCAGACATTAACCTAACTCCCACATTCATCACATCATAAAAAGTCCAAATTACAATTAATTGAAGACATTCACCCCAACCCAGGACCCAAATATTTCCAACAAACCCCCACAGCTCACAGCAAACAAATCAGTCAGATAAATTAACTGACTCCTTGTACATTACCAACATATCCAAAAACAGTTCAAACATTATCCTCATTAACTTGAATCTTAGAAGCTTAGTAAACAAAATACATGATTTCCATGCCACCCTATCCCTATATTCCCTGACATAATACTCCTAACACAAACTTGGCTTAAACCCCACATAAACAACAATGAAATCTTAACCCCCAGCTATAATATCATTAGACTTGATAGAATACAAAATGGGGTGGAGGAAGAACAATAATATATAAAGACACACTTAACCTAAATAATACTGAGCTACTAGCAGCACAACTAAATTTCAATCACAATAAACATATAGTCCTAATAGCAGTTTACATCCCTCTCATGGTCATCCCTCACATTTAGCCAAGAAACTATAATAGAAGAAGACTTCAATACTGGCTGTCAAACCTGGTCCTCTGAGAACCCTTCCTGCTTCTTAAACTTCCATGGCTTCTCCCAAATAATAAACACATCAACAAGGGTAGACAAAAACAGCAACAAAAGTTAGTTCTCTACTGGATCCTTGCCAGCAAACCAGCAACGATCCAACACTCAGGCTATCTTGTGGATAGCCTAAGTGATCACCTACCAACCTACCTGCTAAGACATTGTAACTGTCCATCAAAAACTGTAAAATATAAAGTACACAATAAAGGAAACTTTTCCACAGACACTTTTAAACTACTTCTTCAGAACTGCAATTGGTCCCCTTTAAAACACCTTCCACTAAATTCAGCTGTACAATATTTCAACAGCAAATTCCTTGAAATACTAAACAGCCTGGCACCTATCAGGAATGTTAGAACCAAAGCAAATGAATACCCATTGCTTACTAAGGAAACAAGACAAGTACTAAAACAAAGGGACAAACTATGGATCCATTATCAAGCCAGCAAAAGCAAAGCACCATTTGATAAATATCATTACCTATGAAATTTGTCCAAAAAACAAATCAAAAATAAGAAACTTCATTATAATATAATCCTACACAAACACCAAAATAATCCACAAAAATTCTGGGGTGCCATTAAACAACTTCTACATCCAGATAAAGCCTCAACCCTACCTCCAACAACTCTAATTCAAATGAAAGTATAGCTATCCAATTCAACTCTTTTTTTTTTATAAACTCTATACTCTTACTTACAAAAGTGAAAGACAACACTTCACTAGTCGCCCAACCCAAAACCACAAATACATTATCTACAATTGCACTACAACCCATCCAAATAAACAAAATAAGAAAGTTATTAAACAAACTAAAACCCACTTCACTAGCCACTGACCAGCTACTAAATGAATACCTCAAGTTAGCAGCTGATGTCATCTCCTACCCTGTATCTATCTTGATCAAGAGAGCCATCTCTGAACAATGCATACATAAGATTTGGAAAATATCTCACACTATACCACTCCACAAAGGTGGTTTCTCACTCAAGCTTTCTAACTACAGACCAATATCCATACTATCACCACTTTCAAAAATATTGGAAAAATGCATCCACTTGCAACTACTAGACCATCCATTATATAACAATCTGCTAGCCGATTCATAACATGGATTTTGACCCGGTTACATTACCACAACTGCCATATTAAGCTTCACCAAAACTGTAAATCAACTCAAAAATTATAGGCAGCTAGTACCCTCAGTCTTTGTAGACATGTCAAAAGCATTTGACACAGTATCCCACCAACAACTCCTGCAAGAGCATGCATCCCTCAACCTATCCAAACAAACCCTCACCTGGTTCCATAGTTGTCTTTCTGATCTCCAACAGGCTGTTAAATGGCAAAACAATCTTTCATTTCTTTTACCCGTAATGGTAGGTGTCCCACAGGGTAATACTATGTCCATTCCTTTTCTCTATCTTCACAAACAAACTTCACACAGCTACCAGCCTTGCACAGTTGTACAATGCACCAATGACTTCAAAGTTATTGTGCAGCACCCTCCATGCCACAGCTTCTACAAAACACTCAAAAATCCTTTTGTGCCATGGAATCCTATCTAAACAGCTAATTCCAAACCCTAATAAAACCAAATTAATGCTTTTTTCCAACAACCATCACTGCTTTAAAGGTTGCTTTTGCACATTTATCAAGACCAAATGACATTCTTGTATCATCTGAAAAAAGTTTTGACCACCTACAGTTGTGCTTTCAGTTCCTCATCTGATGAACTATATAGTTTTAAATAATCTACAAAAAAAAGATGAGAAATCCTTACACATTGTTGTTTTTTTGGGAGCCAACTTATAGCCATGACCTAATCTGTTAAGTAGACAGCTTAATGATTTAATGGCAAGACAAAAGAGCAGCAGTGACAGAGAGTCACCCTGGAATATTCCCCTTGAAATTTTATCCCTGGAATAATAATTTGTCTTTTATCATAGCTTAATGGCAAAGTGGTCTGCCACTGTTTCATGGTCGCTGTAATGTAATCGGGTCTATAGTAAAAACACGAACATTTACTTACCTGAACACCTAAACGCCGACACATATTCCATGAACTGCAAATACACAGAATGCCCTAAACTGCAAAATTCAAAAACTCGAAATGTCATAGTTGTCCCATCTCACCCCCCGTTACATACTACCTACACAAACAAACTAAATAAACCACATACATACACTAACCAAAACCCTACTTCTAACCTTAAACTAAACCCTACTTCTAACCCTACACTAAATCTTGCATATACCACCATGTATGCACTTAACTTAACCTGTACCCTAACCCTAAGATCCGTAACTATCATGCACTTACCTTAAAAAGCTATACCCAAACTAAATAATCCACACACATACACTTAATGAAAACCTACCTCTAACCCTACACTAAATCTAACATACATTACCATCTATGCACTTACCTTAACCCACACCCTAACCCCAAGGTCCGTAACTATCACACACTTACCTTACGGAGCTATACCGCAGAAGGGCCAACCATGACAATTCGACATTTCTGATTTCGCGCTTCAGGACGATCAATGTTTTTGCGGTTCAATGAAGTTGTGTCGGCGTTTAGGCATTCATTTAAGTAAACGTTCTTGTTTTTAATATAGACCCATGTAATCAATCAGTGTAGAGTGCATCTTATGCATTTTAAGCACTCCTTAATTCATGAATATGGGATACCTTCAAATGCTTTTTTGTAGTCTGTCCATTAACCATACATAGATTATACTCCTTTTTACAGTTCTCCATTATGACTTTATTTAACAGCAAATGATCCTTTGTTCCATATGACTTTCTTTTATTACCCTTTTGTTCTATTGCCATGATTGAGTTTTCTTCTAATAGACTATAAACTCTGTTGGCATCAGTTTGAGTGTATAGTTTATATGTTGTCAGAAGGAAAGTTACTGGTCTATGTTTTTTTATGCTAGCTTAGAAGTTCACTCTTAAGTAGCAGTATTGTTTTTGTTGTTAATCAGACTGGTGTATGTTCAGGGTGTGGATCTAAATAGTTCTTACTCATGGCTAAGTCTTCATGTAAAGATATTAATACTTTTTAGCAGGAAGTTAAGTACTGCATCTAGGCCTGGGGTTATCCAGTTAGGAGCTTTTCTTAACTTTGATTCAATCTCTCTGGCCATTACTTAATCCCATTTCATATCTTGTACATTTGAACTTCTTATTCTTTCTGTTATGTTTTCTGTCCATTTAGCATTTTTGCTATGTTCCACAGGATTTTCAAAGATATTTCTCCAAAATCTATTTCTTCTTTTTTGTTGTTGGTGTTTTAATTCCTTTTGCCTTGTTTCCCAATTCTCTATAAACGTTTTTGGGTCATCAAAAAATTGCTTATTTTGTACATTTCCTTTATATTTTTTTGCATATCTTTTAAGTTTTTCTGCCTGTGCTGATATTTTTAGTTTATTATTCAAGATAGTGCATGATAGATACTGATCTGTTCTGCCACTGCGCATTGCTTTTATCACATCCATCTTTCTGAGTCTTTTTGTTGGTCTATTCCCTCTTCTATTTTCTTCTAACACTTCTTGTCTTAATTGCTTTATAGTTTTCTCTATTCAATACTTACATGGTGACATTTGATTTCTCCCCGTCTTTTCTTTTACTTCTCAATATGTTTGTGGTAAGACTTTATCTGTTGGTAATTTAGCTGCACAGTAATATATCCTATTTACTTCTGATATATCACATGGATCTCTATGGACAGTCTTAATTATTATGTTCATTTGTTTTATGAAACTTTTAACTTTTTGGATTTTATTGAATTTTGATAGTCTGTTTCTTACATTGATCTCAAAATGTCTGCCCATTTCTGTTAAATCAAGCAACTCTTCTCTTAGATCATTTTCTTCTAAACTGAGGGCACATTCTTTGTTCTCCATTTCCTACTGGCATTCTATAGATTGTTCCAGAGCATCTTTCTGTGCCACATTCTCCAGTTTCATCCTATGTCATCCATTGCTCTTTCATATTGGAGTTCCCTGGCCTATCATTCCACAATATCAACTGTGTCAGAGTTGCCACAGTTTCCTGTTCGTTCTCTTGCTGTGCAAGTTCAACTGAACATTTGTACTGGTTTCCTATGAAAGACGTCAAAGTATTTTCATATGATAACTGCTCAGATGTTTCCTGCTCCACTGGTTTCTTCTTAATTTGGGGATCCATTGGTCTATCCTGCTGTGATGTTATCTGAGTTAGGTTTTATACAGTAAATCCTTCACTTCAAAGATAATTGATAACCTCAGTTTTTATTTCTTTAATTTCTCCATTAGTAATCTTCTTTTTCACTTTTCTTCTTTGTTTTCTTATTGTCTGTATTGTACAATTTTCCATGTCCAGATGCCTTGCCTGTATTTCTCTTCAAATATCTTTGGTGTTGTTCTTTTGTATTGATTAGTTTTGCTTTTTACTTTGTATAAATATTGCACCATATTAAATCTCTTTCTCTTTCCCATTTCCATATTTCTTCTTCAAATATCTCCTGCTCTTCCTGTTTCTCCTTATTTTGGGGACTTGTTTTTTCATGCTGTGATGTATCCCATATTAGACTTTCTGCACTGAATCCTTCACTTTGCAAGTATTTCATAACTTCGTCTTCTAACTTTTTATCTTCTACTTTACTAATCTTCTGTTCCACATTCCTTCTTTGTGATCTTATTTTTTTTATTGTGAATTTTTCCATATCTGGTTGCATTTGCCTGTATTTCTCTTTGAATATTTTGTACTGATTAATTCTCATTTGCATGAATATTACATCACATCAGATCTGTCATTCTTTCCCATGTCCATATTTCTTTTTTATACCTTTAAAAAGTCTCCATATTTTGTTCTTTATATTTTTGCACTTCCTCAGTTGCTTCTTTTTCCAAACAGCCAACATTTTCTTGGTCTATATAATGTTTTTTTTTGTAAATCTGCCCCCAGATTTAATAAACTCCATGTAGGAATGGTATAAGTCCTACATGGAGGGTACCATGGCCGTGCCTGTGGTTCCCCCTTGGCAGCGCACCTTGCATATTAATGAAGGTACGCTACTGAGAGACAGCTGTGTAATATGGTTACAGGATTGGTATATCGGGTGAGTTACAGTGTCCTCAGATGAGTAACACACCCCCTGCACTGTTAAAGTGCAAAATGGCACTAAAATATTAAAGTTAATTATGTTTTATTTTATTTTTTTTTTTGTTGTGTTTGTGCGGCAAGGTGCTTAGCAATGGACATATGCCAGATATCTAAAAATAGAAACTGGATACTTTAAATTTTAATATGAAAGGTCATGTTTAAGCATAGCTAAGCGGGTTTGTGCAGCATGGTGTTCAGCAGTGCTTAAACGTAACAGAGCTATATAGAAATGTATAGGTGCAGTCATCATATCTCCGGTAGCTGAATGGTTAGAGTCACGCCCTTGTGTGCAGTAGGTGCATAGTTCAAATACACAGACAGGCCATTCAGCTTTTACATGCAATAGCAAAATGTTTAAAAATATATATTTTTAATTATGTATACATTGGCATTTGTTACCCGGGTTAGTCCAGCTGGGCCAGAAGCCCACTTTCAGTGGACACTCGAGGAGAAATTACTCAGTCACACACAAATGTCCAATACATTAAAGTCACATATCAAGATAACCATAATTAGAATACATAAGGTTAGGAGATAGAAGTAAAACAGATAGACATAATAATAAAGTATCATTAATGAACAATTAATATCATTATATATATTTTTTTTATTTTTAATGATCTCTGGTTTCCCTTAGCTAAGCTCTGCTAACCACTGATAAGCCAAGCCAAGCAATGCTAAGCACTGCTAAGTCAAGCCAAGCAATGCTTAAACAGGACCTGTTTTAGCAGTACTTAGCAACTCACAGCTGTGCTTAGCTGGTTTGGGCATTGCTAAGCATTGCTTGTTTAAGCACTGCACTACTGAGCTCAGTGGGTTTGTGTTGTGCTAAGCTTCGCTTATCATTTATAAAAATGCCCCAATGGTGGCAAAGGGCAGGAAAATAACTGTATTTAAGCTGAACAGGTGGGAATATAGCCAGAACATGTTGGAGTTTGACCCGTGCAAAAACTATGGCAGGAGTTGGTGAGGGTGCACTCTACTGGGCACAGCGGTGGGGCATGCTGGATCCAGGGTCATGGTTGGGATCCATGTGAAAGACCATGACTTCTGGCTGCTGCAGGGCCAGTACCAGGGGTCTGAATCCAAATCAGAGGCCTGGGAACAGCTGGCACATGACCTCATCAGTGCAACTGGTATCCCTCACACTGATGACCAGGTGCATTACCACTACAATACCCTGAAGCATAGAAAGGGGGAACTCTTAGCTCAGTGGATCCAAGATGCTCGGGACGATAATCCCCAACAAGTTTGTAAATATAGAAAGCATTGATTTACCAAAGGCTAGTATGAATATCTAATAGACAGGTATGCATAATGGTGTGTTTCTCTCCCCACAGCTGCAGAGGAGAGAGCTCAGAACTTGGAGGCCCATGCAGGGCACCTGGCCAGGTTGTGCTGAGAGTGTGATGAGTACAGATATATCCTGCAATATTATACTAATATAATTAAGAAAGAGTACAGTAGTAATTGCCAGTAGGTATATTCTGTTTTGAGTGTACTGCAATGAATGTGTTCATAGACCTGCTCTGATATAAGTGAGTAATGCCAGGTACAGTTCAATATAGATGAAAGCATGAAACCTGCTAATGTGAAGGAAAGAAAGTTACTACTGCATTAATAATAGTAAGGAATAGCAAGTGCATACTGTATTATTAATAATGTTCTGGTAATAAAGTACAACTGCATTCATAATATGAAGGGAATAAATCAAGTGCATTCATAATTTTCAGGAAATAAAGTACAACTGCAGTCAGAATTGTTAAGGAAATAAAGTTAGTACTGCATGCATTGTGAAATAACAGCTGTCTTTCAATGCCTGCATTATTTAAAGTGTTTGAAAATAAAGACTGTTAGATGTATACCAATCACTGTTTCATGTCACCCTAATAAAGCTTTCTTGTGCCAAATGTTGTATGCATCATGGGCTGTTGGACAAGAAACTGATTATTACAACTGCTGAGAAGTAAACATGGGTATAATACCCTGAAGTGACTGAAGGTTGGCCAATAAAGAACTGTTTTGCTAAAGTGTAGATGTGAAGTTGTACTATAAGATATAACGCATTATGATATTTGCTCTGCATTAAGATCTGAATCTAGAATAGCAATGCCTAAGGTATTATAGTGTGTTTCTCTCAGGATTGTCTTGTGTTAACCTTTATATTTCAGCTATATGCATTTTTGAATGTAGTTACGCTGCTGCAGGCAAGTATGAAACTGTAATAATTGTAGACTGCAAATATACCATCTGCAACTATATATGGGTCAGGTAGGCAAAACAGCACCACAATATGGTATGTACACATCACACATATTCCCATCCACTAGGGTTTAAATGTGCACACCTACATTTATAATTTTAATACACAGTTCACCTACTGTTTCTGTCATACATGAATCTCATGCATGTATGTTCAACTCTCACTGCGGTCTTGTGTGACACTCTATTATCAGGTCAGACTTTGTTACCAGGTGAGATCTAGGCACATATAAGTCAATCAACACATAGCAGTGACTCAGTAACTCAGTTTGATAAACAATATGTATGTTCATTTTGCCACACACAGACTGGGGTTCGAATTCAGGGACAAGTACTACTATATATTGATTGATAGAAACAGACAAGTACTACTGAATATGTATAAAAACAGTTATGTATTGTTAACAGATTTTCTCCCCAAAGAACTTGCTGGTAAATAAATGTCTGTAGTAGCTGTATGAATGGTATAGTAATTTCTGTGTCCAGATGTACTAGTGTGTAAACAGCATTCCTCAGCAAGGTGATAAGACTTAATTAAATATACCATCAACAAGTACACTACTATTCCTAGTTAATAAGACAAATAAAGCTGTTGGTACAGCTGTATGCCTTGTGTGTCTGTAAATGTATGTTGATAGTCTAACCCCATGCCTGCCAAGGATGGCAGGATAAGTGTAAACTGTCTGTACTGTGCACAATACATGTCTCTCAAGTGTCATGCTGTCACGAATAGTCATCACTGTTGCCAAAACCCTTGGACACAGATATAACATCCAGTTGAAGTATGTCAGTAGCACACTCACACAACAACAGTGCACAGTACAACTTGGTAGTCATATATGTTCCCCTGACATGTAATAGTCCCCTGTAATTCTGTACCTGTAGGTGTTATAGCTTGGCTCATACTGTCCCATGTGGATAGCCTCAGAGTTATGCACGTGATACAGAAGTGATAGGGCATTTGTATACATAAAGCAAGGGCAGACCTGTAGAATACAGAACAGTACTATTGCAAACAATATAACCTATACTGTTGTTAATGGAATGTCTCTCTCTCCTCCCATCCTTTGCTTGCATCACAAATAATTATTGTTATACTACGGGTATGGTTTCCTTTTCACATATGTTGTTCTCATAACCTAATGTTGCTCCTTGTGTTTTATTATTGCTATATATTACAATGGTTGCATACTAACATACCTTGTTTAAATACCAATCAGATCTATGCCTGGCATACACAGCATTGTCAGACCTCACTCTGATGGACCTCTTGCATATCCACAAAACAAACAGTACCAGAGTTATCCATTCTAAAGACTTAAACCTTGCCTGTGATATAAATAGGACCTGCTGGAGAGATAGGTGTGCATCCCAGAGACTACCCCATCTGTGGAACAGGCTCCCCATCCATGTGAAGCAGAGTTCCTCCCTAATCCAATTCAAGTGCAACTTGGATAATTGGATGGGAAAACCAGAAATTCATCCCTGGTTTGGCACCTATGTCTCTGATGCAGATAGGTAAGCTGTAAATGATTCATCTCCCAGGCCCATGCTTACACTTATCAAGGGGATGAGAACTCGCCAGAGATTTGGGATGCAGGGCTAGGCTTAAAAAGGCCCTTGTGGTCATTAGCCTAGTAAACACCTATGAAACTATGAACATATGAGTCAATGTTGTTGGCCTTATGCCATAACAGTTACTGGCAAGTTGTTACAATACTGACTGTTATTCCATTTATTTTGTGTTCTGTATGCCATGCAATATCACTCTGGATTAATTGGAACACATTGCATGCTGTTATAACTAATAGTTAAATGTGCTGTACATGACTAACCTATACACTCTGAAAAAAACTCATCACCATAGCACAATTGGGTCTGCCAGTTCCTGCAGATCCACCTACCCCACCTCAACTGGTTGTGGCACCTAGTCACAGCATATCTGGGACCCAACCTGGAGATGCCCCCTCCACTGGTCCTGCACCACCCACAGGTGGAACCGCCTAAGGGGACAGGGCCTGTCCCCCACCCGGGTGCAGGCATGGAGATGGAGTGGTCACCCAGCGACAGCTCCCAGGGATGGTCTGCAGGATTGTCCAGTGTGATATGGACAATTGACTGCAGCAGATTGAGGGCAGACTGGTGTACCTGGAGGGGCAGGCTGGCCCTGGTGCCCAGCCCCCAGCACAGCCACCTTCAGGGCCAGGATGGAGCATTGGTGACTGCCCATGGGTGGTGAGCTTAGTCCCACTGCTGCTGTCTGAGGGCACTTGGTTCTACAATTCTACAACACCCTCCCCATCCAAGGTGTTTACCACCTCATGTCTGCTGTCTTGTCTGTCTTGTTTGTTTGCAAATGCTAACTTTTCTATCCAACTTACCTCCCCACATGTACCTATATCCCTTCCCCAACATTCCTCGCTCTCCTTAAAAAGAAAAAATGGGCATCTGTCAAGTAAAAAATATTGCCCCATACATAGCTCTCCATTTTGCCCACACCTACATTGCCAGCAATCAATCATTACAGCAATTAATCAACAAAGGTATGTCATCCACACCCCTCCCTCTGGGATGTGAGGCTCCAAATTCCAAATTGTGCACAACCTGCACAGCTGTTGCTGTAGAAAAAATGGATAGCTATGGTCCTTTCCTACACCCATCCTGCACATCTCTACCTGCCTTTCACATTGTTTTTCCCCCTGCTTGCCCCCATTTCACCACTTTCCTATCACCCCTTTTTTCTTTTCTTTTTTAAAATTAGCATTGGTTTAAGCAGAGCTAAGTGGTGTGGCACTTTGTGCAGCACTGTGAAAACCTGCTTAAACCCACTTAAAACTGCTTAAAGCTGCTTTAATTACCTTCTGTCTTTCTGACACTGTTCTGCACATCAGCAAAATTATCACCCTGGCAAGCTTCAAAAGTGGGATCTTGCCAACTATGACATAAAGCATTAGCCCACTAGGCCACTCAGCTTTGAAGACTAACACCTGTTTCCATAAACTTATCCTGTTTATCAGTGATGCACATCACAAAAATATTCAACCCTGCCAGGCTTCAAACCCAGGACCCTGTCAACAACAGCACAGTGCATTAGCCCATTAGGCCATTCAGCTTTAAGGAATCACAGCTGTTTCCAAAAACATATCCTTATTGCCAGTGACACAATGCTTGTACATATAATGGGTAAAATGACAACATACTTGGGACTGTGATACAGACAGAAAACCAGTGCACAGACAAATAAATGCTGATGGATGTACATGTGGCCTGTTGTGGAATGTCCACAGTTGTGCCAACTATATTTGGCACACTTGTCACACAACCTATGCTGTGTGGTGAAGTGCTGACACTTCAGTACACCTTCAGATTATGAAATCATGACACAGTTCAGTATCACATGCCAAATCCATCTGATCACACATGTTCATGTTAATCCTGTGTAACAGAATGTGTGCATGCACATATGTCTTGCAAATATACCTGCTAGAGTAATGACTCCATAGCTCAATCTATTACATTCCTGGCATGCTTAACATTTTTCCACCTGAAGTCCTGGCTTCCATTCCAGTATGTTGCATGTCAAGTACATGGTTGTTGAAACAATTAAATTACTAACACGTGCAATCTTAAGCACAACTTTTTTCTGCTACTGCAGTCATTGCCATGCATATTAGCACCTCAAAGGCCTGTAGGTTGGGACACACTTCACATATATGTGTAGGTGTCCTAAATGTCACCTACCACTCTCTGGATGGCACTATTACATAACATATGTACGAAAGGCACATGCCTCACCTAGACTGTTATGGGTACCCGCACCCTGACTATTCTGTGACAACAGAGCTGACACTACTCCCTCAGTCACATATACAGCTTGCTGTCCCACAATGTGTTTGCAACCCCCAGTATGACTCCTGGGCAGAATGCAGCAGCTGCAGCCTGCAAAATATGCATCAGTATGTTCAGCTATCTGCTACAGACTACCATACCTCTCAAACACATAGAACAGGGAATCCACACAACCCCCATACATAAAGGGGTGGGGGGAATGGCCAAGTGACAGGGACATGTGTCAAAGTCTTCCCCTACAAACATTCACAGCTGACAGACCAGCGGCTACTGCAGCAACATGCATATTCTGATGAAAATGATGTATGACACTCACATCTATCTGTTTCCTTACTGCCCTCAACCCACGTTGTTAAACACTAAACTGCCACATAATCAGTCTGTGGACAATGTCCAAACATAGCATGCAAAACTGTGGACATACCTCATAAATCCAAAGAGTGGACAGCATTTTGACCTACCCTCTGTGATGCTGTAGTCCCCACACCTCAATAATGCCCTTCTCACTGGCCAGGAAAAGGGTAAAGGCCTACATGAAGGCCTCAAATACACCACTTTTTTCCCATGACTTTGACAAATGAAAATGCAACCCAGCTGTTCTGAATGCAATTAGCAAGTCTGAAACACAGATTGGTGCACAAACAATCAGCTGTTCATGAGCATTACCTACAAGAAGCTATGATACACAGGTCTGTGATGTTCTCTGTGATGACAGACTGCACTATCCCAGCATTCTACCACAGGATTTCTGCACATAATGGAGTACAGCACTATACCAGATATGTAATAGTATTCCCCATTTAATCGGATGCAGTTGGGGCATGCAGGCATGGGAAATAGGGATTACAACAATAGAGGTCTGTGGTAAATATCTTGGAATTACATGTCACTGTTAGTCAATTCTCCAGCAGCTACAGACATCCCTTTTGGCTCTGTCTGCTGTGACATAGATCACAGCTCTGGCCCCTGAGTTCCCCCAGCAATGGTTTGTTCATGTATGAATGCAACTGGATTGGGTATTAGACAATAGTGACAGCCAGAAGTGGTGGATACAGCTACCATATCACATGATGTACTATCAGTCTGCTCCTCTCCCTCTGTGAATGTCACACAGGCATAGTTCAAACATTGTCCAGGTGTCCCTGACTTTTCCTGATGTATTCTGGCAGGACAGCAGGTTATAGCCAGTAGTAGTGGGGGGACACAGGCTCAAACTCAGGAATGGAGTGTACATACTGAGCATGCAACATGAGGGGATGAATACAGTTCCAGCTATTAAAGTACCATAACTGTTTTCTGAGGTGTCTGGCATGTGACAGCCATATTCCCGACAGTCTGGCAACAACCATTACGTATTGCCCAACTGTCTTCCAGATATCCACATTTGTCTGGCAGAGGGTCCACATATTTCAGACACATGTACACATTCTGCAAACATCTGTGTACTGTAGATGTTGGACACTCACAAGGAGGATATCCTACAACACGTTTGCACTGCTCTCTGTAATCGTGTCGCACAGATTTTGCTGGACTGTCCCCATACACCTGTGGTACCATTCATCTATCTGTCAGATGGTGGATGTGTGACATGGTACTTGTATGTCGTCCATAGGGGACACACCACAGTAGATGACAGTGATAGAACTGGACATATAGCAATACAGTCCATCACAGCACACAGGGCATTAACTGGTATACCTAGGATCATACAAGGTTACTAGGCTATTGGCCCTGAGGCCCTCACAAGCCTAGCCCAGTGTTTAGCCCATTTGTATGCAAGTCAGCACCTGATGCACCAGTCCAGCAGGGACACAGGTGGTATCCCAAGTGTGTATGTTCTGTTAGCCATACAGTTATCCAGGTCTCACTGGAAGCTGGTTGAGTATGTGGGACACACATCTGACTTGCCAACAAGTCTTGTTGATGTAACACCAGGTTGAGGGTGTGTGTGTGTGTGTGTGTGTGTGTGTGTGTGTGTGTGTGTGTGTGTGTGTGTGTGTGTGTGTGTGTGGGCTAACAGAGTGGAGCCTGACTTACAGTTGTGCAGCAGTCCCATCAAGGTGGAGTCCATGATCACCTTGGATGCCAGACAGAGGTCACCTCTGAGGAGTCTGTCTGAAACTGGGTAGAAGGATGAGCTAATATGTGTATAGCACATGTGTGAGGCCATGGAATTCTCTGCTGGGGAACCTCAGTGATCTCCACAGGTGTGTGTGTGGGTTAATAGAGTGGAGCCTGACTTACTGTTGTGCAGCAGTCCCATCAAGGTGGAGTCCATGATCACCTTGGATGCCAGACAGAGGTCACCTCTGAGGAGTCTGTCTGAAACTGGGTAGAAGGATGGGCTAATATGTGTATAATACATTAGTGAGGCCATGGCATTCCCTGCTGGGGAACCTCAGTGATCTCCGCAGCTGCTGCATGTGCTTTGCCAAGTAAATGACCACAGGGGCATTATACTCAATAATGGTCCTTATTGAGGGAATACAGGGATGTTGTGACCCCCATGTCCCTGGATGAAATACCATGATGTATGAGGTGGGCCATATAGAAGGTTATCCTTACAACAGAAGCAACATGGTGGGCAAATGTCATGTTGCCATCAGCTGTGTGCACATAACCCTCTTGCCTGATTGCATGCTTAGGATGTTAGTACTGTGATAATATGTGGGGACATCACTCTTCCCAAAGGGGATGACACTGCATGTCATGGTATGCAGCATGAGGCCATGTTTCTGGCACCAGTGATGTGTTTACGTGTGACCCTCTTGGCAGATGTCCACATCACTAGGGAATCCAGTGACAGCACCCAGCATGCAATCATCTGCTAACATGTTCGGCCATAGCCCAATGGCTGTGCCCTGCATCTGAGAAAAGTACATTGCACATAACAGATGGCTAAACACAGAACATTGGGTTACACCACTAGTTATAGGTCTACCACTTGGGGGTATTCCACTATGTGGACTAGGTGGGTCCTGTCAGTGCACCAGTGTGCTACCCATCTGCTGACATATGGACTGATGCCTAGGTGGGGGCGTATATCTAGGCACATATTTATTATGGACAAGTGGGGAATACTGTCAAAGTCTTTTGCCAGGTAGAGGTAGGCAGTGTGCACTGTCACCCACCATCCATGGCTTTGGTGACTGTGTCAAAGAAGTCAACCAACTGTAACAGACATGATCCCCGCCTTGACAAAGTCTAACTGTGTGTGATGGAGTGTGTGGAGGTTGCCAATGCCCTTGTTAATGAGGTGTACTATAAACGGTGCCATGGGCTTGCAGATCAGCCTACTTACGCTGATGGGTCTATAATGTGCCAGATTGGTGGATACCCCACCTTAGTGTAAAGGGGTGACAGTGGATGTCCTCCACTTGGATGGGACAAAGGTGGTATTCAGGCTTTGGTTGAATACAGTGCCTAATGGTGCTGCAAGTTCATGCATGGGGTCATGTAGGATGCATCCTGTGATGTGATAGGCTCCTGTGGTGGCTGTATACCACAACTTTGAGGTGGCAGTGGTGACCTGTTCCCTACAAATAAGGGGAAGGGGGCAGGTATTGGGATGCCCTGATGTACTGATGGGATGGACAGGGAGTGAAGCCTAAACTGAATCTGTAAGGCACCACATATGCTATACCTACAGAACTTGCATATCTGGTGTCCTCGACTGCTTCCTGTGATGTTGCAGACATATGTGAAGAATGGGATATGATTGTCTGTAGTGGATGTCACTACTGTGGGCTGGGGGTTTCCTTTGCAGGATTCCAGTAGTGATGTTATTTGCTAGTTCAGGCTAAGGTGACATTGCATAAAATGGGCACCTGCCACTACTTTGTCTCAGACAGCAGTATGTCATCCCTGTTATAGACAGAGGATGTAGTCCTGTCGGGTATACCTGACTTCATGCATCTATACAAATACACGTATAGCGCTTCTGAGTATTTGTGGATATTGGTGCCAGTTCCTACAGAGAGGATGGGGGCTGCAAAGCTGTGTATACCACCTTGCAGCAGGCTGTGTTCAACTTTGGAGTTGTATGTATTTCTGACCCTAGCTAGATGGGTATTGTGGGAGATGGTGACTGCAAACATGATCCCTTTATGGTTGCTTTCACCACAGAAGATGGCACTGATGGGATGCTGCAGTGGTCACCCATTTTGTCTAATATCAACTCCAACAGATCTTCACCTCATGTGGGGATAGCACCTAGCTGCTCCCAGGTGTTTGCATTTCCACACTTGATGGATCTCTGGCCATTTGTGTGCTGGCATGTGTATGTCTTCCAATGGAGGGTATGGACCTGAATCTTGATACAGTTGATCACGTCCATATAGGTAGAATGGTCTTCCTGGTCACATGTGGGGTCTGGTAGCTAGCTATGATGTGGATAGCTGTCTTGGCAATGGTGAACTGCCCATGCAGTGTCCCCTGTGCATCTTACTGCCTGTACAACTTGGAGGTGTGTATGTCTTTTATATATAGTGACACCCCACGTCCCATGACTTTAGCTTCCTTAACTTCCCTACATAACTTCCCTGACATTAGCTACTCTCTACAAGCTAGATTATCTGTGAACAATCTTCTATAGTCTTATAATGCCTAGCAATAAATTATAGGAACTAGCATACTATATTGAACTTAGATTGTCTGAAATTAATTCTTTTTTAATGCATTGTGCTAATTTGCTCCTGCAAATGTCAATTTTTTGTAACTTTGTATCTGTGTATTTTATAATTCTTATATTTGTAATTTGTGTAACCTTGTATACTGTAATATTTGCACTTTTCGGAGCTTTCCTCCCCAGGACTCCACTGAAAACAGGAGCCTCGTGGCCCAATGGACCATCCTGGCAAACAAACTTCAAATAAATAAATAAATAAATTTAGCTCCCACACTTTGGGATCTAACTGTATGATAGGATGGGTGACCATGTTAGGGTGGGGTGCTCTCTGCAGCTTTAAACCATGCATCTGTGACTGCACAGTTGTCAACATTTCCCAGTGTTATGAATGCTTGCAATGAGTGTAGATTCATGTTCAGACACCTAACATTTAGCAGCATGGCATTCAATGTGTGATGTGCTCACAGTTGTATGTTGGTAGTGTTAACCTCACCATGTCTCCTAATAAAGGCACTATGGGGGTGGCAAGAAACATTGCAGATGCATGAAGGACAGATGGAGGTCATCTCTGGCAAAGCATCTTGGTCTGTTAATCATATCATCCCAGGCTCTCACATACTGGATCCCCCTGGAATGGCACAGGATCACAAGCCAATTGTAACGGTCAATCATTTCCAGATTGAACTGTGGCATCAGTCTGGGTGACAGCAAAATGCTGCATAAAGCTAGTGACATACCTGACTGGTACACATAGTCAGCATTCTCAATCATGTTGCACTGCATGCAGTCCAGGGAGGTAGGTGTCAGGTCAGGCATGTCAACATGGACTGTGACACACTCATGACAGTACCTGTTGTTGAGAGACAGCAGTGCATATGTGATATGGCAGATTCTGGCACCTGGCTGACAAATAACTGTGACCTTCCCCATATACAGCCTGGTGAGAGGCACATCTGTGTGCCTCACAATAGAGTCTGATATGACTAACATGTTTTATTTATGGTGATGGCTTTGTGGCTGTGGGACACAGGTGTGTGGATATGTGTGGTATGTATTGTGGAGGAATATAGAGTTCACATATGTTTTTGCCTCGGACATCTCCTTTGTTAGTGGATGTGTATGTTGCAGACCTATGTATATGTTGGTGTGTGTTGTGTAGGTATGGGTGGTGTGTGAGGTGTGCTGATTGTGACGACAACTTGTTCAGTGACAGATATGTGGCCTTGACTGGGAGAGAGCATGGAGTGTAGGTTTGTAATGTCATTGCATCTCTCACAAATTGTGTTCCTTGGTGGAGTTTGTAGATGGTTGTCTGTGTGCATGAGGCAGTTGCTACACTGTGCTAGGATGCCCATGTCAACAAGACTGGCAGGGGAAACTGTAGGACATTGTGCAGCCATATATTCTAGACTCTGAGGGATGAAGACCAGGGAGACCTAAGGGGTGGGCCTACAGCTCAGGTGCTAAAAACAGGAGTAGGAGGCTGACATCACTGCATACAATGTAGACAAGCTATACAAAAGCAGTAATAAGTGTGACAGTAAAATGCAGTGGAGCACCTAAGAGAACATGTAGCAAGTAGCAGGAAACAGCAAGATCAGGAGGGCAATTCATGATGTATTGGCACAATGTTGCTGATAGCCACGTACATGCTGTGGTGATAGATGGTGGGGTATGATGTGGGAGTTAGTGGAGGATACTGCAGGCAAATGGGGATGTGCAGGGTGTGTACATAATGGAAAGCAATGTATGTGGTCCTGTGATGTCTTCTCTTCTTCTTGTCTTTTAGGTGTGATGTACAGACATAGGAACCCACCATCTTCAGACACGGTAAATGCTACCATACTGGATGGACTGAGACTCTATCACCAGATCCTGCTGTGGAGGAGTCACCATAATCATCCACAAAGCACTGCACTGTGAGCAGACCTCGTGGCATCAGTGAATCATGTAGCGCAACAGGAAGGAATCCATGAGCAGGTCCAATACTGTGCCACATACATGATAAATAATGCATGGCAAAGGGACACAGCTATGGTCAGGAATGTGCTGGCACTGGTGTAGGGCCTGCAACACTATAACCACTCTCGGCCACAGAGGAGTTCCTGGCAAACCTGGGTCCATCACACCATATGTTGTGGAGGTGGGTGGCACAGCTTCCACAGCAGAGGAGCATCCAGGTAAGCCTACTGTGATCATCGCATTAATACTCTAGCAGTCATAGTGGCAGCCTCTGCATACCTGTACACAGATGTCAGGTTATTCTTCATTTGTGGGGGTGGAGTTTGTAACACAAGTGTGCACACATTCTCCTGACAGTACCTCTCCCCCACAATTCTATAGGTACCACTATTGTGGCCAAAGTCCATCATCCTGTAGCCAGTGAGTGTGCAACTGTATTGTCATGGCGCATCTATGCCCTAGGTATGTTAAGGGCTGCCAGTTTGCCATGGACACAACTGTTAAGCTTAGCCATATCACAATACTTGTATGTTCAGTTGTGGAGGAGTTCACTGCAGCACATTGCATTGGTAATCACAGCGGCATATTTGCTGGAGCTGTAACATATTCAGACATAGTTTTATGATGGTCTAGGCAGTCTACTATACAGGGGGGCATTAGTATGGTGGAAAAGGGTGCACTATATTAAAGGTGAGGGCCCATCACATACACTGACATTTCACATGTCTCACAAGTGTATAGTACTAGCAACATTACCTGGATGTAGCTGCACTGCATTTGTTAAAGGCCTGTCTTGCCTGTGTCTGTCATGGTCTGCTTGTATGTTGTACATGGGATCAGTAATATGGTGTGTTATTTAAAATGCAGTTGTGACATCTCACCTGTATGTGTGTGTGTTTGTGGAGCAGCAGCCATAATAGAGCAGGGAGTAATGTAGTCAAGTTGTTTTCTTCCTCACAGGTGATCTTAAGTTTTGGAGTGTGCCTGCCTCACAACCTGATGTCAGTGTCTCATCGGACTCTAGTGATGATGGTCACCACAGTGAGGCACAGGAGTGTTGCTGGGGGCTGAATCTGTGCCATGTTTTGACATCCCACTTCCTCCTCCAATTTCCCTGTGGCCAAAGATATTGGCCAGTCTGAGCACGGTGGCATCGAACAGGAGAGTGTGGGGACTATGGCATCGGTCACTGTGGACAGTAGCCATTGCCAGGGAACTGGCAAGGTCCCACACAGGCAGATTGACAGAGGTGCATGAAAGAATACTGGTGGCCATCTAACAAATGTCAGTGGTGTCACAACACATGTCACCCGACAAATGTTTTGGGCCATTCTGGAGGCACTGGCATGTTCTGAATGCAACACCAGATGGATGCTCAAGACCATGGGTGAATCACTGGCTAGCATCCATGGCTCCATCCACAGCACTGGTGATGCTGTACATCATGTTGCCAATGTAGTGGATAGACAGTGGGGTGAGACATTGTCACTCCTTAACTGTGCAATGTCCATGCTGAAAATGTGGTGGGAGAAGTGTGTCAGACACATAGACATAGGTCAACAACAACATCAGCTGAGAGCCCACGTGGTCATGCACAGTCACGCTCCCATAGTGGCAGTACCAACAGCAGTATCAATGGGGGGTGCTGTACACACCACAATGTGGCAGGCCATGGGAATGTGGTCCTAGGTGGTCCTGTGAGGAACACTGACCCAGCAGACAGCTGTCACTATCAACAAGTAGTGCTGCATCTGACTCTGGCCATGGAGGTGCCAGTGGAACTCTTGGTGGGACCAGCTCCTGTATTCATGTCCGGCGACAGTGAACTGTACATTTTGCCATGTACAGCCCACAGCTGTCCAACATACCCTCATGTAGTGCTAGTATGTGCCTTGACTATGTACATGCACACACACTCCCGCATCACTGTCACATGCAGGTCACCACCAGACACACACAGCTTACCTTCATGGCCCAGATGACCAGCAACATTCCAGACACACACACACACACACACACACACACACACACACACACACACACACACACACACACACACACAAGTTCCACTGTGTGGCACAGCCTAGACCACTGGCAACCCCACACCACACACTTACACACACACACACACACACACACACACACACACACACACACACACACAAGTTCCACTGTGTGGCACAGCATAGACCTCTGGCAACCCCACACCACACAGTCTGCATGTGATGATACCTGTGCCACATCCCTATCATCCATTCCATCAATGCAGGGACATTCTAATATGTATGAGATGCACAGGGTGACTATAGTACAGTTAATGACACTTAGTAGTGCAGTAGTGTTATGCCCTGTAAGGTGATGTCTGCTGGCATGTGTCATGAGTTCACATCACAGTATATGTACCTTTGTTCCATGATGGTGCTTTGGTGTTAGTATTGCTGGTGCTCTGGTTTAGTTGTTTAAAGCACCTATCTAGTAAACAAGGTTTCCTGAGTTCAAATCTCAGTAGTGCTTTTAGAGCTGAGTTGGCCTAGTGATGTATTGCACTGAACTGTAGTACTTGGCAGAAGTGTAATTAATGCTAAATGGGAGGATGGCAAAATGGTTAAGACATTTGTCTTATATAAATAAGGTGCAGCGTTTGATGCTCACATGGCTTAATTGGCGAGGCTGAAAATGGCCCACAAGGGCAGTTAGCCTGTTATTAATATATGAACCTAATATATATGTGTGTGTGTGTGTGTGTGTGTGTGTGTGTGTGTGTGTGTGTGTGTGTGTGTGTGTGTGTGTGTATATATATATATATATATATATATATATATATATATATATATATATATATATATACATATATACACGTATAGATATAACTGATCACTGTCTTGCAGACCATTTCTGTTTCTGTTTTAGGTATCTGTGTGTCTACATCCGGGGGACTGCTGCCAATACAGCAGCTCAGGATGGCATGGTGCCAATGCAGGAATGTGATGTCACCAAGGTACGGCTGT
Organism: Protopterus annectens; assembly: GCF_019279795.1. Classification (NCBI taxonomy): domain Eukaryota; kingdom Metazoa; phylum Chordata; order Ceratodontiformes; family Protopteridae; genus Protopterus; species Protopterus annectens. The sequence continues at coordinate 543,043,899 of NC_056735.1, forward strand.
ACATGTGCACGGTTAACTAGGTGCATATGTGTAAGACGTTGTGTCAGGGACAATGGGGTAGGACAGCATAATCTTGCATGCATACCCATTGACACAGCATGCTTACTCTTGATACATGTCACCTGGGAGTTCAGTAGGATCATAGGTTCATAGGATCATAGAAGGTTACTACAGTCATGGCTCTGGGTCCCTTACAAGCCTAACCATTAGTTTATCTCCAAAAGAATCATCTATCAGCACCTGTTGCCCCTGCCATTGATGGACAGATGTGGGACCCCTGGGACAGATTTGTGGTGTCCCATCCACTCACCATGGCTGCACTTGATGAAGGTCTGCATGGTACTCTGTTTGATATGCATAGAAAGTGCATTCCTGAGACAGAGCAGCCTCTGGGCGACAAACCTGTCTGTCTGGCAGGTTTTGTTGATGTCACCTATCTGATTCAGGCATGTTGTGCTGACAATGCACGGGGAAGTAGACTCATATATATGGGGCAGCTGTTGAAGGGCAGGTTCCAACATTGGGTTGTAGGCATGTCACAGCCCACCTCTGGGCAACCTGTCTGATACCAAGTGGGTACTACTGATTAGAGGCTATCTGCATGGGACAGGTTTTGGAGGCCATGGATTACCTTTGTGGGTATTACCATGTACTTTCCAGTTGTTGCAGATGTCTGGATAGGTACATATCAAATGGGTCATTGTGCGAAATTATTGTTCTACTGGCTGAGGACTATACAGAGGTAATGTCCACCTTTATTCCTGGATGCATTCCCTTTACCTATGAGTTGCACCATGTACAAGGCCTTCTGACCTCTGTCACTACATGATGGTTGAATGCAACATTTTTATCAAACTAGGTACCCAGGTCTCTCAACACAAGTTGTGTGTTTATGGGGTTGCCAATGATATGGCAAACCGTGGGGCTGTGTCCTTGCTGTATGGTATTATGATACTGTTTTCTGCATTTAGCTTAAAGCCAGGACCTTGCTAGCAGTCTGTACCTGATGTAAGACCCTGTTGCAGTGTGTTAACATCATTTTATAGGTCAATAACAGACAGCACACAATTTATAGACACCACAGCCTTATTCACTACATCCATATGTGGGGGGGGGGGTGATGATTAGCATTCATGCCTACATACATGTGGGTTATGTAGGGGCACCAGCTACCCACAAGGCATTGGCATGCATACATATTGCACACACATAAGCAACACAGAGGAGGGTTGCCACCTGAATGAATGCCCAGTGCTGGACACATCTTGTAGTATTGTGACACTTGGCAAGGCAAACCATACCCATGGCATGTGCAAAGGACAGGACTTCTCTTGGTCTGCCAGTATGACATCTTATTTTTGAAGCATTTCCCTAGGTTATGAGTGGTTTATGTAACTATTACACACATGTAGGAAATGCTTGTTATCCTACACACTTGGGACCTATGTATTGTTTTAGTTGCTTTCACAGAACACACCTGGCCAAATATGACTGCAGCCTGCATGGCAGGACAGGTGTTGGGCCTAACACAGTCACACTGCTGCAAGGGATATATGTATACACACACACACGCGCACACGTGCACACGTGCACACACACACACACACACACACACACACACACACACACACACACACACACACACACACACACAAACACACACACACACACACACACACACACTCATGAACCACCCTTGTTGAAAGTAGAACTCCTACATGTCTAGTTGTACATACTATAGCACTAAATACATGTTGCATGGGGTTCCTATTAGATGTTCGACAGCTTAGGTTGTCGAGTGCCTAATTATCAATACCTAAGTGTTGAAACTTTAAAATCGTGAATGGCTACATACGTAAATTCTTTTCCCGGGAAAGAATTTCCTTGGCCGTTATCTGAGATTTGCCCTTTCCCCAATGTAGAACAGTCTCGGAGTTGGTATATTTAGTTAGGGGGGTATGGGGAGCAAAGCCCCCCACCATGTTTGGGTTCAAAAGTTTATTTTGTTTCGTGATGGCCTAGTAAATTCTTTCCTGAGGAAAGAATGGCCATTTGCAATTTTAAGATTTCGACGGTTAGGTGTCGATGTTTACACATTCGACAACCTAAACTTTTGAAGAACTAATATAGTCGCTGTTCCATGCTCCACAGAGCTTGTATGTTTTTGTAGTGTTGGACACTACTATTCAGCTGGGGGACATCTGCAGGTGCTGTAAAGGTTGCCAATGGGGGGTTAACAGGTTTGCACAGGCCCTTAAAATGGTATAACCATTGCACACAAACACAGGAAAAAATGCCATACTGCTGCAAGGGGACACACACACACACACACACACACACACACACACACACACACACACACACACACACACACACACACACATACACAGAGTTGCCAGTTTTATTACTAGAACTCCTACCTAACTAGTTGTATGTACTATAATGCTACATATGTATTGCATGCACCACTTAGCTTATGTACCTGGAAAATGTCTAAGTGTGCATCTAAAGTGGATGATACCAGCAGGCACCATAAAGTAATCCAATGGGGGGATTAGCAGGCCCTCAAAATGGTATAATGTCTCACACACTCACACACACACACACACACACACACACACACACACACACACACACACACACACACACACACACACACACAAGGCAGCCACACTGCTACAGGGGATATTCTTCACACACACACACACACACACACACACACACACACACACACACACACACACACACACACACACCCACATACACACACCTATACACTCAGTTGCCAATTCTGAGATTAGTACCCTTCTCCTTCTATAGTGCTATCTAGTACTTTAGTGCTACGTACTTATCATATGTGCCACGGACCTTATGTACCTGGAGAGTGTCTAACTGTGCATAGTTGTATGTACTATAGTGCTATGTATTTATCACATGGCAACAGAGCTTATGAACTTAGAGAGTGCCTAACTATGCATCTAAGGTGGATTACACCTGCCGGCCCTGTAAAGCTATCCAAAGGGGGATTAACAGGCCCTCAAAATGGTATAACCATCACACACATGGTAGCTACACTTCTATAAGGGATATTCTTTACATACACACATACATACATATGCAGTTATACAGTTGCCAGTTCTGTAATTAGAACCCCTACCTATCTAGTTGTATGTACTATAGTGCTACATACTTATCGCATGCACCACAGAGCTTATATACTTGGGGAGTGTCTAACTGTGCATCTAAGGTGGATTACATCTGCAGGCCCTGTAAAGTAATCCAATGAGGGGATTAACAGGGTGGAAAAGGCCTTAAAATATATTGACACTGCACACATATAGGAAAGACATACACACAGCTTCAGGGGGATATACTTACACACACTGAGTTGCCATTGTTGAGATTAGAACCACTACCTATCTAGCCATATACATTACAGTGCTATGTACTTATTGCATGCACCATAAAGCTTATATGTCTGGAGAGTGTGCAACTGTGCATCTAAGGTGAATGACATCAGCAGGCCCTGTAAAGTAGGCCAATGGGGGGTTCACAGGTAGGCACAGGCTTTAAAATGTATTGACATTGCACACACAAAGGCAAGAAATAAACACAGCAGCAAGGGGATGTACTTACACACACACACTCACTGAGTTGCCATTGCTGGTATTAGAACCACTAATGGTCGGGGCGTGGCCAAGGATGAACACAGGATAGCAGCAGATTTCTTCAGCTCCACCAATTTCATTACACTGACAGGAATTAATTACTTAAAAAATTAATTTTTGAAGTAATTTTCTTTCTAAATACGTTTGTTTTATATAGTTCTTGAACTATATCTAAAAAAGAAAGGAAATCTTAACAATATTCCTGTCAGAAATCACTGTGGAAATTTTCCTGTCAGTTTATCAGTCTGAAATGAGTTCGAATAAGACAAATTCTCAAGACTCCAGCATCAAGAAAGAACTTCAGTCTCTGATAATTATAATCCAGCAACTTACTGATAAAATGGATAAAATGGATACTAAAATAGACACCTTCATAGAAAAAACTACAAAACAAATAGACCTGTTACATACAGACCTGCAACAACAGAAGAACCAGATGACAGGCATAGAAGAAGCTGTGAATGACATGGAAAATAGAATCCAAGAAGAGGAAATCAACATTGAGTTTCTGCTGAAACAAAATACACATTTACAAACAAAGCTGGATGACCTGGAAAATAGATCTAGGCGCAATAACATTAGGATTTTTGGACTGCCAGAAAATATTGAAGGTAACAATATTACTTATTTTTTAACAACTTGGCTCCCTAAAACTTTAGACTTACCAGAAGCGTTCTCTTTTGGTATCGAAAGAGCACATAGATCTATAGCTAATACTAACTCTAACTAAAAATATCCTAGATCAGTTATAGTTAGATTTCTATCATCTTTTGATAAAGAGATGGTTCTTAAATCTGCTTGGGCTAAAGCTCCTGTTAAGATTAATGAGACAACTGTGCGTTTTGACAATGACTATTCTTCCATGGTAATAGCTAAAAGAAAAGTTTTTCTGCCACTAATAAGGGAGCTTAAAAAAGCACAGTTTAAAACATACCTTCTGTTTCCTGCCAAGCTTAAAATCTTCCTTCCTGATGGTCCTAAGGTTTTCGATGATTTAGACTCTGCTTTACTGTTTGTCAAAGAAACAAGGATTTTGGATAAAATAGAAGTAATGGAATGGGCTAGTTCTTCATTAAAGAGATTGGCAACTGAAGCTTCGTGGAAGACTTCAGAGAAGAAGAAGAGACTAAAAAACAAATGATTTGTTATATGTTTTTTTTCTCTCTCATCATTTTAGTTCATTATTAATCTTTTGAATATAGTTCCTGCATTTCCAGAAAGCCACAAATATTTTGGAAAAGATTTAATCAAAGTTATTCTCTATGTGCAAAGAAATGTTTTGTTTCATAACCAGTCAAAATACCTGAAGATTTAATGGCAAGCTGTGATTCAATTTGTTTCTCTTTCTGAAAAGAAGTAAGGTTAGTAATTTGATACATTTTTTTATCTTTACCTTTTTTTCCTTCTCCTTTTATTATTTTCTTTGTTTAAACAATGACATTCTATTTAGATTATGTAGTGGGTAAAGGGTGGGGAGGGCAGGGAGAGAACAGTAATGAAAATATCATTAGAATAATAACATATTTATTCCTTGTAAAAGTTTTATAAGTTCTTCAAATGCTATTTCTAATTATACTTTCTTGATTATACTGCTTATGCCTGTTTGTAAATAATCTGTTATGCTTTAACTAATAATAATCAGAACTAAATAAGAGTAAATAATATGTTTTATTTTTAACTCTATTAATATAAACAGTAAGTAACATTCCATTGTATATACTTCTTACAGCTTTCTCTTACATTTTTTATTTCTGCCTCACTCCCTTTTATTTTCTACTCTCTTTTATTTTCTTTATTAATATATAGAAATGCTTTTGATTGTGTGGGCACAGTGAATAATAGGATTTGTATGAAAATTGAGTTGGGAGAAGAATGTTGAGTTTTATTGCTTGTTGGTAATTTTGGGCTTAATTTCACTTACATAGAGGCTGTAATGATCTGTGGAATACATTGTGAAGGTTTTGTCATGTTTAGATGCATTTACACTGCTAAATGAGTGTTTGTCACTAGTTCTTAATAAGTTTCCCGCCAAAATGTTAAGAGAGACAATCTGAGATGTGGGCTGTCTCATGCACAGTGTTCATGAGTTACTTCAGAAGCTTCAGCTCACAGAATTCTCACAGAGAAACTGAAAGCAGTTAGTATAACCTTTGACATAGTTATCACACTGACACACCACAGATTCAGGAAAATACTCTATTCATAAAATATGTCAGTTATAATGTTTTGTTTCATAACCAGTCAAAATATCTGAAGATTTAATGGCAAGCTGTGATTCAATTTGTTTCTCTTTCTGAAAAGAAGTAAGAGGCTGTAATGGTCTGTGGAATACATTGTGAAGGTTTTGTCATGTTTACATGCATTTACACTACTAAATGAATGTTTGTCACTAGTTTTAATAAGTTTCCGCCAAAATGTTAAGAGAGACAATCTGAGATGTGGGCTGTCTCATGCACAGTGTCCATGAACTACTTCAAAAGCTTCAACTCACAGAATTCTCACAGAGAAACTGAAAGCAGTTAGTATAACCTTTGACATAGTTATCACACTGACACACCACAGATTCAGGAAAAATACTCTATTCATAAAATATGCCAGTTATAATGAGTCTAAATGATGTAGTTTCTTGTAGTAAGTAAATGTCTTATTTTAGAAGGCATAGAAAATGAAACATTTATTTAAATGTTTTTGAAAATCTACTTAACAGCAGCATAATAATCTGTGTTAAACGTTTGTGTTCCAAACATATACTTTACTATAACTCATTTAATTCATCTGATTGACAAGCATAAATAATCTTATAACTCTATTCTGGAAGAAATGTCATGTGATATATTTTAAAGCAGTAGGTTAGCATGATTGTAAAATCTGGTTACTAAAATGTGTTTGCTGTGCATTATTTTGTATAAAGCAGACAGATTTATTCTAGGGACAGCAAGTAGGATAGTGCTCAACAAAGACATAACTCAGTGAGATCAGATATATATATATATATATATATATATGTGTGTGTGTGTGTGTGTGTGTGTGTGTGTGTGTGTGTGTGTGTGTGTGTGTGTGTGTGTGTGTGTGTGTGTGTGTGTGTATGTGTATGTGTGTGTGAGTGTGATGTTTTTTTTTTTTTATATAATAATGCAAGTGTTTCTGAGAATCTGCATAACTATCCAATATGATTTATAATAATTTCTATGAATACAATATTTTACTCTATTGACAAAATGAATGTTTGCCACAAGTTTTAATAAGTTTCCTGCCAAAATGTTAAGGGAGACAATCTGGGATGTGGGCTGTCTCATGCACAGTGTCCATGAACTACTTCAAAAGCTTCAACTCACAGAATTCTCACAGAGAAACTGAAAGCAGTTCATATAACCTCTGACCTAGTTATCATACTGACACACCACAGATTCAGGAAAAATACTCTATTCATAAAATGTCAGTTATAATGAGTTTAAATGATGTAGTTTCTTGTAGTAAGTAAATGTCTTATTTTAGAAGGCATAGAAAATGAAACATGTATTTAAATGTTTTTGAAAATCTACTTAACAGCAGCATAATAATCTGTGTTAAAAACTTTTGTTCCAAACATATACTTTATTATAATTCATTTAATTCATCTGATTGACAAGCATAAACAATTTTATAATTCTATTCTGGAAGAAATGTTCTGTGATATATTTTAAAGCAGTAGGTTAGCATGATTGTAAAATCTGGTTACTAAAATGTGTTTGCTGTGCATTATTTTCTATAAAGCAGACAGATTTATTCTAGGGACAGCAAGTAGGATAGTGCTCAACAAGGACATATTTCAGTGAGATCAGATTTATATATATATATATATATATATATATATATATATGTGTGTGTGTGTGTGTGTGTGTGTGTGTGTGTATGTGTGTGTGTATGTATGTGTGTGTGTGTCTGTGTGTATGTGTGTGATGGCTTTTTTTTTTTTAATAATGAAAGTGTTTCTGAGAATTTGCATAACTATGCAATATGATTTATAATAATTTTTATGAATAAAATATTTTACTCTATTGACAATAATGAGTTTAAGTAAATGCTCATATACAAACAATTCAAGATTTTTTTTTTTTGGAAGCTGTTAATAGTATTCACATGACAGAAAATAGATGCATCTTAATATATGTAATGTCTGAATCATATTAGCCAAAGTTTTTGATTTAAATGAATGTTAGAACCTAATTTTCTCTCCTCTTGATTTCTAACATCAAGATTATTTGAATGCTATTTGAATACAAGTGTTATGTATTACATAGATCTATATAGTAGTATGAACAGTTTAAAAAAAAAAAAAAAAGTTTATTTTAGTTTATATGATGCTGTTTTACCAAATGTGTAGTTTTGTCTTGATAGATAATTGAATTGAAAACTGTTAACCTCAGTTAAATATAACTAGTATTAAATTGATAAGGTGGTAGCTAAGGTACTGCTGCTTAGGGTAGGGGGTTAACTTGAGTAGTAAATACTACTCTAAGTTGGAGTTTTCAACTCCAGGCTGGATGCAAGGTTTAATCCTTACATTATTTTCACTTGTTCATTGTTATATGTATATAGTTTTGACATCCACAATATATTTTGTATACTCATTGTCACTACAAACAAAATTGAATCCTATACAAAATCCCATAAGAGATTTAATAAATACAGCTATATTTAAAGGTACACCTAAAAGAGGAGATGTAACATTATTTATCTTGTTATTTGTTATTTCGATCATAAGATTCTTGAGTTTTAAAATGCCAAATGACATCTTTAAAAGGAATTTCTTTAAACATTAATGGATTGAATAATCCGTGTAAAAGGGCAAGCCTAATAAGATACATTAATTTACACAAGGCCAATCTAGTCTTCCTGCAAGAAACCCATCTCTTGAAAAAGATATTGATAAACTAGCCACTAATAAGTATACAGTATTGGTTAGTTCAGAGCACACTCAGAAAAAAAGAGGAGTGGCTATTTTATGGAATAAAAGTATGCCCATTCCTAAAACCATTAAGTCTTTTCAGGATGACAAAGGAATGTTTTGTATGGTTACAATACAAATTAATGGGAAGACTTACACTTTAATTAATGTATATTGGATACCTGGAATTGGTATTAATACAGTGAAACATCATATTGATAAGATCATATCATTCTCTATAGGGGATATTATTTTAGCTGGTGATTTTAATTGTATACTACATGAAAGTGATACTACCACTATAAGGAAAAGAAGAATTACATCTAATGCAAAACATTTAAATGATTTTGCTAATTCTTATCATTTGAATGATATTAATAATCAGATAGATTCAAAATCATTACCATACACCTTTTTTTCTAACAGATACAAAACTTATTCAAAAATAGATAGGGTCTTTATTTATAACCAGATGGTAGCAGATTTAATTAATTCCAAAATCATTTCATGTCCTATATCTGATCATAACTCAATTGTTTTTGAATTCATGATAAAAAATACTCATAATGTTCAGATCAGAAGGATACCAGCATACTTAACTCAGCTAAAAGACTATAAAGAATACATACTTTCAGAAGTACAACATTTTCTAGACATAAATAATATTCCTGAAGTCTCCATTGTCTATGTTTGGGATGCCTTAAAATCATATCTATATGGACAAAGTATCAGATGGTATAATAATAAAAGGAAATCTTGGGATAAGGAATTGTTAGATATTCAAAGTAAATTAGACTCTTATAAACATAATAATAAAGAAAATATTATGGACAAGAAAGTTATTGAAGAAATAAACAAACTAAATGAGAAATACAAAGAAATTTTAACTCATAAAGTTAAAATAACTTTAGAGAAATACAAGTTTTTGTCTTATTCAATAAGCCCCAAATACTTACATAGACTTAAAAATAAAACAAAAAGATTGAATAAACAAAACCATATAAAAGAAATCTTTTCTCTAAGGAAAAAGAAGAATGTTTCTAGTATACCAGAAATACTGGATGAATTTAGAAATCACTTTCACAAGATTAACCATAACAACATTAACATGGAACCTAAAGATAAAATAAAGGAGTTTATAACCACAATCATGAATAAAAAGCTTAATAAACAACAGATTAAAGTATTGGACAAGAGTATTTCATATACAGAAGTTATTACACAAATAAATAAGCTTAAATCAAACAAAGCACCGGGTAATGATGGTATTATACCAGAGATATATAAAATCCTTTCTAAAACTACATATACATTAATACATAAGGTTTTTATTTTGGCCCAAACTGAGTTAATAACCCCCCCATCTTGGCAATATACATTTATTTCACCAATTTTAAAACCTAATAAAGATCCAACTAGATGTTCTTCATATCGACCCATCTCATTACTTAATGTTGATTATAAAATGTTTATGAGTATTTTTGCTGATAGATTGAAGACAATCATCCCCGGCATTATAGATATAGATCAGACGGGCTTCATTGTAAATAGAAATACTTTTGATAATATAAGAAGAACTTTAACATTAATTGATTTTGCAAATAGGAAAAAGAAAGATTTAACACTTATTAGTCTTGATATAGGTTCAGCATTTGATTCAGTAAGTTGGGACTATCTGTTTACCTTACTGAAATGCACAAACTTCTCTGATGCATTTGTAAATTTAATTGAGCATTTATACAAAGGAACACTGGCTTATATTAAGGTAGGAACATATGTTTCACAAAAAATACCCATTCTTAAAGGTACAAAGTAAGGATGTCCACTTTCTCCACTATTATTCACTTTAGTAATGGAGCCTTGGGCTAATTTGATTAGAAACAGTACTGACATAGAGGGTTTTGAAGTAGACGAAAATACAACATCAAAAATTCAACTTTTTGCAGATGACGTTCTAATTACATCAGCAGGATCTAATTCTTCTATGTAGTCTTTATTTGATAAAATGATGAATTTTAAAAGTATTTCTGGTTTAATATTCAATGAAGAAAAAACTAAAATACTACCTATATATACACGAAAAAATATTCTCATTAGTGATTTTACTAAATATGTACCCAATTCAGGTCAGATAACTTATTTAGGTATAATACTATCTAAAGATATTAAATCTATTATATATAATAACTATAATACCTGTTTTCTTAATATACAAAATCTTTTTAATACCTGGAATAATATGTTTTTACTATGGAGGAGAGACTTACAATTATTAAAATGATAATATTCCCCAAGATTTTATACTTAATACAATCAATAATACTTTCACCTACAAAAATAATTATCAAGAAACTGAATACACTAATGTTAAATTTCTTATGGGCACCTAATAGACCTAGGATTGCATTAAAGAAACATACTAATAGATGGTCTCAAGGGGTCTTTCTTTTCCAGACTTTAATTTATATATTATCTCTTCTATTATAAAAGTTATTACTTTATTAATAGATCAGTCATATATCGCAAAATGGAAAGATTATTGGGAGCTAATTAGTATGCACTTCATGAAAATCTCCTTAACACATAAAAATATGATTGTAAATAACTCCATGTTGTGGTTGCTAAAGGAATTTTGTACTTCACCTATTACACCTAAACATATGGTTTGTTACCCATTAAATATTATTATTAGTTATCATAACTTTATATTCATGCACCCTAAGTATAGGGAATGGAATTTTATTGTATTCCCTATAATGTATACTCAGGGTATGCTTATGTCATCTACTTCTGAAGGAGCTCATTTAGCTATAGATAATGATCTAAAGTACTGGTATCAGCTGATATCTGATAATAAAGTTAAAAATCTAGATTTCTTAAAACAAGAATTTGATCTAAGAGAAACTTTCTGGTTAGAGGTTCAGATCTTTAGACAACATCTCATTGATAGAATAGATCTAATGTCTATAACAGTTAAAGAATCTATTCCAAAACTGATTGATTACTTGATATTAAATTTACAGCATAAAGTTTCTGATAAAGGTAAACTTTCATATATACATAAAATTATCAGACAAGAAACTTTTTACAGTGTAGATTCATACTGGAATTATTTCACCTCTATTAATGGGGACCCACCAACTCAACAAGATAAACAATATATATTGGAATCTGCTTATAGAACTACATCTTCCATTGTCTGGAGACTTTATACATGGAAATTTTTACATAGATCTTTTTATACACCTTTGATGATGAATAAAATAAATAATAAAGATAATCTATGTAAGAGATGTAATGTAGAAATTAATGCTGACTGGGCTCATATGTTTTATGACTGTATGAAGTTGAAAGAATACTGGAAGTCAATTAATGAATTTTTGCAGGCTCTTTTTACAGATAATTTCATTATTTCTATGTCTCTTATATTATTCAACACACCTGTACCTCAATGTGTTAAAAAGATTAAGCTTCCCTTGTTATGGTCTATCCTAGCAGTGGCCAGGAAAATAATAACTAGAAATTGGATTTCAGATACACCTCCTTCATTCAATGAATTTAAAAATGTTATGAATATAATGTGCCATATGGAAATAAGCACAATTAGAACGAGAACAACTAGAAAAACATCATATTATATTGTATGGGATAATTTACAAAATTTGTTAAAAAAATTCTAATTTCAATAGCACGGTATTTTAGTTTAATTAATTGATCTGATTGTAGTGGATGTCTTTGTAAATACTTTAGTTGTTTTGTTGAATATTATAATAATACCTATTTTTAATTACTTGTATAAAATTGTTATGATATTTCTCTTATATGTTAAAACAATAAACCTGTTTTGAAAAAAAAAAAAAAAGAACCACTAATGGTCTAGCTGCATGCACTATAATGCTACATAGTTGTCGCATGCACCATGGAGTGTATGCATTTGGATAGTGTCTGCCACTGCTGTTTGGGTGTATGACATCAGTAGCTGCTGACAGGGAGGCCACTGTTGTGGAAGACAGTAGTCACAGGGCCATAAAATTACAGACCATTACTCAGACATGGGCCGGTTGGGCGTATGTATTCGGCTGTATGTGGAATATATATACACAAACACACACACACAAGGTGGTTGATGACAGATAAGAACCTACCTACCTGCTATTACACACTAGAGCTCACAGTACTATTTGCACATGCCATTGGTTACAGTTAGTGTATGACTGGCTGCAGCACTACATCACTGTTTGCTTTTCTGGGTCTCTCTTTCTTTCCGTCTCTCTCTCCCTATGTCTGCCTATCTATATATGGTACACACACACACATATATATATATATATATATATATATATATATATATATATATATATATATATATATATATATATATATATGTGTGTGTGTGTTACCTATATATATGTATCTATATTAAACTCAACAGATCCACATATATCTTATACATGCCACATATGGATATATAAGAGTAATCATGTCTGATGGGGATAGAGAGAGACAGTTAAGGTATACACAGCTGTCTGTATGCTCAAAGATACATGGGCATCACAGGGCTATAGTCAGATGTGGGTTCAGACATGAGCTGAAATTAGCTAAGTGTAGGAGCATGCCCAGTATGACCATCAATACTTACAATGGGACTCCAGGCCAGACCTACCTGTACTAAAGTCCAGGATTTTGTGTGCTACAGCCAATTGTCTGCTGAACCTGATGAAACAGTCCAGCACCTCCCTGATAATGCCTGAGGAATTTCCTGGCTGTGTGCTGTCCATACTGTCTGACCCATATTTAGGGTGTGTACAGAGTGTATTGGACCGAACAGAGTTTTGCATAATATGTCTGGTACATTTTACATAGCACTGTGAATTCTTGGTACGTCAGTGGCAGATCATTATAGATTGATGTGAGGAACCACTGACAGACATTTTGGTTACCGACTCCATACACTGCAGGGAACCCATGCAACTGCATGAGCTGCTCTATTCTGTACCTTCTACATTTGTCTGTGCAGTAGTTCCTCCTTCGCCTTATATATGAGCTTTTGTCCAGCCCTGCTTCAGTTTCTGGCTTTGTCCACAGTTGCTGCTTTATGTAGTTGTAGGTATGCTGTGACTGGGATAAGAGATGTAACACCAAATACTGGGTTACGGACTTCACACCTCTGACTGTCCCTGTTTTGCAGGTTGTCCAGCATTGTGCCCCATACGTCTGCTCTGGTCCGTGGATGGTTTGTGTTGTACTGTTATTATAAGGCTACATGTTGACAATAACTCTCAAAGTCTTACAGCCAAAAATCTTTTCAGGGTCATATATAACAGTGGGACACAGGCCCAAACATGGGGACAAGATTTCAATATTGCTCTTAAAAATGTAGACAGTTGATAGAATGGTTTTGTATTAGCATGCATTTTCTGATGGGCATGAAGTCTGCATCTGGACTGTCTGTCATTATTTTCTCACAGCAACCTTTATTGATTTGCCAATAGTTTGCCAGACAAACAGAACAGATATATGAGGCATAAATGTGGACATTCTGTGAAACTCTGTATATTTGGGGGTATGGATTGTGCCCGGTGACTTGTTGTAAGTACTGACACAGTTATGTGACAGCCTTTATATCCTGGTGCTACACTGACTTGTTACAACCTGTTATTCTACTAGCCACCATCTAGGCTACTCAGAGCTGTGTACTGTCCATATCTGTGTCCCCTGTCCCTCCATTGTCTCTGACTTTGTCCAGCTTTCTTGCAGTAACAAATACTGACATATGGAAATTCTGTAGGTCTCCCACCATAGATGTGGCTCACATGCAAAAGAGTAGGCACAACCAGTCTTGAGCCATGTACCCTTTCAACCACAGTAATGTACTTAGCCCATTAAGCCACAACAGCCACCAGACAGTGCAGTTTACTTCCTGACACTATCAAACACAGGCACATTGATGCCTGCATATTGGGGAACTGTTACATGTCATCAAGTTGACTGGGACAGAACAGGGATTGTGTGGTCTGATGGTATTATCTTGCAAACATACTGTTACTGCAGTTGTATAGGAACCATGGGTGTGTTGGGAATAGGGGAATCTAGCATTCACAGTCAACCATCAGTCCTGTGAGCCAAGTGTTTGTAATTCCCTCACATAGTGCAGTGGCTTTTGCTGGCTTGGGGCCTACTGCATATTATGGGGTGGCCAGTATTGGGCACTGGGTTCCTGTTGTCCCACATATCTGTCAGTTGTCTGCAGCTATCCCGGTAGCCCACTCCATTCCCTTGCATACATGCGGCTGGTCTATACATATGTTACCACAGTCTACTACGCCATTCATTTGTTGCAAGGAAGAGTGACTTACCTTGTGCCTGCAGCAGTTGAGAGAACAGTGCTTCAGGGCTGACTCTGTCAGATGCATGCAGTACACAGCCTGGACATGGTATGGTACAAATTGTGTGGTGTGGCTGGCATCCTTTTTACTATATATGTGAGTTGGAGTCAGGTGTCAGTCCCTAGGTCCCTATGTTGTCAGGGCATGTGCTATGCATTGTCTCTTTGCCAAGGCCAGGGTGTAATGGCTTTGCCTATGTCTGCCTACAGAGACAGGCACAGGGGGTTCCTCCTCTGAGTCCCCTTCTGGCTGTGGGGACTTTGGCATTGGTGGGGGGCTGTGTGTCCCTGCCCTGTGATGTTCCCACCACAGCTGTTTCCATAGGATCATATTGTGTAGCATGGCACAAACTATGAACATGTGTGCACATGTGGCTGCAGAGTACTGCAGGGCTCCACCAGATATGTCTCGGCAGTGGAACCATGACTTGAGCAGCCTAAACACATGCTCTATGATGTTCCTAATGTGTGCTTGTGCCTTATTGTGCCATTCTTCAGTAGGTGTGTGTGCATTTTTGATGGGTGTCATCATCCATGGTTCCAGTGCATAGCCAATATCCCCCAGTAGATGGCCACTTGGGATGTCCCCTTTGGTAAATGTCTGGTACAGCTGTGATTCATGCCAGATATGGGAACTGTGATAACTACCAGGGCTGCCAGCACACAAATTCATGATAATGCCCTGGGCATTGCACACAACCTGACAGTTGATGAAATGATACCCCTTGCAGTTGGCATAGACTCTACCCTCCTCACTGGGTGGTGCATTAATGTCCACATGAGTACAGTCTATGGCAGCCAGTACCTCTGGGTAGTGTACTACATGGTGGAAGAGATGCATATTGCTGGTCATATCCTCAGGGGTGTGGGGTAAATAAATGTGCTCAATGGCATGTATTTGCATGACATCCAAGAACTGGTGGAGTATCCTGGATGTGGATGCCTGTGAAACCCCCATTATGTCCCCACTAGGTCTTTGATAAGCACCTGTAGCTAGTATTCTTAAGGCTTCACATTCCTTTGTTTTTACTTGGATGGGTTCCCCTCTGTTGGCTCTGGGTCTGAGGTGAAGCTGGCAGAGCTCAATGAGTTCTTGTAGTATGTCCCTGTCCACCTTGAAGTGCTCTACAGTCTCCATGTAGCCTCTGGAAAGTTACCCTGGGCCTGAACATTCTTCTCTTTCTTAGTCTGGGCCTATTGTCATCATCAACATCATCACTGACCTCAGCATCTAGAACATACAGATGTAGCAGAGCAGCAGCAGCCCCTATCATTTTGTTAATTAAAATTCCCAAGTATGTACTCCAATGGTACAGAGTATGTGGGAAAACTCAGATTGAAGGGTGTATGCATACTTTATATTGGTGTGTTGCAGATGCAGTCTGTGCGATTGGCTGACTATGATGCATTCCACCTGCCAGGGTTATCATCGAGGGATTTTAATGGACCACTGTCGGTGGAACAGGATTATCAGTCATTTATACTTGATTGGCTTTTCCAGGCTATTTCCTGTTTTTTTTTTTATTTTATTTATTTCACTGCTAAGCACTGTGGTGCTAGTGTAAACAGTGCTCAGCAGTTTTTACCCTCCCCTGTACATGGGCATGCTTAGCTTTTCTTTAGCTAGCTAAAACATGTGCCGCAGGACTAAGCAGAGCTTAGCAGCATCAGCACCCCACCTGCTTAGCTGTGCTTAGCTGAGCACAAACAGGTGCTGTTAAACTCCAATCTCCTTAAACATAGAAGGACACACCCCCTTTTGATGTGACCTACCTTGTCTATTACTACCTACATGGTTCTAGCCCTACAATGGGTTGTACCATGGTGGCCCTTTTTACTATTTAATAAAACTAGCTCATTTACATACACCTAATTGCATATACCCTGGATACTTCACTACTCCAGGGCCTGCATCCTTAGCAACCACTGACACCTGCCATTGTAAGACTCTGCAATGCTGGGCACTATAATGCAATATTTTTGCAAACATCTAATTTTCATTTTTTTACATTTATATATATATATATATATATATATATATATATATATATATATATATATTGCCATTACGACATGTTGGTGTGGTACTGTGTGCTGTGCAGCATGCAAACGTAATATATGTATTAAAAAAAATAATGTATTTTAATGATTTGCATTGCTTTCTTGACTCACTGGTAATAGTTTTGGCCATTTGCATGCCTACAGTGCCATATCCATCCTTTTTTTGGGCTTTTACAGCCCCTGTTTAAAATTTACAGTCCAGTACACGGTTCCTATCCATGTACACCACCACAGCACCTACACGGGGCCTTTCTGCTTATTGTATCACAAATCAACCTCATTTGCATGGATTTCACCAGCTTATGAGGTGAATTGCATTCCGCAGACACTACCATGGCCACATTTGTGTGACCCTTCTGACCTCTTTAATGGATCGCTCGGCAGCCATGTTCCATGCTGGGGCCATGCCACTATGCTTACACAGAGAATTGCTCCATGTAGGCTTTACTGAATCCCACCCTCCCACCCCCACCCAATGTATTAATGAACACAAATTTTTATTTTAATCTTCTGAGTTTTTCTTGTGGTAGTATTTTTCTTTCCTTTACTTTCTCTCTTAATCTTTCTGTATAATGTTTTCTGAAAAGTCTGGGTTTCTTGAATGATAGTAACAATACATAATTTCTTTCTTACCCTCAATAGTCCACTCTATCATCGTTATGGCTCTTTTTTTTGTCTCATCAGTTTTTGTGATTTTTGTGGCCTGCTACTTCCTTCTGCAATAGGGGGGGCATCCTACCCCTGAACCTGGCCTAATTCCATTGTAGGAATGTTTCTGTGTCTTGAATATTCTACACTGTCATTTTTTCCACTCCTGGCACAAGCGTGTCTACTAGGATTGGACACTTTTTTATCCTGGGTCTTGTGCACACAGCTATCTTTTTCTTATTTTTTAATCTACTTCTGTCCATGATATATGCTATATAAATTACAGTCTATATATCAGTGTCATCTTGTGAAAAACAGGGTCTAACTCATTAAGGTACTCACCAAGACTTGAGGATGAATTCAATTGCAGCAAGACTACTGTCCTTTGCTTGCTGACTTATCATCTCTCCTATTTGACCCTCTTACATAGCTAGTAAAATTATGGAAAAGATCAGATGTTTTGTATACAATAAAGTATCAGATCTAATGAAGTGACAAAGTACCTTATAAAACTGTAAAATGTCTCCTTTGTAATGCTAGGAGTCTGAGTAATACATCTGATGAACTCACTGTGTTAATAGCTAATGACAATTTACAGATTATCACTGATACAGAATCATAGAATTCTGCTCCCTATAATTTAAAAGTTTTCTCTAAGTATGAATGTTTAAAAAAATCAGTGGATAAGGAGTTACACTATGGATCTATAATGGTATGTTATCTTGTCTTGTAAAAGTTATAATGGCATTTTAGACTATTATTATGAAATGTTTTATTACATTTATAATAAAAGTATTTTTGTAGTTGTAAGCTATCACATGCCAAGTATGTCTGGTAAGGAACATTAGGAATACTTAACTAATTTGACAAACTGTCTTGGTAATAAAAAAATTATTTTACTCATGGGTGATTGTAATTATCCTGGAATTATGTAGAACTCGTTGTTAACTAATACATGTTTTGAGAATGAGTTTATTGATATTATTTCCTATCATGGATTAACATGGTTAGATAGTGCTAATACTCATTGTAATAACATACTTGATTTAATAGCAACTAATATCCCAAAGAAAAACATGGGATTTAAGGGTGACTTTCCCCCATGGGTTCTTTTAATCATAGTAAAATGACATTTAAAATGTGTCTAAATATAAATAGGTCCCATTACAGTGATATAAATATTATTTAGAGAATGGACAACCTGTAGATTGGCACCCTGATTGGAGAATGAACATTCTTCAGCAAGGTATTAATCTACAGATAACACCTGCTGAAAAACAAGACCACTGCTTCACGGCAACATATCAAGCTACCATGGAGCTCAGACTGATAAAAAAAAAACTATCAGCCACCATTTTCCTGCTTAACAAGTATAAAATAAGAAAAAGAAAATTAAAGTAAAAAATGTATGTGTGCATGTTTATTTCTGTGTGAGAGAGTATATGCATATTTGGAGAGTGAGAAAGAGATTTAGCTATTATTTTACACTCGCTAAGGAGCTATTTTGCTGTTTAGCAAGTGTAAAAAATAAAAGAAACAGAAAAAAGTGTGTGTGTGTGTGTGTGTGTGTGTGTGTGTGTGTGTGTGTGTGTGTGTGTGTGTGTGTGTGTATAAGGGTGTTTATGTTTCAGTCTGTGTGTGCGAGTGAATGCATGCAAGAAAGCAGAAAAAAGTCCACATGTTTGTGTGTGTGTGTGTGTGTGTGTGTGTGTGTGTGTGTGTGTGTGTGTGTGTGTACCTGTGTGAGAGACAGAGAGAGAATGAAGAGTGAGAGCAATCTCTGGCAGAAGCAGCAGCAGTTAAAGCGTTTACAATGTGTGTCTCAACTTAAGTCAAGAATATGTGGTTAAGCCGAAAATAAATGGGAGACAAAAGCTTAACAAAGGAACATATTTTAAATGTTCCTGTTATGAAAGCACAAAGTTATTTGAAACAGAGGAGTGTGTGTGTGTGTGTGTGTGTGTGTGTGTGTGTGTGTGTGTGTGTGTGTGTGTGTGTGTGTGTGTGTGTGTGTGTGTGTGAGACAGAGAGAGAGAGTGAGTGAGAGTGAGATCCATCAACGACTGGCAGCAGCAGTAGTAAAAAGGTTTACATATCTCTTGACCTCTTAGCTCAAGAAATGTGGATAAAGCCTAAATAAAAACAGGACAAAGGCTCAAAATTAAAACAAATTTTAATTATTAAACTAAAAAAAGTTATAAAGTTGTTTAAATAACAGAATTTGTGTTAGCATGAATTTCCTGAAGGAAATAATAGTCTGAAACTCAAATGTATGTCATTACTTAGTGAAGTGACATCAGTCTCCAATAACTAGCAACAAATTAAACACTTAGGTGTAATGAACCAAAATTATAAAGTAAATACATGTATATATTTTTTAAAGTGTTATATTTTGGATGTAAAATGCTTCCTCCAACACCATTAGCATATATTACAGCAAGTATGAAACATTAGGTGGAGGAACTATTTTATATAATATATATATATATATATATATATATATATATATATATATATGTTTTAATATATATATATATATATATATATATATATATATATATATATATATATATATATACATATATATGTATACTGCGGTGGTGGTGCTGTGATAGCATTGTCGCCTCACAGTAAGACGTTGTCCTGTTCGATTCTCAGCTAAAGCGTCTTCTGTGTGGAGATATGCATGAATGTGCATCCCTGCGTTGAAGGTTGTGCATTAGAGCTGGCAACTCAGCACGTAAAAATCTACTGCCAATCATTAGCAGACCGGAGTTCTGCTGTGGCGACCCCTAACCGGGAAAAGCCGAAAGACACAACATATATATATATATACATATATATATATATATATATATATATATATATATATATATATATATACATATATATATATATATATATATATATATATATAGATAAATATATATATATATATATATATATATATATATATAAATATATATAATATAGTAAAAAAATAAGTGTAAACACAACAATTTTACAGATGTCCCATTCTCTAAGCACAATAATGCCCTCCAGGATATGTGTTATTGTGGAAATAATGCCCTTCCAGGGGTGTAGAAGCCCTCTGCCTGTGGCATTGGGCCTTAAAACAAGCCTGAGTGGGCATAATAACACATCCTGTTGGGCATTATTACTTGTGTATAATATAGATAATTAGCAAACGTCTTACTCAAATTTCTAATACAATTTGGATTGATTTACTACTGTTTAAAGAGTACCAATATGGGTAATCAACAACAGAACTCAACAAAAGAACTGTAACTGTGTTAATGAAGTTATATATTATATATTATAAAAAGGTTAAAAAATACATTTCCTATAAGATGGAACAAGTCTATCACTAGGTTGTATAAGAGAAAAAAAAAAGTTATAAAACCCTTAAATGATTTCCTACAAATGTTATTACAGAAATTTAAATTCAATTTGCAAAAAAAATTAAATTGAAAATAAAAAGTAAAGGTTAGTTATGAATTAGATTGATTAGTAACTCATCAAATAAGAAAGCCTTTTATTAATATATAAACTCAATGCACAGTCTTCATCCATTGAATTTATCACACTTAATGCTACATTAATATCTGATGCTTACAGTAGAACTACTGAGTTGAATAAACATCATTCTGCTATTAGTCAGGATATTGGATTTAAAGATTCCATGGTATACCAAACTATTGGTTCAGGTCCTTGTTCCCTTTCTTTGAGACTCAGATATTAAGAATACACTCTATAAATCAAAGAAATTTTCATCTATCAGTCTTGACAGAACCTCTAGCATCTCCTTGTTTGAAGTGAAGGAGGAAGAAATTTCTATTTTTTCAACAGATTTTAATAAGTTATTTGAAAATGGCATTGTACCTACCACATGGAAATTATCATGTTTTATTCCTGTATACAAAAAAAAAAGATAAGAATGACCTAATTGGTAATTATAGACCTATACGACTAACATCTTTAGTTGATAAATGTTTTGAAAGATGTTTACTGGAATTTACACATATTTTAGGTTTAAGACTAACAGTTAAAATAGTGATCAAGATGGTTTCATAAGGCAAAGATCTACCATGAGCAATTTAATATGATTTTCTGATCAGGCAACAATGAGTTTAGATATTTGTTTGTTTCCAAGTGTGACCATTTAATATCTTGCCTTTGACTGTCTTTCATTTTACTCCAGTCAGAAATCTGTATTTGAATCTAACATACATTGTTATATTGTTAGATGGATTATGAACTGGTTAACTGATAGGCAACAGTGTGTTAACATATGTAATGTACAGACCAACTATTCACCTGTAACAGCTGGTGTACCTCAAGGAATGGTTTTGGGCCCAATGCTGTTCAGTCTGGTTGTCTCCAGTATTCGAAGGAATACCAAATTTTGGGTGCAGAAATACATTGATGAATGTAACATTGGATGTATAATACAAAACAAGACAAATGCCAATTATCTTAATGTGTTCTCCTGTATGATTAACAAATAGGTTATTGATACAGGTTTGAAATTTAGTCTGGACAAATGTAAAATGATATACATTGTAATAAAGTTCAAAGATTTCCCATTTATTTCGCAGGCTTACCACTTGTAGAAGACAAGGAGCACAGAGATCTAAGTATAACTGTTGCATCTAGCTTATCTTTTAAGCACCATGTTAATGTTATCAATACCAAAGCTATTAGTTAAATGGACTATCTACTGAGAAATCTCACTACACAAGATGAAAATTTGTTATGATGCATAAAAGTTATGTTAGACCTATCACTGAGTACAATAAATCATTTTGTATATAAACAAAATTTCATCTAAAAACGTTAGAAGGTGTTCAAAAGAAATTTATCAAAAAGAATTATATTAATAAGTAACTTAGATTAGGGAACAAGATGCAAGTGTTTAAAGCTGTTGTCTTTCTCTTATAGACATATTCATAGTAAATTGATATTGGCTTACAGTATATTTAATTACCTCACTTTACAGATATTATATGGTACGGAAGTTTTCAATTGTTCAAATTCTGTTAGACATCACAGTATAATATTTGTATTTAAAATATGATGATCTAAGGTTAGAGCTTCATTTGTTACAGTCAAAATTATTAAACTTTGGAATAATATTCCACTGTGGAAAAAACAATCTAGTAGTCTGGTGATTTCTAAATCTAATCTAGATGCATGGGGTGCTGATAAACACTTTCAAACAATTGCTTGAGGAATCAGGGTTCCTAAGTGGCCACAAGGCCTGAATTCTGTGGTTGACCTTAAGAACTTATGAACTTATCCATTCTGGGGGGGGGGGTTATAGCACCAGTAAAAATGCTTCTGTGTCCCTTAAGCTTTTATGTAACGGTATATGCCTAATCCCTAAACCTGGTTTGTTTGAGATAATTAAGCAAGAAGATGTTGGAGGAAGAAAAATATACAGTAGGTGGAACAGGATTTCATATACTCTTTGCACTCCATGTCCTGGAGTAATCTAATCTTCAAATGTATGCTGTACATTACAGAGTAATAATATATCTTGGACAGTTTGCTGGTGGCAGCTCAAGTCAAATCAGTGCCAAATGCCGCAACTATGGACAATTCCCAGATCCCAGCATTCTTGTTATGTAATCACTCACTTCTGAATATCAATCACCATAGATTTAAGTTGTTTGGTTGGGCAAGAGGACAATTAATGTGCTTTCAGAATTATAGATTACTCCAGTAATGGAGGGATTCTCTTTGATTTAGGTAGTGCAGTTTTATGTCCTGTAAACTTATCATTGGAATTAGCTACAGCAGAGGTGTGACATTCTTCATCCCCTACAGAAAGCTCAGATGACCAATGTACAATAACCAATTAAAATTCATTTCTCAAGCATTTTTGCTAAGAAATGAATGCTTGGTATACAAATGCCTCTGACTGGTATTTTCTGATGAAAGAGAACATCTGAATACCCTAGATGGTTACAGTGAGTGTCTTGAAACCTTTCTAGATCCCACTTCAGAAACATATATGCATCTTATTTTTATGGCAAAAATGTAAAACCTTTGATATATTTCTCTGACAAATCTCTTCATTCTCATATACATGGCATTGCATTGATCCTCCCTCAAACAAGTAGATTTTGGGTTTCATTTTTTTCTACTGTTAATCAGTTAAACAATGCAGACATTGTTCTTAAATGTTGATCATGTCTACAAGTCTACCCACTATGGCAAAATAAGTGGCCAAGGCTGTTTTCAATGCATTGTTATAAACCAGATCTCTGGATTGTCTTGTTGTCTCTGGAACTACATATGGATGAATGACTACAACAGAATGTGTATTAGAATGCATATATCCAAGAACAGAAAGCAGATAAACATTGCCTCAGTGATCTCCCTAGTGGATCTTCTTCATGCATCCAACCTGCCCATGTGCTCCTCTAACTATATAGGAATCATGCCTACTTATACCCTTTTCAAGGCAAGAGTCTTAAAATCCATTTATCCTGTCTTGGTTTTGAGTCAACCTAGTCCATAACCTGAGAGGCAAGACAGGGTGTCTGGGAATGGGTCAGTCTGTGGTCACATGGAAGAATGACCCAACACCCATTTCTTTGCTACAGCTACTTTTTCTTGGGATATGTACATGCATGCCAACAAACATGCAATTTCTGGTATATGAAGAAAATGATGGTGAAAGCGGGGTAATCAACGTTTGTAAAGGTAATCAACTATGGACCATTTCCCCAGGGTGGCACATACACAGGTGACACAACTGACAATCCCCTCCCCCACCCTCAACCACATACATCAGCTTCTGTTAATCAGATCTGGGTCATCTAAGACAAAGTCAGACCTGTATGTTTTTTATCAACAGCTGGCAGAACTAGCTGACTTTGTTAAGTATGAAATTGTTAATGATGTTGAAAAAGAATGCCAGAATGATAATTAATATTGAAAGAGGTTAATAACGTCAAATCCAAGCCAGTTATTTTTCTCTGAAAATTTCCTTGAGTATGTAACTCTTTCTTAGACATTTTTGATATCATATTATGACTTCATATGCTACATATTAAATGACTGATTAGATGCCTATTATCAGTGTATAAAACCATTAATAGCAAGCTGTGAATAAAAGGTCTCATTCAAGAACATACTTAACTTCTTTAGAAAAAATGCTTAAATTTAGTATATCATTCAAGCTCTTTACTGTTTTTACAACTGTTAAGATCTGAAATCTCAACTGACTTGCATATCATCAAGTAAAGTTCATCATGTAGAGCCTTTATAACTTCAGAGGTAATCAGCATTACAGCTGAGATGTAGTTAAGCTATAATCTGGCCATCTGTATATAGCTCATTAAGAATGAACTGTTTACCTTATCATTAAAAAGTAGTCACAAGTGTTCATTGTTTATCCCTTCTTTTGTAATGTTATATGTCGATTTATTGCTCTTCAGAAATATTGTTGGTGTTTAGCCCATATATATATATATATATATATATATATATATATATAGATCTACCTGAAAACACTGAAAGTGCACAATGCCGATGATGAGAACACCGACACCGGAAGATCTACAACAGAGAAGACTGACAGTTGAGAATCCCGATGCTGAGAACACCGACATGTTAAGTCAAGTGTGCGATAGGGACGGACGTTAGGATCAGGGTGTGGGTAAGGTAAGTGTGTGATAGAGATGGACATTAGGGTAGGGTGTGGGTCAGGTAAGTGTGCAATAGTGACAGACTTTAGGTTTAGGGACAGGTTAAGTGAGTTAGGGTTAGGGTGCGGGTAAGGTAAGTGTGCGATAGTGATGGACTTGAGGGTTAGGGGCGGATTAAGTGAGTTAGGGTTAGGGTGTGGGTAAGGTAAGTGTGCGATAGTGACAGAGTTAAGGGTTAGGGGCAGATTAAGTCAGTTAGGGTTAGGATGCGGGTAAGATAAGTTTGCGATAGTAATGGACCCTAGGGTTAGGGTTTGGGTTAAGGTTAGTGCATAGATAGTTGTGTATGTAAGGTTTAGTGTAGGTTTGTAAGATTTTTGGTGTGTTTGTGTTGTGTGTGTGTTTTTCGGGAAAGATATTTGTTTTGTTGATTATCAGGATTTTGGTTTGTCGGGCATGTGAAGTTTCATGTTTTTGAACTTTCTTTTTTTTGTCGTTTTTTTTCATGTCGGTTATTTCATTGTCTATGTTTTGGCATGACGGTGTTATCAGGTAGACCCATATATATATATATATATATATATATATATATATATATATATATATATATATATATATATATATATATATATATATATATATATATATATATATATATATATATATATATATATATATATATATGGGTCTAGGACACATGCTCGACTAGCATATGTCCGAATCACAAAACATCAAACACACATACACAAAAGCACTTAACATCGAAAAGCACTTCTGTGTATGTGTAGTTAAAAAAAATATATATTTTTCTGCAGGGGGACTTTGCCCCCCTACACCCCCCCTACTTTATTATTCTCACTCTGAGATCGTACTATAGTGGGGAAAAGGGAAATTTCCCTTACCCACACTGTAGTCCGATGTATGAAACAGGCACGCATACACGGAAGCACTTGTCAATGTTAAGCGCTTTCGTGTATGTTTGTTCGATGTTTTGTGATTCGGACATATGCTAGTCGAGCGTGTGTCCGGATCCCATAAATATATATATATATATATATATATATATATATATATATATATATATATATATGTATATATATATCGCTTTGCCTTAGAAGTATATTATTTATTTAAGGTTTTTGCAAAAACAAAAGTGCTGCAAAATCAGAAAGCATACACCAGGCTGTTAAAAATTGCATGAAGAGGAGGTAAGACATATTGCTGAATATTAGGGTGGGTCACCAATGTTTAATTTTATATTTCAAATTCACAAATCTCTTGGAAATTCACAAAGGAGACTTGTAGGGTAAAAGTTAGTAACATGAGCAATGCAGAACTAACAGTACTGTGTTTTTGTGTTGTAATAGTGCTACAGAGGTAATTACTGATTCAGATATGTGCAATGATTTGGATACATCCAAGAACCACATAGAGCAAACCTTCGTTAACACTCCTTCACTGGTCTTTGAATTGAACACCTGGCATATATGGAACAAATATACTAGTTCTGTCAACACATGCAATGCTGTTGCATAGTACACACCAACATACACAAATATTTTGACAAACACATAGGACAATCACACACACACACACACACACACACACACACACACACACACACACGCGCGCACATGCGCACAGATGCACACACACACACACACACACACACACACACACACACACACACACACACACACACACACACACACACACACACACACACACAAACACACTCTCTCTCTCTCTCCCTTGCATGCCTTACCTGCTCCATAGCTTCCATAGAGAACAATGGATGGACACTAAAAATTGAAGATAAAATACACTGCTCTGCTCTGAATAGCTTGTCTGTGAATGGTTGTTTTATGCTATTTCAATCCCGGGGTAGAGTTCAAAGCTAGTTTACATAAGCCGTGCCCCCAGAATGCCACATTTGAATGCTTTATCTAGCAGAGTATTGCAGAGGTAGTATCCTTAGGCTTTGTAGCAATCTACCAGAACAACAATCTTAATATCAAAATTTGTAGTAAACTGACAAACTCTACTAGAAACAGGGTTGCAAAGTGTGCTATCTGTACTGTGTATTTTAAATACCCCCACAGTAACACAAATACAGTTGACACTGTATTCAAACCCTCAATTGTAGTGAATAAGGTCAAATTCAAGACATGCACATAACTATAGAGAATTAGGCAATGTTAGAGTCATAGAACCAAAAGAATAATTTGAAGCTTAATAACCATGCTTAGGGTTTCCTACATGGAAGTTTAAAGCACTTAAGGGAGCATTCAGTACCTATTGGTCTTAAGGCTCGTTTTGGTCCAGCAGCAGTAATATTCATACAGCACCCTAGAGGTTCGAGTCCCAGTCCCAAACAAAGCTAGTATTATTCTTTTACTTCTGAGTCCCACAGTGCCTAAACAGAGGGCTTCTCTGCACTTGTGAGTTTGTGTTTGTAATTTAAATATTTATTCTTTCTTTCTGGTTTAAATTACAAGCACACACTCATAACCTCACTGCTTCACAATGATGAGAAGATTATTCCAGAGCATAGGGATCCTTTGAGACACATAGCTGTCTCACCAGTATGTTCTTCTAATGCCACAAGCAAAGTTTCAATTCTTGGAAGTAGTGTTTCTAGTGATATTTGTTTTTCAGTTGTGCAAAAGGTCCATCAGGGCTAGATCTAAGAATCTCTTATATGCCAGACATAGATTGCCTTTCAGTAACCTGTAGGAGACTGAGTATAGAGACAGGGCTTTAAGGAAATATGTATAGGACAATATGTTAATACCATGGATTCTCTTGATGACGATCATCTGTGATCATTCCATCTGTTGCATATGCCTACTCTGGTAAATGCCAAAGGTGGCATTACACTCAATGATCAGTCTGATAAAGGCTCAATAAAGAGATATTATAACTTCCTTTGACCTGGATGCCATACCCTTACTTATAAGTTGGGTGACATAGAATAATTTTCTTACTACCCTGTCTACATGTTGGTCGAGGGCCATATTACTGTTTTCATATGTTCCCAGATCACTAAATACTGGGCCAGCTTTTAGGGTCATCTTATTAATGGAGTAATTAACAGGTTTTTACCAAAAGACACTATAATTCAGTACTTGGCACTGAGTTTTAATCCATGACTTTGGCACTAGTCATTTGTTTGCATGATGTTAGTGTCATGTGAGGAATGTATGATGGCTCCCATTTTGCAATTGTCTGTAAAGAGGCCCTTGACATTAGACTTGACACCCGAGAAGTAGTTGACAAATAGAAGTGGGCCCAGCACTGTGCCCTGAAGTACTCTGCTGGTGACCATTCTCTTGGTTGAGGTGGTCTCACCAATCCTGACTTCATGGGAACTTTCTGTGAGACAAATGGCAATCCAGCAACTTATGTAAGGAGTTATGCCTAGTTCATTGAGTTTGTCATCAACACCGGAAGGTGGTGTTGTATCAAACACTTTATCCAGGTCTAGGTAGACTGTATGAACCATTTTCCCATCATCCATTGCTTTGGTGATTCTCTCAAAGAAGTATACCAAGTTAAGTAGGCATGACCTTCCTTTGACAAAGCCAAACTGGGATAGTGTCTGTATGCTGCCAATGTCTTTGTTGATCATTTCCATGATAATTCATTCCATGGCATTGTATATCAGACAAGTCAGACTATTGGATCTATATTTTTTGGGTTCTGTTGATGGTCCACCCTTGTGAAGAAGAATAACCATTGCAGTTCACAATTTATGTCATGCATAGCCAGTTTTGAGACTGTAGTTGAAAAGTGACACAAGTGGTCCTGATAGACCATGTTTCAAGCTATTTAGGAGGCAATCCAAAATATTGTCTGGGCCCATTGAGGCTGTGTTTTTGCCTTAGTGAGTGCTGTCATGACTGCACCCTGCTACTAGTTGGGGGGTATGCTAGTAGGGATTCCTTGAGGGGGGAGTGGAAAGGTGAGAGTGGGGATGAAGTTAGAGCTGAATTTTTCAGACAGCAAATTTGCTATGTCATTCTGCTTTTTGAAATTAGTAACATTATCTCCAGTTCAACACACTACTCTGTGTACTTTTAAGGTTTCAGGTATAACTGTAGAAGGTTTTTTGTTGTATTTAGCCTTGTTGCATTTAATTATTCCTCCTAGTCTCCCATTTAATTTAAATAGTGACCTCTTGCCATTATGAGAGTTGATCTTTTTGATTTTGGCTATGGCTTTTTTCCTTTCACTATATATCCTGCTAGGGCTGGAATTCTATGAACATGTTTTGTTTTTGAGGTTTATTTTGCACTTATTTCTGGTAGGTACAGCAGCCTCTATGCAGCCATTTACATGGTTGTACAGGGTTGTTGTGAACAATTACACATAGGCATAGATTGCTTCTCAGAGTGTGAACGTGGAGTTCAGAGGTGCATTAAATTTTGACAAATTGTAATTTAATAGTAGTGGCTTGCTTTAGAATAGTTCCTAACTGCTACTGGATTTGCTGGGTTTTCCATGTAGATTTTTATTCCAAAGGAGATAACTTTGTGATCCTACTTCACCCATGAGGAATTGACAGGGGGGAGGGGGGAATGGTGCGGTGCAGCTATCTCACATATTGGTGAGTTCTAGGTCTTGTATGTTTGGACCTCAGGTTAGACTGTGAACTACATAGTTATGGGTGTTTGTGTTATTAAAGTCCACTAAACATCCTGCCTACAAGTTGGAGGTAGTGTACATTTCCCATTCTATAGACAGGCAGTCAAAGTCTCCCATAAACAGGGCATTTGGCTGGATGGTGAGTGCCTCAGGTCTTGGTATGAGTTATGGGATTCTTTGGGTATAGTTGTTGACCTACTGCTTGCTAGATTATGGTAAGGGACTTTTTCTATACTGATTTGCCCATGGATGAACACCAGAGCATCATCCAGTTAAACAAACCTAGAGGTATATTTCTTGCTAATGTAGATCAAGACACCTTCACCTTTAGTCTCTGTGTGGCTGATTGTCTAAAAGTGTGAGTGGCAGTTAGGCATTGCTCTGCTGGAGTACTTTTTCAGCTTTTAACCATGTCTTAGTAATGGCACAGATGTCAATATTCTACACAGTGAGAAGAGCTTGTAGGGTGTGGAGTTTCTTGTTAAGTCTCCTAACATTGAGCAACAACTCTTTGAGGTGCTACAAAATGTCAATTTGTGATTCAGAAACATACTAGTCACACTGAGGTAAGACAATTATCAGCTAATTTACATGTTTCTTGAATAGTAGTTAGTACACTGATATACAGATTATGGCTGATCTGAACAGCATTGTAATAAACTGCTGCTCATGTAGACAGTGACATTCCCTGCCAGTAACTCTCTCACACACACAAGGGCATAAACATGAACACACACACACACACACACACACACACACACACACACACACACACACGCACACACACGCACACACACACACACCACAGTACTTGTACCTGTCCCTGCCTTATCTAGTTTGTCACATTTCCCCCCTCACTTGTAATATTTTAGTGAAATTACGGCAACTGTGTATTAGGCCCTGGTGATCTAGTGTATTCCCCCCCATCCCGGTTATGATGTTGGTGCTGGCATAGTGCTGTAGAGAATCATCCCTGGCATATACTATATCCCCCCACGTTCCCCCATATTATGGCTGTGCTGTTACAGCACTATACTTTATACCTGGTGTCCAATGGTTGTCTCCTGTGATCATTATAGTAATGTTTGTGCCATTATGACACTTAAAGTAGTCCCTTGTATCCTAAGGGTCTCCCCCCTGATTCATGTAGTAAAGTTGATGCCATCATGGCACTTATAATATTCCCTGATGTATGGTACCCTCCTCGTAGTACCATTGGTCCTGGTATGGAGCTTTACAGGTGAATCCCTGATGATCTAGTGTATCACCCTGCCCCTGATCTCTGTTTTACTATCTGTGCTATTAAGGCACTTTAAAAGTAAGCCCTGGTGTTTAGTGGTTACCCCTACCTTGTTCATGTTTGGTGGTTTTATATAGCCAGAACCATAATATGTTGGGGATGGCTGTGCAGATCTACATGGCTGGGTGCTTTGTTGAATTCCCTTGGCTGTGTAGATGCCCTCTTGGAGGCATTTCCTGGGAGAGCGTACACGACTAATTAACATATGCCACCATCTGGAATGGCTCATTAGCATTCAGCATGGCCATGTTGGAGCACCATGTAAGGGTGCTTGCTAAATCAGAGAAACTACTGCAACATGAACAACTCTGTGTACATGTCCTGGTACCTTCATAAATTCCATCCTATATGTTGCTTATTGCTATGACTAAAGAAATTAAAACCTTTAATGTATTTCTCTGACTATTCTCTTTATTCTCACGTGCAATGCACTGAATATTATTCACTGAAAAGTGAATAATATTCAATGTGATGCAGATGAATTCACTGAAAAGTGTAACAGATAGAAATGACTTTGGAAATTCTATGGTTAAATGAATAATTGATGTTTAATTTTATTATAAAAGCAATCACTTCAGTAATATAGTTTGAACAACTTCAAAGAAGGTATGTAGCACAGATATTGATGTTGTAGAAGTAAAAAAAAAAATTTTTTCTTGCATCTTCAGATACTGATTTATCTAGAAAATGTCTCAATGAAAGAAATGACTGATGAATATGCTTCTTTTATAGACACAAAGCAGCACTAATCAAAAGAACAAAGTTATTATATACAAGGACTTCATTTTACTGCCATTGTTTTTAAAGCATTGTTTTCATTAGTATTTTTAGAAAATGGTTTATGAGTCATCTTCTTTCTTGCTTAAAATGTGCATATTATGCACAGTTATGACTTCAATGAAATAAGCCACACAATATCTAGGGGCACCTGCAGTCTCACACACACACACACACACACACACACACACACACACACACACACACACACACACACACACACACACACATACATTTTGATTACATCGTTTGCTAAACTGACAGATTTGACTATAAATTCTATTATAGATAAGAGGCACTTTTATGAGTTACCTTAAATCTGCTATTCATTAGCTGCATGCAACTTAGTATTCTTGAAAGTTAACTTAAAAGCTATTCTGCAGAACCAAAACATGAAGAAGAACAAGGACTCCCAACAGCACTGAAATGAAAGCAAAGATGTGGATTGCAAAATTTCAAAATTATTCTGCTTACTTAGATCTGCCAAGTCATATTATAATTTACTGAGCTTCAGTGATTGAGCAGAATAAGCAAATATTGTACCTTAGTTTTTTTTAATTCAAGTAACAGCAAGAACGTGGAACATTTTACAGTAAATCACAGTGACTCATTGTTACTAATTAAGCTTCTTTTACAGTGGGACTATATTATATGAATAGAGCAGCTAAATTGCACTATAGAAAATAAGAATATTAAACCTTCACTTACTGTTACTGATCAAGCCAAACCTTGCAAGAAAAGATAAAACGAAGGCTTTAAACATACTTAATCATTAGGAATATAACTAAGGTGGGATAAGAAAGGTAACCAGTGCTATCTACTATGGTATTATTACTAGGATGTCTAATTATTAATTTCTGAAAGTATACAACATATGGAATATTGGTATGAAATTATTGCATGAGTACCCTTTAAAAGGCATGCAGCGATGCACACAAAGGGAGTCATATAGCTGCAGATTCACTCTGAAGCTTTCAATGAGATAGAAGGCTTTTCCTCCTACTCACTGTTGCTTCCTCATTGCGGTTCCCCTTCCCATGGGGGAACAGGCAATGACTAGCTGGCCTTATAATTAATAACCCTATCATGAATCATCTGACCTCCTTAACAGCATTATATTTCAAAACCTAATCTCAGGAGAAGTCTTAAAAAAGAAATTCCACAGTAGATGCTTCTGTTCCAGAAAAGTAGAGATTTTGCCTTTGCTTAAAGCCTTAAAATATTTTGTCTCAGTTTCTCTTGCCTTATGTGGTCACTGTTTTCTCAACAGAATGCATATATTCTTTCTGGTATGTATACTGACAGATTTATGAGAAAGGATCTTAATTTATAATGCAACCATGCAATGCTGAATCTTGTAAGACATATGTTTCATAACAGATTACGTTTAAGTTGGTCTCCTGCAGGTGTTACAGCTAACAGGCACTTCACTTGTACAGTTACAATTGGAGTCAATACAGCACAACTGAAAACAATACAGATTATTTATACTGTGCTTCATAAACTTTTAACAGCAATATGAACATAAAACTAAAACATTATATAATACAGTGTGCTTAATACTGCTGCAGCATTTTGGCTACAATTAAAGGAAATTATAGCAGAGTCACAAAAGCATTCTTAAAGGCCATGCCAAGCAGTATACATGCCTTTTTCAGACATTAGCATTGCTCACTATATAGCATTACACACTCTTCCTCAGGAAAACAAAGTCAGTGTAACAAAAAAAAAAAAACTAAATGCCCCACCTCAAAAAAAAAAAAAAAAGAAGAAAAAAATATGTGTGTGTATGCGTGTGTGTATGTATATATATATATATATATATATATATATATATATATATATATATATATAAAAACAATATCTATCTATATATAGTTGTAGTTGACAAGAGTGAATGCTTTTTACTGCTGCTAAATAAAAGAAAAAAAAGAAAATGCTCTGTTAAACAGAGTTTTTGACAAAGCTTTTTGCATTGCAGCAGGTTAAGGGAAGTTACCCTTACCCTGCTGTTGTTTGATCTCTGAGCTAGTATATATAACTTGCAGTGTGTGCAAGATAGTTAGAAAGATAGGTGTGTGTATGTGTGTGTGTGGGCTCATGTGTGCCCACACACACACACACACACACACACACACACACACACACACACATACACACGCATGTGAGCGCACACATATTGATAAGGCTTAGAACTCCTTACCTGTATCCATAGGTCTCCATCTACTAAGAGGCCAGTGTGGAACACAGACCATAGCAATGTGTGACAAACAGTCAAAATGTGGAATATCCTATTTTCACACAGCGTGAAAAGTGTACCTTGACCATGGCCATGGACTTTCAACCAAAATATATCCGTACACACACACACACACACACACACACACACACACACACCGCACGCACACACATGCATGCATAAACACACACACACACACACACACACACACACACACACACACACACACACACACACATACATCCACCCTTGTCATACCTCTCAACTGCCCAGAATTTTGCCTCATAGTTTTGGTCTGTTCCTCAGAAAATATGTAGTTTTCTGACAAATCACAGAGGAATGAAATAATAAGGTAATGACAGAAATTTGAGTTTCAGACATCATATCCTTCAGAACATGTATGGTAACACAAAGCCTGTTATTCTAGCAACTTTCTAAGTTTATAGTAGCAATATTTAAAATTGGTTCCTTTTTGGGCCTTTGTCTCCCCATTAATTAAGGCTATGTCCAGATTTCTTGTGCTTAGGTTGAGTGTTGTCGGCCAGGAAACCATGTAAGTGAACACAGAGAGCACTCTTGTCTAAATCAGAGCATTGGCAGTCCACTGTTTTGAGCGGAATGTCACAATGATCACCAGCGTTTCACAGACACCTCTCAATCTCTTAATACAAGACATCTGGACAAAGGCCAAAATAATGGGTGCGAGGGTCAATGACCCAGAAATAGGGACATAAAAAAAATGGCAGGGACCTGTGTGGCAGCTGCTGCTTCAGCTCGTCAGACAAATGTGCATTATTTGTGTAATTCTGCATCTAAATCAAGTAAAATTACCGAATCAGGGACAAAAACATATGATAAGCTAACATACAGCAAGGAGAGACTTCAGGAAATGTATCTATAAAGCTCAATGTGCAATAGTTTTGATGGACTGCTGGTTGCAAGGCCTAATACACTCCATGAGCTACTGGCTCTAGGAATTATACTGAAATAAAATTCAACCTGCTCAGATAAGGTGACATCAGTGTTTATTGCTCAGGAAAGGAGAAGGAAAAGAAAGAGGTGTAAAAGAACTCATAAATGAGGATCCAGGGCTGGAATCATCACAAGATTAAAAGTTAACCCCTTCAGGGCTGCACTCCCATCCATTCTACTGGCTAATGTTAGTTCCCTGGAAAACAAAATGGACTACATAAGTCTAGAAATAATTATCCAAAGCAAGGTGAGAAACTCTTGTGTATTTCTATTCACTGAGACTTGGCTGAGTTCTAGCATAAATGACAGTGCAGTTCATGTGGAGGGATTTTCATTATTTTGTGCAAGAATACAGTCTCTCTGTGGGAAAGCAAAGGGGGGTGGCGTCTGCATCTACAACAATAACAATTGGTGCACCAGGTGTGAGGTGGCAAAAACACACTGCTCTGAGGACCTAGAGTTTATGTCACTGAAATGCAGACCCTTCTACCTACCAAGGGAATTTAACAGTGTCAGCGTCACAGCAGTATACATACCTCACAGTGGCCAAACAAAGCACTAGGTAAATTATATCAGTCTATAAATGATTTGCAAAATCAAAATCCTGACGGAGTACATATAATAGCAGGTGACTTCAATTAGGCAAACCTGAAAATAGTCAAACCTCAGTACTTCCAGTATACAGACTTTGCAACCAGAGGGGAGAATACACTGGACAATGTCTATACAAATATTAAGCTAGCATTTAAGGCAGTACCTCACCCCCACTTGGATAACTCAGATCACCTTGCCATTATGCTGCTAACATCGTATAGACCACTGCTGACCAGGGGGAAGCCATCATTGAAGTAAGTGATACTATGGCTGGAGGGAGCAGTCTCAGCACTACAAGACTGTGTTGAGAGTACAGACTGGAACATCCTCAAGGAGGCAGCCACAGTAAACCAACACATCAAACTGGAGGAGTACACTGAATCAGTGATGGGTTACATCTCAAAATGTGTTGACGATGTGACAGTCACCAAAACCATCATCAAAAGAGCCAAACAGAAACCCTGGCTAGGAAGTGAAGTGTATGAGCTCCTGAAAGCAAAGAATGTGGCATTCACGTCTGGTAATAAAGAGGCTCTCAGACTGGCCAGATGTCAATTAAACAAAGGTGAGAGGGAGGCCAAATGCAAATATGGTCAAAAGATCATGAGCCACTTCTCTGAATAAAGGGACCCCAGGTGCCTGTGGCAGGGCATCCAGTTTATAACAGATTACAGGTCCCCGCCTTCACAATGTGATGATGATAATACAGAATTCCTAAACAAGCTCAACATCTACTTCAGTAGGCTTGAGGAAGGGAACAAGTCAGTAGCAGAGAAAACCACCAACGACCAGAGTGAGGAAGAGCTCAGCCTCAACCCTGTTGATGTCAGAAGGACCCTATGAAGAGTTAACCCCAGGAAAGCAGCTGGACCTGATAACATTTTTGGAAGAGTGCTCAGAGACTGAGAAAACCAACTAACAGATGTACTCACAGACATCTTCAACAACTCACTGAGCTAAGCCATTTTGGCCACATGTTTCAAGTACACAAATGTTATACCACTGCCAAAGAAGTAACCACCTACTAGCCTAAATGACTATTGTTCCATAGCTCTCACCTCCACTGTGATGAAATGCTTTGAGAGACTTGTCAGAGATGTAATAACATCCAAACTACCTTCAGACTTCAATCCACTCAAGTTTACATACAGACCCAATTGCTCCACAGGAGATGATATTTCTTTGGCACTCCACTTATTGCTGGACCACCTGGAGAACAAGAATAGCTATGTGAGGCTAATTTCCATTGACTTCAGTTCAGCTTTCAATACAGACATCCTGCAAAATCTGATCAGAAAGCTGGTTCAACTGGACATCAACATTCCACTATACAACTGGATTCTAGACTTTCTTATAGATAAATTCCAGAAAGTGTGTGTAGGGAAGAATACATGGGACAGCATCACCTGAACACTGGAGTCCCACAGGGGGTGTGTCCTATGCCCTGTGGTTTTCACCATACTAACCCACGACTCTACTGCCAATCACAGCTCAAACCATATCATCAAATTTTCAGATGATACGACAGTTGTGGGTCTCATTAGGAATGATGATGAGACAGCCTACAGAGAGGAGGTGAATCAGTTCACAAGTTGGTGTTATAGCAATAATCTTGCTCTAAATGGCAACAAGACCAAAGAAATAATTGTGGACTACAGGAAGAGCAACAGAGAACACTCTCCACTCATAATCAATGAAGAAACAGTTGAGAGAGTAAAAAGACCAACATTTCTGGGGTTGCAGATTGCAGAAGACTTGATCTGGTCAGCCAACACAAATGCCATCACTAAGAATAGCTTCACTTCTTGTAAAGGTTAAGGAGAGCAAACCTACCATCAATGGCTGTCACAACCTTCTACAGGGTCATCATTAAAAGTGTACTGACAAACAGCTTTACAGTATGGTTTGGAAGCTGTTCTGCTTTTGAGCACCAGTCCCTCCAGAGGGGAGATAAAGCAACTGAGAAGATTATCAGGAGCTCCCTCAAATCCATACAAGACCTGCACATGTCTAGATGTCTCAACAGGGCACGATAAATAACCAGGGATAGCACTCATCCTGCTTACAAGCTGTTCTCACATTTAAAATCAGGAAGGTACTTTTGATGCATACACTGCAAAACCACAAAATTCAGAAACAGCTTATTTCCATTAGCCATGAGGTTACTGAACTCTAGGAACAGTACCTTTCACGTTGGACATTAAGGCATTAATCCAACAATAGTCTCTATATTGCAATATGCAACAAGGTCTTACCCGCATTCAGACAACAAAGTCAGCAGTAATCAAACTGAACTCTCTTACTGTGCAATATAAATGTAGGCCTTAAAACAATCATTTAGGTGCAATTTTTCCAGTGAAAGTAAGCTAATAACCTAGTAATGAGTAATAATCTGTTAAATCAGTACAATAATGCAAGTATTTATTATTGTTGTGTTTGTCGTCTGTCTCTATAGAATTTTGTGTATTATCGTCATGTTAAATGTAGTCTATGTATTGTATGCACATTGAGTCTGAAGAAACATAATTTTGCTTGGTTCACACTTGTGTGAATCAAAGTGACAATAAAGTTTAGTTTGACTTAGACTTTGACTTTCATATCTGATATATTTGCTTTTTGAAATGTGCTAGTATAACAAGGGTTTTGTGTTAAGATACATGTTCTGAAGAATTTGAAGTCTGAAATTCAAGTGCATGTAATATTGAATCACATCAGTCCTGAGATTATCCCAGTGATGTGGCAGAAAGCCACAAATTTGATAAGGAACACATCTGGATATTCTGTGAAAATTTGGACAGCTGAGCGGTATGAATGTTAAGTATATGGTCCAAACACAGTACAGGACAATGTATCTACAGTGCAGAGTATTGTGAAACCTCATTCTGTACTTAAGTTGTGTAAATGATCTGGAAGGGTACATGGACTGCCATGTAAAATAAACATGTGGGGGAAGTGTGTGTATTGAATAGGGACACACAGATGAATTATAGGAATGAAGACAGGAAAATAGGACAGGTGAAACAAACTAGCAGATGAGGGCATGTCAGTGGAAGATTTTTGTAGCAGCAACACCAATGACATATTAATATGGTACCGTAGGGACTGCACAGTGAAAATGTGTATTATGTGACTGTCACACAAGATGACATAACAATGGGGAGGATGTATGTGTGAGATAATCATCCTTACATGAATAATACAGAGGACCTCTGTCAGGGATCTAACATACAATTGGGGCAGTGTGCATATTGTGAAGCTGTCAAACTGATTTGCCTGAATATGAGTGTAATCTCGGCAGTGGTCTGCAGCAAGTGGTACACAGGTAAAGGCTCATGGATAACAGTAAACAGAAGCAACCACAATCATGGACAGTATCAGAAA
Organism: Protopterus annectens; assembly: GCF_019279795.1. Classification (NCBI taxonomy): domain Eukaryota; kingdom Metazoa; phylum Chordata; order Ceratodontiformes; family Protopteridae; genus Protopterus; species Protopterus annectens. Next base: position 543,083,156 of record NC_056735.1, read on the forward strand.
AATACCACCAGTGATACCATGCCTCTGACATAACATATATGATTTAGAGTGATCAGAGATGATTCGGTTCAAACACACTTGTACAACTATTATGACATGTTCACACTCTCTGAGGGTAATCACACACTCTCCTGGCACTGTAACATCTGCTGGAGGTGTTAGGAGGGACACTGCTATCTACAGCTGTATGCAATATTATGAGCAATATAGGATAGTAGACTGGTGTGCATGGCAGATAAATATGGCACAGACCACACTTTCACGAATGTTATGCATACCATTAATGTTGTCAAACACCTATGTATGTAATCTGTGCATCACCAGAACAGGTAGCATGCGTGCATCTGGTGTATCAACTTGATGGGGGTTCCACACCATCAGACAGTAATGATTATGCCACAAAAATAATACCCAGGTATGGCCAATAAGGTGTGTGACAACTCAATGTGACAAAAGTGATACAATTCAGTTACACATCAGTGGAAGATGTGTAGAGAGGTATGTGAAGGGTGCATTGTACTCCGTTATTGGTGTGATGAAGGCTGTGAACTATGGCAGTATTATGGCCACTGATGTGGATGCTCTTCACATACTCAGTAGTTTTGTTACATACAAGGTAGTTTTGTTACATACAAGGGAATAGTCAGCAGTGTGACCACATGCTGGTGGATGCTCCACTTACCATCTATCCCAGGACACAGGTCACATACCTAGTGGGCTGACTATAGGGTGTGATTTCCACATTATACTTGGGTTGTGTGTTTGTTTTCCTGATGTAAATCCCCCATGTTTTCTTATCATTACAGGTGTTGACATGGCTGTGGCAGCAAGCTTTGTTGTGTGTTGATACTGTCTGTATGATACAAATATTTCAGTTGGAGTCAATGATTGCCCAAAATCTGTAGTCCTTCAGGCAGCTGTTTGGACACAGGATGTGTATGTCATCTGTGATGTCCATCACTTAAATAATGGATAGGAAAGGGTCTAGCAGACAGCCCTTATATATGGACCTGATCACTGGAACTGATATATAGGTCACTTCACACATGTCAACATAGTTAGATGCTAAATATGTGATCTACTGGTCTACATACTTGGTGATATAGTTATTTATGGCCACATCTGACAGTGCTGATTGAATACCTTAGTGTGGATTTGTGTCAAATGCTTTGGTCTGGCCAAGTTCAACAGGATAATAGTGGTGTCATCATGCATGCCCTCGATGACGTCTTTGAGGGCATCTGTCAGATGTAACAGACATGATGTAGCATTAATAAACTCACACAAGTCTGTTGCCCACAGCCGGAATATTACTAGTGTCCATTTAACAAAGGTCCATGATGACATTTTGGTCTAGCTCACAGTTGAGGAGTCAGGATGTGTCTAAACATGCATGCATCAGGTGCTGTTCCCCCAGTTCAAATGGATTAATCTTTATGTACAACCTACTACAGGAATATAACCCATGTGGAGGGTATGTTGAAGTGTGTATTCAACAGTATCAGGAAGGTGTATGTGCTGAGTCATGCCATAGATGATCTGTGATGTTATCACAGCCCATTGATTCTGTGTGATAGGGATGGATGAAGGTAAGACAGTGCATACTGCCTATCTTGATGTGGTCTCGTCTTTTGACACAATCTCCAACCCAGTTATTGAGAAACTCTCCCAGGTGGGTATTAACCATTACTTAACTAGATGGATAAAACATTGGCATACCGACAGAAGATATACTGTGAAAGTTGGTGAATCAACCTGTACCAGTAGAGCTGTCACCACTGGTGTACTCACAGGATCTGTGCTTGTCCCTTTACTGTTTGGAATCTATTTCTTGACAGCCAATGATGACAACATGCTATAGGCAGGGGCTAACACAGACAAATGATTGGTGATAAAGCCAAACAATCTATAAATAAAATGCAGAAATGTATCTTTACTTTGTCCTTCTGAAAAGTGGAATTACGTGTTAATTACAACTCTGACAACAGTCCTGCTGTGCTGAAACCCAGTGATGTAAGTACTGGAAACACATATAGAGAGCAATCTGAACTTTGACCACCAAGTGTCCACACTGGCATTGAAAGCCTGTGGTGTGCACATCACAAGTCACACCATCATATTCAGATCTTAGAACTGTATGACAGCACTGTACTCAAACCTCATCAGAACACTAATGGACTATAATGCTCTCTTTTGCATGTACCTCATTAGACACATCCATCATCTGGAGAGACCACAGGGTTTCTCACAAAGAAAATACAGCACCTACAAACCATGCCATAATGTCTGTGGATAGACTGAAAGCCATGTCACTGTAATCTGTATTTTGTAAGATGAGGTGACTTCTGCCTGGCCTCCAGGCCGGTCTCTGACATTGCCCTGGTGGGAATCGTGCATATACACAACTCAGATGTAGTTGATGACATCAGCAGTGTCTGTTGAGTAGAATACAGCAATAACAGTGTCCCACATTCTGGTGCAAAAGTCTCTCTGTAATGTCAAGCAAGAGCACAAACACACACACACACACACACACACACACACACACACACACACACACACACACACACACACACACACACACACACACTCTTGCTGCAGTGAGGATAGAACTACAGACATCTTTATTTAAGGCAAGCACCACAGCTCAGGTCTGACTTGAAGTGTCTCGGGCACCACTTTATAGCTGATATCAGCAGTGACTGTTGAGGAGAATATGGTAATAACAGTGTCCCACATGCTGGTGTAAAAGGCTCTCTGTAATTTCAAGCAAGATCAGAAACACACACCAAGTTGACTGCAGTGAGAACAGAACTCCTAAGTACACAGACTACAGAATTTAGTACTCTATGCAAGTACCACAGCAGACGTCTGACTTTTATAAGACTGCAGGTCAGGTTATAGTGGTTGACATCAAGAGGGCATGTTGCAGAGAAGATTTTGGGTGGGCTGCATGAAACAGATGTGTAGACATGTGCAAGTATCAAATATTGTCGATCCATGGGATTGGAGGAGTAACTGTACAATATACAATTCTGCTCTTCTGGCTAGACACACACACACACACACACACACACACACACACACACACACACACACACACTTGACTGCAGTGAGACCAGAACCCCTACTTATCTAAATATACAGACTACAGAACTCAGTAATTTATGCAAGCACCACAGCACAAGTCTGTCTTTTGCAGGGCTGCAGGTCAACTGATAGTGGATAACATCAGCAGGGCATTTTGGAGAGAAGATGTTGGGAGGCCTGCATACGTTCATAGGAAGTTACTAGCCTAATGGCTCTAGGGTATTTACAAGCCTAGCTGTGTAAAAACACAAGTACAAATATTGAGCATAGTTAGATGGTCATTGTTAGCAGAGCGATTTTGTGATCAGCACCTACTGGCTCAGCCCATGAGTGACATAATTGCCACCCAAATGGTGAATTTACTATCATCTAGCCAGTTGTCAAGGTTGTTCTTGAATAGGGTCATTGAGGAGCACTGCTTCACATGCAGTGGGAGCCTATTACAGAGGAGTAGCAATCAGTGGGAGATATATCTGTCTCCACAGCATGTTTTGTTTATGTTACAGGCTAGGTTAAGATCTCTGGAGGAAGTTGTCCCATTTCATTTACAGATGTCCAACATTTCCAGTAGGGCAGGGTCTGAGACTACTCTGTAGTTCAAGCAAAGGTCACCTCTCAGCAGCCTGCATGATACTGAGTACAGTGACAGGCCTTTCAGTCTTTCTGTGTATGTCATGTTTTGTAGGCCCTGGATTCTCCTGAACACAAAAATATGTGTTTTCCCCAGTTGCTGCAGGTGTATCATGAGGTACAGACAGAAAAAGAGTTGTACTCAATTAGTTGTCTGATTGAAAAGGGTAGAGTACAGCAGAGTTATGACCTCCCTGGTCTTGGATATAATGGTCTTATTTACAAGGTGCGCAATGTAGAATGTGTGTCTCACCACTATGGATACATAGTGATTGAAATGTAGATTGCCTTTAACATGTATTCCCAAGTCTTACAGCACTGTGTATGAGCTTAGAGTGGTGCTATGTACATCATAATTAGCAGGGGTACTTCATTACCAAAGGGGACAATAAGGCATGTTTTCCTTTAAGCTTCAGTCCATATGCTTGGCACCAATCATTTGTCTGTGTCAGCCCATTCTGTAATATGTTAATATTGTTGGGGGACTCTATATGATGTGTGCAGTTGATAGTCATCTGCAAGCTTGGTAAGCCACAGGCCATTTACCTTTGCCTGGACTTCAGAGAAATAGTTTCAAAACAGTTGAGGCCCCAACACAGATCCTTGTGGTATTCCACTGGTAAGTGGTCTAGTGGCAGTGCAGTCCACAACAGTGGCAGCTGGTGACTTCAAATCAAAGGGGGGCTGCAGGAGACAGCTGAATGGGTGGGGTTAATGGGAAGGGGTGTGGCCAACTAGAAAGGGGAGGAGCTATGCTCAAAACCACAAAAACTAACTAAATACACTGCCCTGGGTGCCAAACCGTCATTATGAGAGTCCAATCAAGACAAAATGAAGTGTAGAAGAATAAAAATATTTCAATGCATTGGCTGCCTGACAGCTTACTTAATATCTAGATGGAAACAAAAAGGTTGTGAGGCATGAAAAAATAAATTACTTTTTAAATACATTAATGGAATGCCAGTCAAAATCAAGTAGCACTCAAGTCAAACCACTTCTTGCACTGCAGTTCTAATTATAATTTATATTCACCTTTATTAAAGTACCAAGTAACATGCTGAAAGTAGAAATGTCTGATGCCCCACTTGTAAAAATGTTTCTTATCCAAACAAAGACCTGCTGCCTGACAACTATCTACTTGTTTCATGGGGAAAACATGATCAAAGTAAAAATGAAAAGCAAACAAGAAATAAGCTCAAGATACATTGCTTAAAAAGATTACTGTACAGGTTATGGACCACACAATTGGCATTCTGTTTAGTTTATGGGTAAAGCCTGCATGACTGGAATTCTCCAAGTGTAATGAGCTTCTTAAAATAATGTAATCTGTCCTTTATTACAAATACTGTCATATGCATTTCAATACCCAAGGCTTATACATTATCTAATTAAGTATTCTCTACATGGCAACAACAGAAAGGCTTTCAATGTTGGCAGTTCTTTAACAGTATGCTTATTAAAGCTTACTTGCATCTTACTTGCATCTTATGATCTCAGCCAAGCTTCCCTGATGGTCATTAAAGTATTGCTACTTAAACACAGAGCAACAGGCACTTTGAGTAATATGCATAAATCAACAGTACAAAAAATATGACAGAAACCAGACCATTCTGCAAAAATCAAGGACAGATGAAAAGCCACTCTAGTACTTGTGTCTACCTTGGATAGGGGGGATACTCTGACATTTACACTGCATAACTACTCCTTGCCTTGCTTCGACACATCCAGAGTCACTACATGGGGGAGTGGGGTGCAACAAGTTTGTCACAATTTGAAATGTCTCTGGCTGACTGTGATGGCCCTGACACATTTGTCATACCTCTCAACCTCAGAGCAAGAAATTTGGACAAAGCCATACAAAGAAGTGGGACAAAGGCCCAAAAATAAGGAAAATTTTTTAAATAATGCTCTTATAAACTTAGAAAGATAATAGAATAGGTCTTGCATTAGTATGAATTTTCTGAATGGTATGAAATCTGAAACTCAAATGTCTGTCATTATTTTCTAACTTCAGTCTTTAATGATTTGTCACTAATTTGCCAAAAAAACACAATTTTGCCAAAAAAAAAACACAATTTTATGAAAGATGGACCAAAAATGTGATGTAAAAATATAAAATAGCCACACAATACAGCTGGGAACCTGTCAAAGAAGGGACACTTTAAAATTAGTACTGCTAACTTGAGCAGCTGACAAAATAAAATAATCTACATGCATTTCTGGAATAAAAGTAATCTATAACTCTTTTTATTACAGTTATTTCTTAATTGTAAACCCTCCATGTTTTCTTCCAAAATTGCTATTTTGTGGAGGGTTTATTAGGGGGAAGAGCAACATTTTGAGTCAAAATCAGGGACAGTTGAGAGGTTTGGCTATGCCTAATTCTATAAAGCAATTTATTTGCATGTACATCTCAACCTGTTAATGCAATAAATCTAGACAAGGCCAAATATATTGGGGGAACATATAAACAGTACTAAAAATTGCTCTTGTATAAACTGAGACAGTTGATAGAACAACAGGTCTTACTTTAGCATGCATTTTTCTGAAGGTTATGAAGTCTGAAACTCAGTGTGTCATTATTTAGTGACTTAATTCCTAAATGATTTGCCAGAAAACCACAAATTTTATGAGGAACAAACCAAAAATAAGAAGCAAAAATCTATTCATTCTTTGAAAATCTGGACAGTTGGGAGGTATAGTTCGTCTGAGGCTGTCTTTAAGTTTGCTGCCCTTCCCCCTCACAAAATCATGGTCGAATGGAGCCTCCCCCTGCAGCCATTCCAATGATCCATTACTTGGCTATTTCACTCCATTTACCATAAACACTAATGTGCATACTGATTTACTTCTATGATGATTTGGACTTCATTTGAAAGTTTTATTTTGCATTTTACAGCACAAACACTAAGACATCTGCTAAACAAACTTAGCATTAAAACCTCTCTGCCCTTGAAACTTACATTCATTGAAACAGCATTGAAACCCACATTCAAAGAAAATACATTTTACCAGTGGCAGAACTGCCCAATTCAGAACATCTTTCCAGTAAACAATGAAACAAAATGCATGCACCCATAATGACAAAACTGCCCAGTTCAGAACATTTCCATCATACAAGTCTACTCAAACTTTTACAGTCCACCATTATCAGTAAATATGCACAATTCTACAGTCCACCATTATCAGTAAATATGCACAATTCTACAGTCCACCATTATCAGTAAATATGCACAATCTCTGAAGAAGTAAAAAAGTCATCTAAATAATTCCACATTAAATAAATCTGTAACTAATGAAGAGGTTGCTGCTAGCAAACACCTTTATGTTTCATGGTTTCATCGAAAAATAAAGTGTCTGATGCCCCTGAGGAATAAATTGCCTATATTACATTAAAAATGATAAGCTAGTAATATTGCAATAGGAAATCGATAGCAAACCGATAACAGGCTCATAATTAGTATCTTAACTTTTTCAGTATGGCAGCATTCACCCCTTGTGGGAGTAGAACCAACAACCTTCTGCATCAAAACCAAGTACACAACCTGTTGTGCTATTAACAATGCAAGCTGACTTAGCATAAGCAGCACTAAACTTCTCTTCCCCTGCAGCTCTCAGCTCCTTGTAAAATCTACTCAATACTCAACTGCATCTCAACTTCGCAACACAAGAAATCTGGAAAAAGCCAAATTTATTGGGGGGGGGGGTCAAAAGCCCAAAAACCAGGGACACATTAAACATTGCTTGTATAATCTTGTAAAGTTGCTAGAATAAAATGCTGTGTTACCACCATAAATTTTACTGCCAAGGTCCCTGTGCAAAAGTGTCAGAGCAACATACCACTACGCCAAATCAGCTGCTTTGTGAAAGACCGGAAGACTGAAACTTTAATGGCTATCATTTAATGAATTCAGTTCTCACCTTAGCTGTCAACCTCTTAGCACAAAACACCTGGGCAAACCCAGTAATGAGGGAATACAGCCCTCAAACATATTCAGTGAATTCAGTTCTTGCCATAGCTGTCAACATTAGCACAAAAAACCTGGACAAAGCCAATAATGGGGTAATACAGTCCCAAAATAAGGAAATATTTAAATATTCATATTATAAAGTTAGAAAATTGCTAGAATAAAAGGTTGTGTTACTATGTATTTTCTGAAGAATATGAAGTCTGAAATTCAAATGCCTGTCAATTTTACTTCTGACGGAACAAAAACTATTTTCAGCAGAGGCCCAGGGAGAAATACTGCAGACACATGTCTTTATAAAATGGCAGGACACCAGAGCAAATCCACACAAACACAGGGATGAGATGCAGACTCCACACAGAAGGCACCCCAGCCAAGAATCAAACCAGAAATCCTATAGCTGTGACAGACACCTGCTCTCACTTGAAACTATTGTTATGCTGAGAATGAATTATTTATAAGTGAAGTTCAAACTGACAGAATAAGGTGCTCACTACAGCAACCCTCATTGTTTCAGGACTATTAGCTTTCTGTGGTCTTGAGGCAGGTTATTGCAACACTTTGGAAGAAAAATTTTGGGTACCTGCAAAGAAAAACAAAAAATTAACTGATTGCATTAGGATTCTTCTATGCACTTCAAATTACACCCCTCATCTTCGACACACACAAGTGTATACACTGCTGCCTGTATTCTGTCTCGTAAGATGTACCTACTGGCAAAAAATAAAAGCACCTAAGGAATGTTCCCAGGAAGTATGCAGTACCATTCCAGAAAATCCATTTCAATTATTCACAAAGGAAACACTTTACAGCAAGAAATGCACAACCTCTCACATGGAGTTAACTTCAGACTTCTCACAAAATTCAGAACATCCTTGATCGGCTACTTCTTTGCATTTTGTCAAAAACATTTCTGCCTTTTTTTACCACTGCCTATATGACATTGTCACATTTTAAATGTGAAGAGAAGTCATTGACCCTACAAATTTCAAATACTCTGATGAAGCTGCTACTACCATAACGTGAGCAGTTTCTATCTGCCCAAGACAGGACAATGCATAATGAACTATACAACAAGCAGCATCAACTATTCTGTACAAGCAGGTACCATGCAAGTAAAAACAAAGGAGGAAACAACTGTCATAAAAAAGCAAAAGGTCTCCTTACATTCCTCTCCTGCACTATGGTATAGTCTCAGGTTGTCAGGTCTCTGCCTTCTCTTCCCAGAGGCTGGTGCAAATAACATATGGCTGGGGGGGGGGGCTCTTAAATCCCTACCTTATCCTCTGCTGTCCTAGTCAAGTCATCGTGCAGTTCAACCTTGCAAACGTGAGAACAAGCAGCATGCTCCTAACAAATTCCTTGAGTGACTCAGGTAATGCTATAGCAAAACCTTACAGTTCTGTGTGAAGCCCCAGTGACACACACTAGTAGGAAGAGTTAGACACATTAGCTAATGAAGTAAGACATATTCAGTAAGATACTGCTTAGCAACATATAAGCTACATACAAAGTAAGTAGTTTCTGGATTAATTATGCACACATGGAGGTTTCTGCATTTACAGGTGTCTTGTTTATCTAATTTCAACCCACACATTTTGCTTGGCAGTACTGATGTTTGCATAGCCAGTGTCTAGGTTCTGAACATACAGCAGACAAAGCAAATAAAAGCTCCATGCTACTACAGAGCCACCATCTTCAACACAAGAAAAAAAAACATTCCTGTTTAGGTACCCAGGTGACCCCCCCCCCCCCCATTAAAGCACTTGCATTGCTTTTACAGGAAAAAAATGATGGTAAAAGAAGTCAAACAGCTTACTGAAAATTATAAAGAATGAAAGCAAGGCTCATGAGATTCAAACTCTGCCCTCGTCGCATCTCATCTTCATAAATGCAGAATACTCTGGCCATTCCTTCACTCGGCCTAAAATACATACTTTTAAATGCAAGCCATTTAATTAAAATCTTGTACATCAACAACAACACAAGGTACAAATAAGAACAGAGTGCCACGTATGACAGGAAAATAAACAGTAAGACGAAAAGTTCAAACTCTGCTCCATCAGGTTTACACTTAAAGTGGTAGTGCTTCCGTTTTTTTCAATGTTTTGTCATACTAAAAAAAAAAAAACAAAAGTACAAAGCACAGTGAAAGAATGCCACATCACAGACAGATAAAGCCCTTAGTTCACTTGCAGTCCAGTTGACCTATGATCAAATAGTGACCCAGGTGCTGAAGAAGCCAGCCAGTAAAGGTGGGAAGGATTATTCAATATTAGTTTATCCATCCTGGGTGGAGGGAGGAAGCCTAGACTGCTGAATGACTGACAGCCAGCTGAGGTAGGTGATGATACATGCAACATTGAGACAGCTGAGACATGCACTCCCATCATGCTGTACACGGTTTACCATTAGCCACAGTCTGAATCATGCATGGAAGCACAAGATACTGGGGCCGCAGTGTCGCAATTTAATGCCCATCAGGCAGCTGCATAAGACAACTAAGGAAAGTGCTAAAACAACTATCCTTGCCCGGATGATAACTTCCACAGCTAACATTTCTCCACTGGGAACAAAGAAGCCACTCTAATAATGGAAGGTACAATGGTCAGAAGGCTCAGGGAAAAAAATTACTAGAATACTGGAATGTCTAAAAAGAGGGTAATCATAAATCTAGAAAGTGAGATAAAAGCATACACATACATACATACACACACACACACACACACACACACACACACACACACACACACACACACACACACACACCTCTTTGTCCCTCTTACCTTCCATAGCGCGATGCAGATCCCATCCCTTCGTTCCTACCTTCCATAGTGCGATGTAGATCCCATCCCTTCTTCCATATGACCATTACATCCCATAGCTGGCGCATTCAAGCACATACCCGACGAGACTCCTGGAGCACATCCACCACGCGAGATCCCCGATGAGACTCCAGCCTGCTGACGTTGCAATCCAGGTCCGATCTGTTCCCAGCGACAGTCTATGCAGTTAAAACAGCGTAGGCTTATGGGAGCTCTGTTCTTACATGTTTCCCAGTCCGGACTGCTGCTGAGACAGTCTGTGCATGCTCCAGACTGTCTCAGCAGCAGGCCGGACTAGTGCTCATGCGCGAAAGTTCGCGATTTTTTTATTTTTTTTTTAATCTTTTCTTTTTCTTTTCTTTTTTTCATTTCTTTATTTTACAGCTGAGGGGGCTGCAGTCTGGCAGTCCAATGGCATGGGCCGCCCCTGGTCCACAACCTTTACAGTGTGTGTTCTGTCAGTGAACCAGTTGGCTATCCATCTAGTAATGTATGCGTTAATTCGCTGATGGGAGATTTTTTTCTATGATACCTGAATGGGAATAGGGTCAAAGTCCTTAGATAACTCATCACAGATGGTATGTCCTGTTATCCCTTATCCAGGTTTTGAGGTCAGTATCAAAGAAGTTAACTATGTTTAATAAGGAAGCTCTACCCTTGACAAAACCAAAATGGGTCATGTCAACTGTTTTGAAGGTCACCTATGCCCCTGTGGATAATTCCCATGCTGATTCCATGCAGATAAGGTTTGTTTAGGCTTATGGTTCAATAGTTCTTATTCTGCATGTTATCAAATTGAAGTGCATTGCATATCACACATTTTTAAGCCCAGATGATACTGAGTTTGAATACAGGTGTATCCTATACTTTCAAAGACTTTTACATAAACATTGATAATGCAATGACATGAACTCTTTATAAGTCATGTGTTGGTGAGTGTTGGCATAGCACAGTGGGGCTAACCAGCATTGTACTGATTTAACTGCAGCATTGTACTGATGCTCACAGTTGCTTGACCTCTGTGTAAACATAGAGATCAAAATGTGATAGGATACATTGCTTTTTCAGCTAATTATGTGTGTTGTGTGCAATTCTACTCTTTGACCAGATTAAATGTGTTCAATTGGGGTAGATAGGAAATTGATGAAATGAGTATTAAGCAGGCGGAAGAACAAAGGGAAAGCCATACAGGATGTGCAGGGTGCAGGTAAGAAAGAACTATAGCTATCAATTTTTTAACAGTGTAAACTGAAAATATGTGCAGAATATTAACTGAAGCTGTACTTACTGTCACCTCCACAAAGAGAGTGATAACAATGCAATCATGTTGTATAGTTAGTTGGACTGAGTCTAGTGTGTCAAGAAGACATGTAAAATGGAGAGCTATGTATGGGATTACTTTTTTTGTGGGACAAGTGCCATTTTTTTTTAATTCAGTAAGAGAGGACTTCTGGGTAAGGGATGTAGTTATGTTTGGGTGAGGTAAATTGAATGCAAACATAGAAGATAAACAAGACAATAGACAGGGATGGTGATATACACAAAATATTGGGGGACACCATGATTGAGTTGAGTGAGGGGATAATGCAGGCGTATGCCCATCAAACTTGGCAACATTGAGAATCAAGTCCTAACCCACTGGACTGTCATCACTGTCATCTTACTTCACTGGTATTTAGAGTGCTTGATGTCTCCTCCTCCTATGAGCCATGAGGGAGAGCAGCCTCTCCATCTGGGATAGGAGTATACCAGTGGTAGAGTGCACAACTATATGCACAATCCCTGGTGACTCACTGTAGCTGATGAAATCACCACCTCCACCACTGTTCCTGGAGGGTACCAGTGCACCAGCTTCTGAGGCAGTACAACCTGAGGGCACAGGTATTGCACGGGCAGCACAGGCAGTGCTGCCAGGTTGGCTCCCAGGTATGGAGCTGGTAGAGCTGGGGCTGGCTGATCCACTGGAGCTGGCCCACCTTGCTATGCTGTGTAGCATTTAGTGGTGTTGGTACGTATGGATGACATGGAGACATTTTGATGAGACATAATAGAAAAAAAGAGAGATAAGGGTTGGGGTGACAGAAATAAAGAGATAACATTAGTACCATCATATGTGACATACAATGCATTACTACAATTATACAACTTTATTATCTGAAGTACTACATTTGAGTATATGTCCTAACAGATGCACATTATACTACAGATTGCTGAGAGCAATCCTTGAAATGTGCATATATTGCACATATGCAGGTTCCAATTATATAGATTGCAGTTTACAGCAGGGCTTTTGTGCCACTGGTATAGTGTTTTCAATTTAATGTAAATATTATTGAAGAAATAACAGTATTGTATAGTTAAGAATTGTGGTATTTGAACCCATAACCTCTGACTCCAGTCAAATTTTGGACTCTTACAACTCGTTTGTGCTACAGACTAATGCATCCATACTTGCTTTTACAGTTGGGATATGCATGCTCAACTTGATACACCTCTATAAAAGATCAAAAAAGTTATCCTTAACTTTTAATTCTACAATAACAAGTTTATTCTGCTTCATACATACCAATTGCGTCCCTCAGTCTCAACAATAGAGAAACATGAGCTAGCCAATTGAACTCATGCTCAGTGGCAGCTGGAGGAGGACAGAAAAGAAAAGAACAGCATTTTACATATCAGTCTTGCCCATATTTAACATTCTAAGTCTTACAAGTAGTCATTCAATGTCATAGTAACACAACTGCGGGATGTCCGCAGTCTGAAATTCCACTCAAAATAGTTGATAATATCCCTTTTTCTCCTGTGTAGGTCATTACAATGATGCTTACATTGCTGTCCAGTGTGTCTGATACCAGTGGCACTGAATTCAGCCTGGGACAAACTATTCCATACCACAGATTTGTACTGGGAGCCAGAATAGTCCCCCTGCAGAAGTCTTTGGCTGTGTTGTTTTACTAGGAGTCAAAAAATATCCTGGTCCCTTGCACACCCCACGTCTGTGCCCTAAACCTGGCATCTTCCACTGTAACACCGGCCATGTATACCAGAGGAACTAGAGCAATGGAGACTGATGCTTTCCCATGAATTCCATTTATTGCATTTATTGGTAGGGTTCAAACCTGAGTAACAATAATGTCAACCACATTTGCTCGGTGTTAAGAGGAGTGCAGCAGTGCCAAGCAAGGAGGAATAAAATATGAAATTGTATGATTAATCTGATACTTGGCTCTAGTTTGTGGGATGTGTACTGATGTAGCCTGGAAATATATATTGGAAATTGGAAGGCAACTGTTAGGTGAGTTAGGTTTGCAGACATGCACTTTGGGCATACATGTAATGACTGGACACATTTGTTTTTACCTTTATATTTATTTTATTTATTTAATTTTACATTTGTTTACTGGGATGGTCCGATTGGATACAGGTCCATTTACAGTGGAGGCCCTGGGAGAAAAGGCTCACATTAAGTAACATTAATTAAACAAATATGAAAGAACAGTATACACTTACATGAAGCCACATGGGATGCACATACAGAAATAAAACACAGTAAAGCGTACATGAAACCAACATGGGACATACATACAGAAATAAACACAGTCCAGCAAGAAATAATCTACAAATTTTATACACTGAAAACATTGATTTTAGACTGTGGGATTCAACCCTAGGCATAAGCGACAAAACATCTGCTTCCATAGCATTAATTTTCCATCTTTGCCACAGAAGAAGAGCTGCTCAGACATAGTCAGGAATCATACTTAAAGGTGACACTATGAGCCATTACACATCCATGTGTGTGACCTGATAAAGTTATTGGATATAGATCCAGTTGTATATAAGTAGATGGGAAATAGGAAATACACCCCAGGGATCACTTCTGTGGCTCTGCTCGACAGGGGCACAGGAAAATAACTTTCTTGGATGGCGTAAGCCAAGGAACCTTGTTGGCTAGGCTTACTTTGGCCCTTGTGCCAATAGCCTAGTACCTAACTATGAACCTATGAACCTATGTGTGTTTCTTAGGTAATTGTGAAGGCCATGCAATTCCAGATCTCAGACTTATACTTACAGAACTATAGCACACAGTATACGTTCAGTCATACATCTGAAAACACAGTAATGGTATTTCATCCTCATATATATAACTCATATCAGCTGCACTATCTAAAGTGTTAGAAGTGATAGTGAATATAATGGGAAGTGGAACAACAGTAAACATGTCCAAAATATCCTGTATTAAAATCCAGGACCATGTGTATGGCAATCCTACACTTACACCTGTTGCCACAATAATGTTGAAATAATACTTGCCTATTTTGCAGTTCATTGCTATAAACTGGTCTGTCACAACAGTAACAAAAAAGGTTGTGCACTCTGTACTAGAACACAAGACCATCTGTACTCCAGCCCTACACTTATACCTGCTGCCACAGTACTAGTTACATGACATTACCTAATTTGCTGATCATTTTAAGGTCTCTGTGTTAAAAGCTGCTGAAGGCTGCTTAGTGGGTTTGCACAGTGCCAAACAGAATTAACTGATTGTATCTGGTTTCAATTATTGGCTATCTGGGTCCTGTCTCCAGGTGTTATGTATGTTTCTTGGGTGGGACAGTTGTCCAGTTTGTGCACAGCCCCTCTTTGCACAAATGAGATAAGCACAGCCAAACCTGACATATTTAACTTCATTTCCCATGATTGCACAACGTGGCACATCTTTCAAACACTAGCCTAAAAAAAAAACAAGAAAAAAAAGTGACAAGTAGTTGAAATGAGGAAAAGCAATCTATGACATACACACTAGAAAATGTTGGTTCTCGTGGGATATTTCTACATAGGTCTGAATTTGAACTTTCACTCCAATGAACTGTCAGAACAAAGGATGGGTGCATTATCCCTCTTTGCCACACAAACAGTTTTGCAGCAAAGATCTGAAATAATTTTGCATACAGCCACCTGTAACATCATCAACTGTAATATGAAACCATACAACTGTTATTTGTTGCTTGCAAATATACAGATCTGCCTTACCTCTCTGTGTTTGTTGATCATTCTTCTCCTATCTGATCAGTAATCTGAGACATGCACTCTGAAAGCCATTCTATATCATTGGCCTTAAAATGTATGAGGATATTAAATGTTGATGATATATGCAGTTGCCAACAAATGAAGGAGAGCTTTGATATTAATGAACAGAGCCTGTGAATTGTGTGCTGCTTACTTACATTTCCAACCTTACATCTAACACTTTGAAAGTCTAACCTAACACACTCACTGGAAGTAGGGCAGCCTGCAGTGCTGCTGTGTTTTCCTTTTCCTAACCAGTAATCTTTCACATAGCCATCTTTTAAAAACAAACACCGAGGGAGTCCTTGGACTATATTTGCATTTGCTACATGGAGCCAAGTATTTCGAATTCAGCAATTCTAATCAGTTCTTATTTAATTTGCATCATCACTGTGCTAACAGCTCTGAATCTACATCATATAAAAAGGCAACCATGTAGCAAGGAAAACTGAAGAAGAAAAGACTTGTTTGTCTGGAGAACACAGAACAGAGGTTATTTTAGGATAGATCTGCACAGTGGTTTACTGAACTTGAGAAGGTATTTGTCAGCTACAAACTGAATATGCTGGAATGTAATTAAGAAAAATATGATTCAAAGGTTTTTCCACTTTTATCTTTATGCATTAGTTACAAGAGTACAGATGCCATGAGCATGTTTACCAAGGCATTTCACAGGGGTACATGATTGGCAATACCTTAAAATGGAATGTTCTGTGATAAATCTATATTCATGTTCCAGGGACAGTTCATTTGATAACACTTTTAACATTTCAAAGATGGTTTGTTAGCAAAATGTGCAATTTGCCTGTCCCTATTTTTTTGGGGGGGGGGCTGCATTTCTGTTATGGCTTAATCAAGGATATGTTGCTATTCTTACTTTCCTTTTTTTTTGCATCCAGACTGTTGTTCATATTTCAAATCTGTAGACTGTTTTATGTTTCCCAGTGGGTAATACTGAGATGCTACCATTTCTGTTTTATGTGGGAACAGTTATTTTGTAGTTATGTGATACTTGTATGTATTATCCTTCTGTTGTCATTTAGGACACCTAGGACTATGCTACCCAGGCATCTCAATCCTCAAAGACCACCCTTCACTGATGCTGAAAACTAGGTTATTGTTGATGCTTTTAGGCAACATAGTGACTTCTTGATTGAAGGGGGACGGGGAGTTATGTCACACAGAATGCAGGTTTGGTGGAAGATTGTTGAAGATGTTAATGCTGTGGGTGGCCACAGTAGGACATATGACCAGGTGCGCCATAGGGCCACTGACATGATCTTATCTGCATGGAAGAGAGCATTTGCAATGGCCTGTGATTGGATGGGTACTGGGAGGGGGGCTGCTACAGGGCCACCACTAACAGCACATTATGACTTCTTGTCCACTGTCAGCTCCCAGGAAGGTGCAGAACAGCATGCCCTTGACATTGGTGTTACTGTTTCAAGGACAGCAAGCATGTCCCAGGAAGTGCTTCCAGGTAGGGTTTTGTATCAAAATTGTTGAATACTGTTGTACAGTAAAACAATTTAAATGAATACATTGCTTATGTTTCACAAGATTTTTTTTTTTGGTGGGGGGATTAAAGATTGCTACAGTTAACAACATGATCTGATTGATTAGCTTAGGTTGGAGTTATCATCCAAGTTCTTTTTGACAGTATAATTAATGGACATATAAAGGGGGAAAAGTATTAAGTATTAATTGTGATGATGTTGTCCTTATGTTTTGCTTAACTTGTTGCAGGACCATCTGGCATGCAGAGGATCCCCTCATCTGCAGATGGTAAGCCAAACATTTTTATGTTAGTACTGATGAGCAATTCAAAGAAATATTTTAGTGTGTGATGTTGATGTCAGGACTGTTGTGTATATTGCTGTATGATCTAATAGTGACATCACTGTTATTTTGTTACCATATATTGGAGTATAATAGTTTAGGTATTAATTGTTCCAGTGTCTGTTACTTATTATTGGCAAAAACGTGAACCAGCACGTAGGTAAATCCAGTGACACACCAACTGTATTCAATAAGAAATAAGAAATCACTGAAAACCAGGGTGGAGTAAATGCACTTTAAAATCCTTTTAAGATCCACAAGTAAATTTCAGGTATGCTTTTAATATTCACAAGTAAATTTCAGGTACACAAGCATAACATGTTCACCCAGTGGGTTTCCTCAGGGATATAAAACAACTTACATCAGCTAGTGAATGTTTTAAACAGTATAAAAAAGTCACATGTGCAAATCAATTGACAGAATAAAAGGAACAGTGTGCTCTTAAAAACATTGTATGTAATAACAAGTATATGAAACTTAAAAGCCTGTGGAACTTATAAACCTTATATAAAAATGGGCATAGAAATCTTATATACCATTAAGTCCTGGCATAATATGAGCCTTAAACCTCAAAACTGCCCCTCCTAGACCTATACTCATAACCAAGCATGAGTATGTGTAAATACATTTGTTGCAGAAATATATGTATATTTCATATGTAAGGCAGCTGCTTCTTTATAAACTTTATATAAGTTTTTTATACCCATTGTAGATATTAAAATGATTTTAAAGTGCATTTACTCCACTCTTGATTCCATTGATTTCTTATTTCTTGTTTGTTGCTTATTATCACACCTGATGTCAGAGTCAGAATATCAGCAGACTCTGATGATGATGCAGGCCAAACAGAGGCACAATTGGGGGATGCAGAGGTTGAATCTGACACTGAGGTTGACATATAGCCATCTCCTGAAATTCCACTGGACACAGCCAGCAGGCCTATACCTACCGATTCCAGTGAGCCCTCAGATATTGGATAGGTGGAAGATGAAACATTTGATCAGGGAAGTGAGGTAACTGCATTTTCAGTGTCTGTTGACTCTGGCTATAATCAAAGTGTGGGCAAGGTGACACAGAGGAGGGTTGTTAGAGGTGCTCAAAGGAGGCCTGCTGTCCATCCTCCACATGATTCAAGTGCCTCTTCCCGTGGCACTCAACATATGCTTAGGGATGCCATGGAGGCAGAGGGATGTTCCCACAGGTAATCCAGAGAAATGAATACAGTTGCATATGTGGCACAGGCTGACAGGCATGATTGCCTCCACTGTGTTGCCGATTGAATGGATTGGATAAATGACATATTGGAACGAGGGGTGTCTGTGATGGAATGAATTGTGTCTGTGATAGAATGCCTGCTGGGAGGGGATGGCATCCTCATGGGCATAGGTCAGCCACATTATCTGCTGTTAGCCAATGTGACCATGCCCAATCACACTCCCATAGCGGCAGTAGGTCCACCTCTCTGTCAGTGGGTGAGCTGTCCACATCCAGACATGGCAGGGCATGGTGTTGTGGTCCAGCGCATCCTTGTGGGGTAGCTCATGCAGCAAACATCAGTCACGTTCATCTGCAAGTGGGTGTGGATGTGCCAGTGCAACTTCTGGCAGAGCCAGTTCTTGTGGTTGGGGATGACAATGATGAACTGCCATCTCTACCATGCATGGCTGACATCTTTCTGACATGTCAAGATGTAGAGCTAGCACAGAGCTTGGCTGTGTTCATGCAGACACTCACACAACTATTTCACCAAGCGGACACCTACAGGCATGCACATAACAGTTATATGCTTCAGACATGCAGCTTAAAATTCAGTTTGTCTCACTGACTATTTGTTAGTTTATCCAAAAGTCTGCCTGCTTCTCTTCCTTACATACAATCACTGACCTTTTCTATCAGCCAAGGGTTCCTAAACCCCCCAATACCCTGATACCACATGCAAGTAATGATACCTGTGCTATAAATTTGTTTTGTATTTTTTTGATTCAGGGATACATAAGCTTTATGTCTGATGCTCAGGGTGTGTAGCTGACTTAGTGCTTAGTATATCTGCATTTGTGATGTTGAACTGGTAATTTTACCTCTGACTTATATTTGTCTTAGAAAGATAGATAGTTGATATCATCAAAATTTTCCGATTTTATTGTGAATGATCTTGTTAGGGTTGTGAAGTATGAAATTCAAATGTGTATCATTACTTTTTAACTTTTTTCTTTAATGGTTTTCCAGTACAAATGCATGCAGTGACCATAACATCTTTTGAGAGGTACGACTTTGTGAATCTTTGATGCCTGAGCCTTAATAATAGACACATATGTCACATAAATCTCTACTATCACATGTTAAGGTCATTTCTGTACAATTCTCCCACATTTTACTTGCTTACATTACCAAGTAATGAAATGCAAGGATATGCCACTCATTCATATTATTACAGAATGCACTCCAGGTTTAATACTTACCTTGTAAATTTAGCAGTTGCAACCGTTTTATTTCAGGGCTGACTCTGTCTGATGTAAGCAGTACACAGCCAATACATGTGGAGGTAAAGTTAGTAAGAGTTGCCTGTCATCAGTGTTATTATATGTATGCGCATAGGAGGAAGGCTTTAGGCCCCCAGGTAGTGGGTGAGTGTGCTATGCATTGTCTCTCAGCCAATGCAAGGGCATAATGAGCATGCTTACATCTGCCTACACCCACATCAGCTACTGGTTCCCCCTCTGATTCCTCATCTGTGTGTTTGTGGCAGTGCTAACCTTGGCATTGGTGGTGGGATTCCTTGTTGATCCTGATAAAGCTGTTTTCTCAGGTGTAGCATGGCACATAGTGTGAATATTTCAGCACATGTCCATGCATTGTACTGCAGGGCTCCTCCATATGTATCTAGGCACCGGAACCACGACTTCAGCAACCGAAATGCACATTCTGTGATATTTCTGGTTTGATCGTGTGTCTTATTATTGCCTTCTTCAGCAGATGTGTGTACATTTCTGATGGGTGTTATCAGTCACAATTCCAGTGCATAAGAATGGCCTTGTGGGATATCCCCCCCCCAGTGAACATCTGATACAGTTGGAAGGTGTGCTGCTAGCACACATGTTCAAGATGATTCCCTTGGCATTACACACAACTTGGCAGCTAATAGAGTGAAAGCCATTTCTATTAATGCAGACCCTTCCCTTTTTTATGGGTGGTGCCTTAATGTCTATATTTATGCAATCTATGGTGCCCAGTACTTCAAGGTAGTGTCCTACAGTGTAGAACTCCTGCACACATCTGGCACTATCCTCAGGAGTACATGGAAAATATATGTGGTCACTGGCATAGCATTCATAAACTGATGGAGGATCCTGGATGCTGATGCCTGTGACACCCTCAGCATGTCCACATCACAGCCCTTTCTTCATCTCACCCATACAGACTAAGTACATAAGAACTCTTTTGTCCAAACTGAAACCATACTGCACAGCTGCAGACAAACTCCCTAATGAATTTCTAAAACTTGCTGCCCCTTCAATTGCATACCCCATTTCAATTCTGATCAATCGCTCTATTATAGAACAATACGTTCCACTCATAGGCTCATAGGTTCATAGGATGGTACTAGGCTATTAAGTTACAAAAGTTTATAAATGTACACAGAAAGATATATGACTAAGTAAAATAATGTATAAACAGCAAAGTTAAATATAATGATAATACAAAGGCATGATAATAACATGACAATAGTAGAGAACATATTTCAATGGATTCTGAGATGAGCAGTTATAAGCAGAAGAGATTAAAAGTATACACTTTGAGGCAGTAAATTAGATCAAGCAATAGATGAATGTGAGGGTAAGTTAGTAGGAAAGGCAGTTAGGTAGAGGTTTATAATGTCATAGGGGTAAGGAAAGACATAAAGGAGAAACAAAAGAAGGGGTATGAGGTGAAGAGTAAAAGTTAAAGGACAATAAAAGATAGGAGAGAAGGAAGATTAGCAAACAAAAGGAAAGTGGAATGTGCAGAAGAGGAGAGAGAGGCGGGGAAAAGGAGGAGGTGGTAAGTAACGATCTAAAGGGGGAGTTAGGTAAGAGTTTGTCCTGAGTGTAAAGACAAAAGGAATTATTAGGAAAAGCTAGATATAGAGAGATATATGGTTTAATTAGTAAGTTAGGTTTAAGTAATGGCTGAGGTGGGAATTGAACAGTTACATATCCATTTGGAGAAGAAATCATTGTCCAATGCACTTTTTGCAGTTAGAAGGGCTTGATTTTAAGCTGATGGATGCAGGCATGTTATTCCATAGTTTAGAAATTGACCAGTAGTATTAAAACTGGCCTGCAGGAAGTTTGGGCTTATATATCTGGAGAGCATATTGGTGTTCATGGCATAGAGGCTGAGATGAAATGTAAAGAGAGAATAGAGAACTGAGTGTAGGACAGTCATGGGGCTTATATATCAGTTTATGAGTGGTTGTAAGCTGGAGGAGGAGTAGATAGTGGGGGAGTTCAAGCCATTGTATATGTTTTAAGGCAATACAGTGATGAGTGGTATGGCGACAATTTGTGGCAAATTTAGCAGTCTTATTATAGCAGATTTCTAATTTTGCCTTTAAGGAAGACTGCAGGTTAGTTAGTAAAGGAGCACCATAAGTTAGCGAAGGCAGAAGGTAGGATCATACTAATGCTTGTTTAGAGGGGAGGGAGAGGAACTTCTTATGTCTGTAGAGTAGCCCCTGTTTTTTGTGGGTCTTGCTTATATTGTTTTGAATATGAAGATAAAATTTTAGGTTTTCATTAATGATTACTCCTAATAGTTTAGTGTGGTTACTAAATCAATGTTGGTGGAGTTATGAGACAATATTTTGAAGTCAGCTTTATTGATGGGGGAATTTTTTTGGGGAGCAAAAATCATAAGTTTTTTTTTTTTGGGGGGGGGGGGATTTATAGATAAGTGATTTTTGTGAAGCCAAGTTTCTACAGTGGAAAATGCAGCTTGGGTGGTTTGCTTCAGTTGTCATATCTTTTTATTTTTGCAATTGCGATTTCATCACTCCTTTTCCTGCAATGTACACCAGATATCAGACTGTCAGCATGCCAATTTACATTTCATACTCAGGCCAACTATTCTTATTTCTAGTACATCTTCCACTGTTGGTAAATTAGTCCTCTAAATAGATAACCGCATCAACATATGCAATAGCAAGTAATGAGAGGGGCTTCAGTGTTTTACCCTTCAGTCTCTGAAAGGTATCTGGAGCTATATGTAAGTTGAATACAAGGAATGTGCAATAAAATAAACCTTTTTTGCCTTAGTGGAGGGGGAAAGCAATACCTACTAATACTTTTGTGTAAAGTCTGATGCTATTAAGTATTTTGCATTTCCTAAGGTCTATAGCTCATCATTTATTCTGTGCATTCAGTGGCTATTAAACATTGAAATGTTATTAGGTTTCAAAAAATGATTAAAGAACCTCATGATTTCACTTAATTTATTTTTCTTAATAGTAGGATCTTTTGAACTTCTACTAATATTTTTTGTGACTCCCAGTACCTTAGAAGGACTCAAACTAACCTCTGCTTCAGGTGTTATATCTATGTTATATTGTATCAATTTAGTTCTCACAGGCATTTATGATAATATTCCCTAATTGTTTAATAGGCACTTCCTTATTTCCTGGATTGTATTACTTTTTCACAAGAATTCCCTTAGCTGAACTTCAGATAGAGATCTACTAAATTCCTCTGTAGGAATGTTAGCTCAGCACTAACCACAGTGCTTTCTACTTGTTTTCATGGTTTTAGTACATTAGTGTGATAGATTTAATTTTTTTCCTGTTTTTCTAACTTTGTACTTCACTTCATTTACCTTTATGTCACCTAATTGGGACCTTAACAGTTAGCCAGAAATGTGGGTCTATATTAGAACACCAAACATTCAAACTTTTGAGTGTTCTAATATCGAACCCTATGAAATGAAAATTTAAAACATCGAACATTCAGAACAGCAATTTTTTTCCTAGGGAAAAAAATTGCTGTTCCAAAACACATACACACAACACAAGCACACCAAACAAACAGCAATCCACACACATACACCTAAACTCTTACACCTAACCCTACACTAAACTATACATGCACCACTAACTATCCACTTACCTTAGCCCAAACCTTAACCCTAAGGTCCGTCACTATCGCACAGTCACCTCACCCATGCCCTAACCCTAACTCACCTACCCCGCCTTAACCCTGACGTTCACACAATCGCACACTTACCTGACCCGTGCCCTAACCCTAACTCACCTAACCCGCCCTAACCCTCAGGTCCACACAATCGCACACTTACCTGAACCCAACCCGCAATTTCCACCACAGCACTGAAAATACCAAAGCAACAGAAATGGACAACCAAATTCTTTCCCTAGGAAAAAATGTGGTTTTCTGTTTCTTTGATATTTTCAGCATTCGCTGAAAATGGGTCGATATTAGAACACTCAAAAATTTGAACATTTGGTGTTCTAATATAGACCCAGAAATGTGTTCATCATGAAGAATGATAGTATTAATAACTGAGCCCTGGGTTAAACTCTTTTTGTTGGTTATTCTTATAAAAAAAAACTCATTGTTGCATCGTTTGGGCTTTCAGCATGTGCTTGTTTATGGGCATTTTCATCTTTACTTCATGCTGTAAACTAATGGTGTCTTCTATTTTTCAAAAGTCTCTATAGCAATATCAAAATGATGCCTGGAATGCGTGGCATATAAAGGTTCAAATGGGGGTGAATAGAGTTGAAGCTTGCAACACTGCTCTAATTACAACAGAAGTAGAGTAACAATAGGTCTGTGCATCACTTACTTTTTTTAACACGAGTTTTCATGTTTTACTGAACCTCTCTGCTAAACCATTATTATGCTGATGGTACTCTGACAGGGCACTACTAATGCAATATCTTTGAAAATAAGAACCTTTCTCCCCGGGCCCCCACTGAAAATTGGCTTTGTTCCAAGTTGGACTTTCCCAGTTAACAAATGTTAAATAAATAATAAAAATAAATAAACAAGACATGTTTTGGTCAATAAAAATCTCTTTTCAGTGTCCCCATTCAAGCAATAACAGTACAAGTTATGCCTCAATATACATCATTAGCCCTACATAGTGGTACAGTCTTGAAATTTTGAAGCATGGTCCATTAATTACTAATAGGTATTGATACAAGTATCATTAGAGGTTTTACTATTCCTGCAATGTCCATAGTAAAGCAGTCAAATAGACAACTAAATTCAGTATGCTGTGCATTTTTTGGACATTCTAGACAAGAGACATATAACTGTTATATTTTTCTTCATTTACTTGACAAATAAAATACGGCTAACACTTTTGTATTAGCTTTGTCCATCTCCAGGTGACTTCCAAACATGTGATGATAGATTAACTTCATTACTAGTATCCTGCAATGTTTTGGCACAGATAAATGATGTAAACCTTTCTCCATATCTTTACCTACTCTATATAAGAAATCTTCTTTTAAAACACAACACAGATAAGAAACAACATCCTCTTCACTTTTATCTTCAGGTTTTATCTTCATTTTTAAAGCTTTTGTGGTTTATCTCCAAGTCTAATAATTTAGTCAAAAAATAATTTTGATTTATTTTTCTATTGAGAACACTGCTTTTGTTTAGCTAGCTGTTCTCTTCTTCTTCTTTTGGCTGCTCCCATTAGGGGTCACCACAGCAGATAATCTATTTCCAATTCTTTCTGTCCCCTGCATCTTGCTCTGTTACACCAACCACCTGCATGTCCTCTCTCACAACATCCAAAAACCTAATCTTAGGCCTTCCTCTTTCCTCTTATCTGGCAGCTCCATCCTTAGCATCCCTCTGTCAGTATACCCATCATCACACCTTAGCACATGTCCAGACCAATGCAATCTCACCTCTCTGGCTTTGTCTCAAAACTATCCAACCTGACCCTCTAATATACTCATTCCTAAACCTGCCCATCTTCATCACATGCAATGCAAATCTTAACATCATTAACTCTGCCATCTCCAGCTCTGACTCCTGTCTTTTCATCAGTGCCACTGTCTCCAACCCATATAACATAGCTGGTCTCACTACCATCTTTTAGACCTTCCCTTTCATTCTTACTGGTACCCGTCTGTCACAAATCACTCTTGCCACTCTTCTCCACCCACTCCACCCTGCCTGCTCTCTCTTCTTCACCTCTCTTCCACACTCACCATTAGTCTGAACTGTTGATCCCAAGTATTTAAACGTATCCACCTTCACCAACTCTACACCCTGCAGCTGCACAATTCCCCAGTCCTCCATCTCATTCACACATACATATTCTGTCTTAATCCTACTGACCTTCACTGCACTCCTCTCTAGAGCATATCTCCTCCTCTTCAGCGTCTTCTCAACCTGTTCCCTACCCTCACTACAGATCACAATATCAACTACAAACATAGTAAATGGGGACTCCTGTCTGATCTCATCTGACAACATGTCCACCAACATTGCACATAAGAAAGTCCTCAGAGCTGACCCTTGATATAATCACAACTCCACCTTGACCTCACCTGTCACTCCTACCACAGACCTCACCTGCTGTCACACTGCCCTCGTACATATCCTGTACCATTTTTATATACTTCTCTGCCACTCCAGACTGTCTCATACAATACCACAATTCCTCTCTAAGCACCCTGTCATATGCTTTCCTTAAATGAACAAAGACACAATGCAACTCCTTCTGACCTTCTTTACAATTCTCCATCAATAACCCCAGAGCAAACATTTCATCTTTAGTGCTCTTTCCTGGTATGAAACCGTCCTACTGCTCACTAATCATCACCTCTCTTCTTAACCTAGCTTCCACAATTTTTTCCCATAACTTCTTGCTGTGGCTGATCAATTTTATCCTTCTGTAGTTACTACACCTCTGCACGTCACCCTTATTCTTAAAAAATTGGTACCAATACACTTCTCCACTCCTCAGATATCATCAAACTTTCCAAGATTTCATTAAAAAATCTGGTTAAAAACCCCACTGCCATCTCTCCTAAACACCTCCATGCTACCACAGGTATGTCATCCGGACCAACAGTCTTTCCATTCTTCATATTCTTCATAGCTGTCCTTACCTCCTCCTTGTTTAGCTAGCTGTTCTCATTTGACAAAAAATACCATTTCTTTGTCATGTATGCCCCTTTTTAAATACTTTTCTTTTATTATTGCCCTCTCTATTTCTGCAGTAGAAGAGCTTGTATGTTTCTGTGTATTCATCTCATTTGTACTGGTTATTATTCACCTTCAGTTCCTTCCTGATGTCTGTAACAATGATGTGTTTATTTTAATCCATCACTAGGACAAGTTCTAATATCAAACAGGATCCTCCTTACCATTTGTTTGTAACTGCAATCTACATCTTTATGCTAGGCTAATTCCTTTCTACTAGTTTTAATTCTTGATCTCTGCAAGAGAGTCTTTGTCCTGCCCCACCAGCAGCAGACTTTCATAAACCAATAATAGGCAATTACCTTTTCATTTTTCTATCTAATACAGACAATTATCAGACTAACTAGTCCAATAATTTTTAAAGACACCAGTTTCAGTTTATAGGCATTTAAAGACGTATTGCACCTTTTGCCAGCATAGGATGTTATTGTATCTATATATATAACTATATCTATATCTATATCTCTATCTATATCTAAATTGTTCTGCATTTTACTAACCATATGCTTGCTCAATAAATGCAAGGGGTGATAGAGACTATTGAACAGGCACATCATTGAATGTTGTAAATCTTGAAGGTATGCTTTGTTGACATAGGTAAGTAAGATTTTGGAAAGGTAAGGGAATGTTTGTTCATGTGTTTGAGTCTTAGGGTTAGGAGATGGGTTAGAGAAGGTTAGCTATAATGTGTGTGTGTGTTTGTGTGTGTGTGTGTGTGTGTGTGTGTGTGTGTGTGTGTGTGTGTGTGTGTGTGTGTGTGCAATTGTGAGTGCATTTAGATCTGGGCTAGGATAGGGGTTAGGTAAGGGGAAAGATATAATGTTGTTAGTGTGTGTTGGTGCATGTTTGTACATCTCCATTTGCCTTGTGTAGCGGTAGTGTTACAGGAAGGATTTTTCAAGGTAAGATATATGTTAGAGTTGGGGGCAGGGTTAGGATTAGTATGCATTACTAAGGTGGTGCAGAGGGGCAAAGATGCTAGAAAGCTCAATTAATCCTAACTTGTTCTTACAGTTATGCACATTGGTAATGCTTGAATACTGATACTAATATCTTGATCAGTGTGGTATATGTTTTAGGGAATACAGTATCATCTGCAAGCTAACATGAACTAATGTGAGTGCACAACATGACATTGAGATTCACATTCTGGGAGAAACTGGAAACTGTGAAGAGCTATATAAAATGTTCCATACTTTATAGTATCATTTTTAATAATACATTAAGGGATTTTGCATTGTGACTGCATACTATGTTCAGGATAATGCTCAGGGTATTGTTTGCAAGATGATGAGATTTTCTTTCCTCAATTTGCTGAAATAGGTACTGTTATATACATATTCTGTGAGTTATGGATGATTATTTCTGCAGTGTTTTAGGAGTGCACCCATACACAGCCAGGCTTTTAATAAAAACTGATACAGAAATTGAAATAAAAAGGGGGTACCCAGCATATAGCTTAAGCTATACAGTCATGTTTGTTCATGTAGTCAAGAATATTGACAATATTTCCATATTAATAGCCTCAGCATTAAAGTGCAAGGTGTCAACTGTAAAATGAGATTTCTTAATATATCTGCATAGCAATTATGCCAGTTTAATTCTTTGAATTATTCATGAGTGGGCATTGTTATGGAAAATACAACATTTTATGCTTATTAGTAAAGGAGCTATGGGGTTAGCCATAATATGTAACTGCGGGCATGCCCAAGCAGAGCATAATAATAATCAGGAGATTATAACAAGAAATGCAGGGTATACATACTTGTTTTTTATTAAGTAGGAATAGGAGAAATTATTTCATACTTGCATTAGCATCATCAAAATCAGGCATGTTAGAGATACACAGTTGCTGCCATCTGACAAACAGCAGCCAAAAGTTAAAAAAAAAAAAGTTGCAACTGATACCTGACACAAAAAATGCGCAGTTTCTCATATTTTGAATACTATTTGGAAATATTGTATGTGTGTGTGTGTGTGTGTTTGTGAGAGAGTATGAATATCTTCACACTGCAGTCCTATACAATGCAGTGTTTTACATCACTGGAAAGAGCACAGTGAGACAAACAAATATGATATTGATAACTTGAGAATATCATATTCATTATGTGTTTTAGAAAAAACAGCATTTACTGTAATTAATATGTAATGCAAAATGAATACCGGTTGATACATCTTTGAAATTATGACAGTTATGTAGAATTCTATCCCTTGTACAAATTCACTGTTTTACCATTGTATGTAACCTGTAATATTTCAGAGATAGAATAACTTATCTGAGTTAAGCTTTTTGAATGTGATTTCTGATAAAAGCATCATGGTAAAAGAGGCATATTTTAATCAAAATGTCTGTGAAACAAATACTGCTCTTGCTTGGGGTACAAATAGCTCACAGGAGAGTTGGTTCTGTGATTGCCTGGATAATGCAGTGTAAGTTGAAAAATGTTTACTGTAATACTTGTGTTTTCATTATGATTTCAGCAAATGAAATTGCTTAGCTGACTCAAAATTTATTCTTTTTTGTAATTATGCAGCAGATGGGCCATCTTGTTAAATTTACATTTGTTTTAACATCTGCTTAGAAGATATTGAGCTCTGGCTAATGCCACTACTTGCATCTTTGAGTTAGAAGATGTTATATGACTATGATCCACTATCAGAATGTAATAAACTCTTATGACTGCAAATTTATTGTTTATTCTCGAGGTTTTTGTCAGACACATTAGTCAGACAGGTATAATTTTTTTTATCGTATTTTATCCTTTGCTTGATTGTTTTTTATGAATGATAAGACTTAATTTAGACAGAGTTACTAATTCACATACTTGAATTGGACTGGCTGATATGTGCACAAGCCATCAATCAATTTCACTTTTGTTTTTGTGTTTATTGAATATTTTAATTTATGTTATGACCACTGGGGGTATATAGGAAATGTCTTTGGATATCAAGTACAGGATTAACCTTTCTTCTTCTTTCGGCTTTTTCCCGGTTAGGGGTCGCCACAGCGAATCACCTGTCTGCTCATGATTGGCAGTGGAGTTTTACAGTGTCGAGTTGCCAGCCCGGTGCCCAACCTTCCACAGAAGGCACACACATGCACACACTCACACCTAGGGCCAATTTAGAGTGTCCAATCCACCTACGGAATGTCTTTGGGATGTGGGAGGAAACCGTAGCACCCAGAGGAAACCCACGCAACCACAGGGAGGACATGCAGACTCTGCATAGAAGGCACCCCAGCTGAGGAATGAACCAGAGGACCTCTTGCTATATATTGAAAGCATATATTATGCTATATTTGCATATGATATTTGGTTGTACATTACTTTTTACTGATATGAGATGATTCATTTGTTAGGATCTGAGGAAGGGTATTTTACCTGAAAGTGCTTATCCTTGTATTTTTTATTTTACGCAGCTTGTTTTTTTATGCTGCAGTGGTTTTATGCTTGAAGCCATGGTGGTTCTGATACTTTTTTATATCTGCTGTATTTACGTCATTCAGTATCTACCTTTACCAAGCAGCTGTCTCATCCTTTTTTGTATATATATCTATATATATATATATATATATATATATATATATATGTATGTATTCATGTATAGTGTGCATGTGTGTGTGTGTGCATGCCCAAGTACATGTGTCTGTGTGCATCTCTGTGCATGTGCATGCATAGAGTGTTTGTGTGCACATGAGTGTGTGTATGTGTGTGTGTGTGTGTGTGTGTGTGTGTGTGTGTGTGTGTGTGTGTGTGTGTGTGTGTGTGTGTGTGTATGTCTGGGTTAGGGTTAGGTAAAGTAATAGATTAAGTCTGTGTGCAATTGTGAGTGTTCTGGGTTAGGGTTAGGTTAGAAGATAGATTTAGAGTGTGTGTTTGTGTGTGTGTGTGTGTGTGTGTGTGTGTGTGTGTGTGTGTGTGTGTGTGTGTGCATGCGTTGAGTGTCTGAGCTGTCTTGTGTAGTGGTTGTGTTATGGGAAGGGCTTTTTTAAGTTAATATGCATCCCTGCCCTACTTAGTAATGAATTCTAACTCTAAACCAAACATGCATCTTAACTTAAAAAAAGCCCCTCCCATAACAGTACTGCTATTCAGAAAAACATTTGATCTGAAAGTGGTTGAGTTTTTGTTAATGCACTGGGAAATTAATATGTTTCCTCTTTTTGACGTACTGAGTGTCAATTTGTTTTACGTTCGATATAATGAGTGTCCGACGTGTTGGTGAACATTTTGTATTTCAATCAAGTAACATGTCGGACAATCATTCCATAACCCTACATCTATATCACATCTATATCTATATCACACCTATATCACAAATTAAACAATCACAACTACCCACTGCAAAAAAATATATATATTTACCTCTAATATCCTCTTACAAACTAGCAGTGCATGAAATATAGTCTCATCTAACAGCACCAAAACAGAAGTCACCCATACTAAATTACTGGGAGCCATCACGGATGATAAAACTAAATTTAACCAAAACTTCAATGTTACTCTCAAAAAAAAATCACTACAAATTAGGGCGATTTTACAAAGCCAGTTCATATCTCAATGACCGCAGAAGGAAGGTAACTGCAACATTGTTTACTTTCTAGTTTGCTGTATGCAACTACAGTTTTCACTAATCATCAAACTACAATACTTGAACAGTTCTGTAGTAAATTAAATACTTTTGCATCCAGACTCCCATGATGAACTCATCACTGCACTGCCCTGTAGAACTTGAACTGCCTAGAACTATCACATTACATATCATACATGGCTCATAATGGTACCTAAAATAATATACAATCTTTCATGCACTTCAGCTATTAGTAATATAATAAAATGGTGCAAACCTAAAAGGCATTTTTACTTAACAGATTAGCTCTTGGTTGTAATTTGGCTCCCAGAAATCAAACTTGCATAAAGATTTCTCATTTACTTTTTGTGCATGACTTAAAACTGTATAGTGTATCAGATGAGGAGTTGAAGGCACAACTCAAGTGGTTAAAATTTTTTTTAGATGATATAAGAATGACATTTGGTCTTATAAATGTGCAAAAGCAACATTTAAAGCAGGAAAGGTGAAGTACCAAGAATATATCAATCTAGGATAGGAATGCTATATAAAGAAACTGAACAGGAAGGAGTGTATAAGTATTTGGGAACTAATGAAGGATTGACAATAAAACACGAACAAATGTGAATAAAACCCCATAAGGAATACTTCAAAAGACTAAAACTAATATTGAAAACAGCACTGACATTTAGTATTAAAGTCCAGGCTGTAAACCAATTTCCTCTTCCTGTTTTGGTGTGATTGACTGACCCCAAAAGGTATTGGATCAGTAATGCTTCATGCTTATTAAATCATCATCTTCTTTCACCTGTTCTTATCTTAGGCCTTCCTTTTTTCCTCTTATGTGGGAGCTCCATCCTTAGCATCCTTTTCCCAATATACCCAGCATCCCTCCTCAGCACATATCCAAACCAATGCAATCTCGCCTCCAACCTGAGCTGACCCTCTAATATACTTATTCCTAATCCTGTCTACCCTCGTCATACCCAGTGCAAATCTTAACATCTTTAACTCTGCCACATCCAGCTCTGACTCCTGCATTTTTGTCAATGCCACCATCTCCAACCCATACAACATAGCTGGTCTCACTACCCACTTGTAGACCTTCCCTTTCACTCTTACTGGTACCCATCTGTCACAAATCACTCCTGACACTCTTCTCCACCCATTCCACCCTGCCTGTACTCTCTTCTTCACCTCTCTTCCACACTCACCATTACTCTGAACTGATGATCCCAAGTATTTAAACTCATCCACCTTTACCAACTCTACTCCCTGCATCCTCACCATTCCTCTACCCTCCCTCTCATTTACACACATATATTCTGTTTTAGCCCTACTGACCTTCACCTCTCTAAAGCATATCTCCACCTCTCCAGGGTCTCCTCAACCTGGTCTCTACTCTCACTACAGATCACAATGTCATCTGCAAACATCATAGTCCACAGGGCCTCCTGTCTGATCTCATCTGTCATCCTGTCCATCACCACTGCAAATAAGAAAGGGCTCAAAGCTGACCATAGATGTAATTCCACCTCCACCTTAAATGTATCTGTCACTCCCACAGCAGTCCACACCAATATCGCACTACCCTCGTACATATCTTGTACCACTCTTTCATACATCTCTGCCACTCACAACTTCTTTATACAATACCACAACTCCTCTCTAGGCACCTTGTCATATGCTTTCTCTAAGTCCACAAAGACACAATGCAACTCCTTCTGACCTTCTCTGTATTTTTCCAACAACACTCTCAGAGCAAACATTGCATCTGTAGTTCTCTTTCCTGGCATGAAACCATACTGGTGACCACTAATTATCACCTCCCATCTTAACCTAGCTTCCACTACTCTTTCCCATAACTTCAAGCTGTGACTGATCAATTTTATCCCTCTGTAGTTACTGCAGCTCTGCACATCACCCTTATTCTTAAAGAAAGGTATCAAAACACTTTTTCTCCACTCCTCAGGCATCCTCTGACTTTCCAAAATTTTCATTAAACAATCTGGTTAAAAATTCCACTGCCATTTCTCCTAAGCACCTCCATGCTTCCACTGGTATGTCATCTGGGCCAACGGCCTTTCCATTCTTCATCGTCTTCATAGCTGTCCTTACTTCCTCCTTGCTAATCTGTTTCACTTCCTGATTCACTATCCCCACATCATCCAACCTTCTCTCTCTCTCATTCTCTTCATTCATCAGCCCCTCAAGTACTCTTTCCATCTACTCAACACACTCTCCTCGCTTGTGAGTACATTTCCCTCACTATCCTTTATCATCGTTACCTGCTGCACATCTTTCCCAGCTCTGTACCTCTGTCTAGCCAATTGGTAAAGGTCTTTTTCTCCCTCTTTAGTGTCCAATCTCTCATAGAACTCTCCATATGCCTTAGCCTTAGCCTTCACCACCTCTCTCTTTGCCATGCGCCTCATCTCCTTATACTCATGTCTACTTTCTTCATCTCTTTGACAATCCCACTTCTTCTTCATCAGCCTCTTCCTCTGTATACTCTCCTGTACTTCCTCATTCCACCACCAGGTCTCCTTGTCCTCCTTCCTCTGTCCAGATGTCACACCAAGCACCTTCTTATTAAATGATATCTAAAAATAAGTGTATACCAAGATTATATATCCCTCACTCTGAGGAGATATGGGTCTCCTTGAACTTGATTATATGCATAGATCTGCGATCATGGGACTGTATGCATATCTGCTGACCTCTTCAAATCAAAACACAGTGAATGTTTTAAAACATGAGGAGAAGATGTCTAAGATGGCTTTAGTTTAGCAGAAGCATTCAGGTGTCAAGTAGGACTGGAAATCAAACCAGAAGCAGACAAAAATCAGACAGAAATTGAATGTGCTAAAAAATAAAAGGAATAATATAAGGAGGAAGATCAGATGAGAAGGAAAGAAATGTGGTATAGCCATAAGTATAGTGACAAGTTTAGAAAACTCATGGAACAACCACAAATTGATCAAGATTTGACACTGGAATTGTGAAGGAGAGGTGAATTTAAACCAAAACATGAAAGGATAATATTGGCAGGCCAGGATAGTGACCTGTATACATGTTGATTTACAAAGTCCATTAAACATGTGGGAGAAACAGACAAATGCAGGTTCTATAAAACACATCATGCTGCTAGGTGTGATCCACTAATAGTAGAGGGCCTGCATACTGAAAAGCATAATATGTGACAAGACTATTGCACTGGGATTGTGCAAACACTACAATATTGTAGTAGCAGAGAAGTATTGGAAACATTGTCCATAAAACATTATAGAGAATGATGAACTTAATATCACATGGGATCACCCATTGCCAACAGTTCAGAAAATAGGTGCAAGGAAACCAAATATAGTAGTCAATGAAAAGGAGACAAAAGTACCTCTGATCACTGAAATTGATACACCCAGTACAGCGTCTTACATACAAAGAGAAAGAAAGTGATAAAATATAAGGATTTACAGGAGAAACAAGAACAGTGTAGAAGAAACATACCCAGACAGTTCCAATAGTAGTAAGAGCAATGGGTCTTTAGATATGCTACCAATACATGTGACTCCATATGAACTGAGAAGGAGTAAGGTTTGGACACATTGTGGGTGCTGTATAGAGTGCTTTTGGCTAACATCAAAGACCATAACAACCCAAATGTCATGAATTTTAAATATACCCTGACTTAGAAATGAGGTCCATTCTCATCATGGTACTAGAAACTCAAAAGACTTTCAGAAATTAAACCAAGAACTCATAATTACAAATAAAATGCTACATAATCTCTCAAGCACTTCAGCCATAAGTAATATAATAAATGGCACAAACGTAAAAGGCATATTCTATCAAAGGATCAATGCCTAAATTAATGTGAGCAATCCAGTAACTCATATGAAGACTCTTTATACTTAGAAAGCATTTCCTTTACCATCACACAAATAAACAACCTCTTTGTTTAAGACCAACCTCAAACTATATCTAAATCATACAAGAATCTGCAAATATTCTGAATCTGTAGGATAAAAATACCCAGTGACTTACAATTTCCTCTTCTTACTTACAAAAACAATTCTTCACAGCTGTCTTTTTATCATATGATCATTTTAGGTTACCAGGCTAATAGCCACAGGATCCATACAAGCCTAGTCAAGTTCAAACCATATTCTCAGGGGTGTCTTGTTGAAGCAGGTACTATATTCAGCACCTAATTGCCCCTGTCCAAGAGGGACACAGGTGCAACCCACAGAGTGAATTTCCAGGTACCCATCTAATCTTCCAAACAGTACTTAAACAGGGAGATGAATGGCTTTACTTAAAATGAATAGGAAGCTTGTTCCAGTGGTAGGGCAACCTCTGAGAGACAAATCTGTCTTTGCAGTAAGTTCCGTTGATGTCACATACCTGGTTAAGGTCCTTTGAGCGAGTGACCCGTTTGCCATTTGACTTGCTAATGTGCAGCATTTCCCTTAAAGCTGGGTCAGAGATTGCTCTATATGCAAGGCACAGTCACCTCTAAGCAGTCTGTATGGCATAAAGTTGATTTCAGTCTGTCTGCATAAGACAGATCTTGAAGATCCTGAATTTTCTTTGTAAGGAACCTTTGTGATGTCTCCAATTGCAGTAGGTGTTTGGAAAGGAACATACCAAAGGTAGTGTTGTACTCTATTATTAATCTGATGAAGGAAAAGTAAAGGGGGGTTATAACCTCTTTTTTCTGGAGGCAATCCCCTTAGATATGAGATGAGCAATATAAAATGCCTTTCTTACCACTGTGGAGACATGGTGATCGAAGTTGAGGTTGCTGTCAGCCTGTCTGCCCAGATCTGTCTCCACTGACTGTGTGCTTAAGGTATTGCTATTTATGGCGTAGTTTGATGATAATGCATTTTTTTGCATTAAGTTTAAGACTGTGACTTTGGCACCAGTCATTAGTCTGTGTAAGACCTTGTTGCAGGATGTTGACATTGCTAGGGTTTCAGTGATCACTCCCAGTTTGCCATCATCAGCAAACTTTGTCAGCCACAGTCTTTTAGTTTTAGCCTGTACTTCAGAGGAGTAGATTCTGAACAGTAGGGGTCCCAGAACCGATCTCTGTGGAACACCACTGGTTACGGGTCTGCTGGAGGAGGTGGAGTCCCCTAATTTGACCATATGAGTTCTATCAGTGAGTCAGCTTGCAACCCACCTGATAATATATGGGTCGATACCCAGCTGGATGAGTTTATCAATGATGCCTGAATGGGGGATTGTATCAAAGGGCTTGGCTAAGACTAGGTAGGCCGTATGCACACATTTGCCCTTGCCTAGGGCTTTGGTGACAGTCTCAAACAAGTCCAGCAAGTTTAACAGGCATGATCTCGACACTTGACAAAGCCAAACTGGGTGGGTCAAACATTTAGAGATTTCGTACATCATTCTTAATAACGTCCATGATGATTTATTCCATGGTCTTGCAGATAAGGCTGGTCAGGCTAATGGGTCTATAGTTCTCGGGGTCTATGGATGCACCTCCTTTGTGCAAAGGGATGACAATAGCTGTTTTCCATTCCACTGGGATGAAACCAGTGCTTAGGTTGTGATTGAAAAGTGTGGTCAATGGTGATATTAATTTCTGTTTTGACCCATGTAGAACTCAGCCCAGGATGTTTGGTCCCATAGCGGCTGTGTTTTTGGCCTTTGAGAGGGCATTTAAGACCTGCTCCTTGGAGATACTCGGCAGGGAATAGGTGTTAGGGATGCTTTGGGGTTTGTATCTTAATGAAATAAACTTAATTACACTCCTCCCACAAGAAATGTATGATTTATTATTCTCTCAATAGCTTACATATCAGCATAAATATAGATTAATATTGCAATATTTTAGCTCCCAAATTTTTGATAATTTGTATTGCTTAGAGATGCTGTTACATGTATAGCAATAATTTCCTGCTTCAGTGATGCACTGTAATGCATGCCAGTCTCACATCTTAGAATTTATTATAATTTATAACTTTGCATGATATTTCTTATTTATTAAATTTTAAT
The DNA here is from genome assembly GCF_019279795.1 of Protopterus annectens. Taxonomy (NCBI): domain Eukaryota; kingdom Metazoa; phylum Chordata; order Ceratodontiformes; family Protopteridae; genus Protopterus; species Protopterus annectens. The sequence continues at coordinate 543,120,398 of NC_056735.1, forward strand.
TAATTCATTTTTTGTGCATCTTTCTTTAGATATTGTTTAAACTTTGTATATTGCACAGTTGCTGCTTTTCTCCACAGTCCTCAGCTGAAGGTAGGTAATGTACCCAGTCAAACATTGACAGGAAGCAAAAGCAATAAAATAAAAATAAAAAAAATAAAGTGAAGAGTGTAATACATAAGACTAAGAATTGGTTGCATTTTATTTAATTTCATAACATCAACAGACATATTCAATAAAGCCTACACAGTCCGTTTACATTGCGTGCATCGCAGTGAGACGTGCACGTGGTAGTGCACCATTTTTGATTCAGAAAGTGGCTCTACATGGTGTGTAGAGCTGTGCACAGCTGCACAAACAAGGTATCCACTGTAGCATTGTAGCATTCAAATTTCAGCATAAGCATCTGAATTGTATGCTAATCAAGCAATCCAAGATGAATGAGATATCCAACAAGCTAGAAAGCAACCATGTATACTCAGTGCTGTTTTTCCCTCCAAATTCCAAACCCTGTTGGAATGCAGTCACTTGAAGGAGTTTACACAGAAACAAATGCAAGGTGCTGCCGTTCTTTAATTCATGTGCATGTGCAACAGGCTGAAGTCTGTGCTGCTGCTGCTGTTGCTAATAGACCAAGGCCAAGAAAGATAATAGTTTACAGACCCTGTTTAACTTACCACAACCTTCATATTGTGGAAATTGTAGAGTGCTACAGAGTGGATAGGGACACACTACAGGAACTCTGCAACCTCTGTCATCATCAACTCAGAGCTAGGGCAAACCGAGGGGAACCCATAACAGTCGAAACAAAGATATGTGCAGCACTAAGAATCTTAGAAACAGGTACCTTTCAGAGACCAACAAGGAACATGCTGGGGATGTCACAGGCATCAGCATCCAGGATCCTCCATCAATTCTTGAATACTATCCTCCAACATGTCAGTGACCACATTTATTTTCCCAGTACTCCTGAAGATAGCGCCAGAAATATGCAGGAGTTCTACACTGTAGCACACTACCATGAAGTACTGGGTACCATAGCTTGCACACATATAGAAAGTAAGGCAACACCTGGTGAACAGGGAAGGGTTTTCATTAATAGAAAGGGTTTTTGCTCTATTAATTGCAAAGTCATGTGTAAAGCCAAGGGAATCATCTTGAACATGTGTATTAGCAACTATGGCAGTTACCATGTCTCACGTATCTGGCACACCTCTCAACTGTATCATTTAGGGGGGATATTCTACAGGGTCATTTACTGGTGAATGCAGGTTATGCACTGGAACCGTGGCTGATGACATCCATCAAAAATGCACACAACCACTGAAGAATGCCATAATGAGGCACTTGCTCAAACCAGAAGTATCACAGATCATGTGGTTGGGCTGTTGAAGTCATGATTCTGGTGCCTAGATACATATGGGGTAGTCCTGCAGTACAGTCTATGGACATCTACTGAAATATTCACAGTATGTGCCATGCTATACAACATCATCTGGAGAAAACAGCTTCAGCAGGCTCAAGAAGGGGAACAAGCATACATCCCACCACCAATGCCAAGGTCATCACAGTCACACACAGATGAGGAGTCAGAGCGGGAACCAGAAGCTGTTGTTGGGTGTAGGCAGATAGGTTCATAGGTTCATAGGTTAGTACTAGGTTAAATGCCCTTGTGAGCCATTGTAAGCCTAGCTATTTATCCCTTGTGAGACTCAAATCCTGCACCTTGTGTTTGTAAGGCAAATACCTTAACCATTAGGCCACCCTCCCAACCCAACAAATGTAGGCAAGCTAAATATTCCTTCACATTGGCTAAGAGACAGCATGTAGCTCACTCAAACACCAACTAAGGGCCTAAAACCTTCCTCCTATGCACATGCATATATTAACATTGATGCCAGGCCACTCTGACGACCTTTACCTCCCCAAATATTGTCTGTGTACTGCTTGCATCAGACAGAGTCAGCTCTGAACAAAAAACTGTTGCAACTGCTGGATTTACAATGTAAGTGTTGAACCTGTAGTGTCTTCTTCTTCTTCTTTTGGCTTTTCCCGGTTAGGGGTCACCACAGCAGATCATCTGTCCACTCATGATTGGCAGTGGAGTTTTACAGTGTTGAGTTGCCAGCCCGGCAACCAACCTTCCACAGAAGGCACACACATGCACATGCTCACACCTAGGGCCAATTTAGAGTGTCCAATTCACCTACTGCATGTCTTTGGGATGTGGGATGAAACCGGAGAAAACCCACGCGACCACAGGGAGGACATGCAGACTCCACACAGAAGGCACCCCAGCAGAGAATTGAACCAGAGAACCTCTTGCTTTGAGGTGGCAATGCTAACTGCTGCACCACCGTGGCCGACCTGAACCTGTAGTGTATTGTGTAATAATATGAATGACTGGCATATCCTTGCATTCTGTTACTTGGTAGTGTAAGCAAGTAAAAGGTGGGTGATTTGTTGAAATTAACTTAACATGCAATAGCAGAGACCTATTTAACTTATATGTATCCATTATTAAAAAGTAGGCTTCAGGCATCAAAGATTCACACAGTCATACCTCTTAAAAGCATTTGGTCATTGCATGCCCTCAGTTTAGCACCATACATTTGTACTGGAAAATCATTAAAGAGAAAAGTTAGAACATAATGATACACATTGCAGTTTCATACCTCACAAGATCATTAACAATAAAGATGGACAATGTTGATGCTATCAACTGTTTAACTTTCTAAGACCAATATAGGTCTAAGGTGCAATTACCTGATCAACATCACACATGCAGATATACCAATCACTAAGTCAGCTATGAACCTTGAGAATCAGACAGTAAGCTTATGTATCCTTGAATCCAAAAGATACAAAACAGGGATATGGCACAGTTTTCATGAATGCGTGTAAGAAAGAGAAGCAGGCAGACATTTGGATAAACCAACAAATGGCCAGTGAGACAAAATAAGTTTTAAGCTGCGTGGCACATAACTGTTGTATGTGCTTCTGCAGGGGTCCTCCAGGTGAAATTGGTGTGCAAGTATCTGCATGAAAATAGTCAAGCACTGTGCTAGCTCTATGTCTTGGTATATAAGACAGGTGTGAGCCATGCATGGTAGAGGTAGCAATTCATCACTGTCATCCTTGACCATAAGAACGGGCTCTGCCAGGAGTTGCACTGGTATGTCCATGCCCACAGTCTGATGCACTGCTGCTACCTGAACATGACTAGTGTTTATGGTTGAACTCCCCTCACGAGTACACCCAAAACCATGACTCCATAGCCTGCCATGTCTGGGTGTGGACAGCTCACCCAAGGACAGAGCAGTGGAAGTATGCCACTATAGTAATGTAATTGGGCACAGCCACATTGGCTAACAGCAGATGATGTGGCTGACCTACTCCCAAGAGGATGCTGTCCCCATCCCAGCCGATGTTTCATTTCAATGTGTCATCCATCTGATCCATTGAAACAGCAAAACAGTGCAGGCAGTCACACATGTCAGCCTGTGTCACATCTACAACCCTAAGCATTTTTCTGCAGCAGCTATAGTAACATGCCTGTGCCTCCAAGATGGTCCTAAACATACAGTGATTTGCAGGGGAAGAGACACCTGGATCAGGTGGAGCATGGACAGATTGCCTCCACCGAGCACCCCTAACAACTCTCCTGTGTGGCACCTCGCCCACACTTTGGCTATGCCCAGAGTCACCAGGCACTGAAGATGCATTAACCACACTTCCATGATCAATTGTCTCACCTCCCACCTGTCCAATATTTGAGGGCTTACTGGAATGGGTAGGCATAGGCATACTGGCTGTGTCCAGTGGAATTTCAGTGGATGGCTGTATGTCAACCTCTGCACCCCCCAACTGTGCTTATGTTTGGCCATCATAATCAACAGAATCTGTTGATACTCTGACATCAGGTGGTAGAAATCCCATACTTCCACTGTCAGGATCACCTGTGATAATAAGAAACAAACACAGGAACAATTAATACCTACACCACTATACTCCAACGTATGCTAACAAAAGAACAGTGCTTCCACTGTTAGACAGTACAGCAATACACACAACAGTCCTGACATCAACATCACACACTAAAATATTTATTTGAATTGCTCATCAGCAGTCATAAAAATGTTTGGCTTACCATCTGCAGCTGAGGAGATCCTCTGCATGCCAGTTGGTCCTGAAAGAAGTTAAGCAAATGTTAAGGACAACATCACCACAATTAACAGTAACACATGGGATAATAATTTTTTTCCCTTTATATGTCCATTAACTGTACTTTCAACAAGAACTTGGATGATAACTCCAACCTAAGCTAATCAATCAGAATGTGTTGTTAACTGTAGAAATCTTCAATCCCCTCCCCCCAAAAAAAAACAAGTTATTGTGAAACAGAAGTAACATATTGATTTAGATTGTTTTACTATACAAGAGAATTGAATAATTGAGAAGAGTAGCACCAGTCTCAAGGACTTGCTGTTCTGCACTTTCTGGGGAGCTGTCCTGACCCCTGACAGTGGACAGTAAGTCTTCTTTTGGTGTTAATGGTGGCTCTGTAGCAGTCCCCCAGTACCCATCTAATTACAGGCCACTGCTGCTGCTCCCCTCCAAGCAGATGAGATCATGTCAGTGGCACTATGGTGCACCTGGTCATATGTCCTGCTCTGGCCACCCACAACAATAACATCGTCAATAATCTGCTGCCAATTCTGCATTCTGTGTGACATACCTCCCCATCCCCCTTCAAGCAGGATGGCACCATGTTGCCTAAAAGTGTCGAAAATAACCTGATTTTCAGCATCAATGAAGGGTGGTCTTCAAGGATTGCAACACCTGGGTGGCATAGTCGTAGATGTCCTAAAAGATGACAGAATAATAATAAGAGATACACATCTCATAACTACAAAATAACTGTCTCCAGAAAAAAACAGAAAAGTTAGCATGTTAGTATTACCCACGGGGAAACATAAAATAGTCTAGAGATTTGAAATATAAACAACAGGCTGGATGCAAAAAAAGGAGAGTAACAATAGCAAGATATTCTTGTCTGTTCCATAACAGAAATGCAGCTTTGCTCCCCCCAGAAAAGAACAGGCAAATGACTAATTTTGCTAACAAACCATCCTTGAAATGCTAAAAGTTCTACAAAATCAACTGTCCCTGGAATATGTATGCAACTTTATCAAAGATCATTCTATTTTAAGGCATTGCCAATCATGTACACTTGTGAAATGCCTTGATAAATGTATATCTGTACACTTCTAACTAATGTATACAGATAAAAGTATAAAAACCTTTTCTTCAGATTTTTCTTAATTGCATTCCAACATATGCAGTATGTAGCTGACAAAAAAGCAAGCATGCCTTCTTAAGTTCAGTAATCCTCTATGCAGCTATATTTATTTATTTAACATTTGTTTACTGGGAAAGTCCAACTTGGAACAAAGCCAGTTTTTAGCAGAGGCCCAGGGAGAGATGCTCCAGATGCATGTCTTTGTAACAGGGAGGAAACTAAAGCACCCTGAGAAAACCCACACAAACACAGGGAGGACATGCAGGCTCTGCTTAGAAGGCATCCCAAACAAGAATTGAACTGGAGAACCTCTTGGTGTGAGGTGAAAACGCTACTGCTGCACCGCTGCACCATCCAAATATCCCAAAGTAATAGCCTTTGTTCTGTGTTCTCCACATAAACAAGTCTCCTCACCGTCAGTTTTCCTAGTTACATGGTTGCCTTTTTCTATGATGTAGTTTCAGGGCTATTAGCATAGTGAAGATGCAAAAAATGTGTGAACTGATTAGAATTGCTGAATCCCAAATACTTGGCTCTGTGTATCTGATGTAAACATACTGCAGGCACTCCCTCAGTGCTTGTTTTTAATGGATGGCTACTGTGAAAGATTACTGGTTGGGAGAAGGAAAATACAACTGTACTGCAGCCTGCCCTACATCCAGTGGGCTTGTAAGGTTAGACTTTCAAAGTGTTAGATGTAAGGTTGGAAATGTAAGTAAGCAGCACACAATTCACAAGTTATGTTCATTAACATCCGAACTCTCCTTCATTTGTTGGCAACTGCATATGTTATAACTGCCATTTAATATCCTTACATATTTTAAGGCTAATGATATAGAATGGCTTACAGACTGCATGTCTCAGATTACTGGTCAGATAAGAGAAGCATGATCAACAAACAAAGAAGTAAGACAGAGCTGTACATTTGCAAGCAATAGTCATAAATAATTGTCTAATCAGTTAATGAACTACATCCAAAGATTATAAATGTACAAATAACATTTGTATGGTTTCATATTACTGTAGATGATTTTGTAGTTGATTGTATGGAGAACAATTTCATTTCCTTGCTGCAAAGTTGTTTGTGTAGCAAAGATGGGGTAAGGCACCCCTCCTATGTTCTGAAGGTTCATTGGAGTGATAGTTCAAATCCAGATCTATGAAAAAAATCTCATGAGAATCAAAATATTCTAGTGTGTATGTAATAGACTGTTTTTCCTCATTTAACTACATCTCTTTTTTTTTCTTTTCTTGTCTTTCTTTTTTGAGGGAGGCAATGTTTGCACAATGCATCACTTAGTGCAATCATGGGAAACAAAGGAAAAGGAATGTCAGATTTGGCTGTGCTTATCTCATTTGTGCGAAGAGTGGCAGTGCATAAGCTGGAAAACTGTCCCACACAGAAAATGGACAGAACACCTGCAGACAGGACCCAGATAGCTAATAAATTGAAACCAGATAAAAATCAATTAATTCTGTTTGGCACAGCACAAACCAGCTAAGTTGCATTGAGTGGCTGTTAACACATAGACCATAAAATTAATTAGTAAATGAGAGAATGTTATGTGACTAGTTCTGCGGCAGCAGGTGTAAGTGTAAGTGTAAGGCTGGAGTACAGATGGTTCTGGGTTCCAGTACAGGGTATATAACCTTTTTTGTTACTGCTGTGACAGTGCAGTTTATAGCAATGAACTGAAAGATAAACAAGTGTTATTTCAATGTTCTTGTGGCAACAGTTGAAAGTGTAGGTCTGCTATATACATGGTCCTAGGTTACTATACAGGATATTCCATATACTTTTACTGTTGTTCTACTTCCCATCATATTCATTCTCACTTATAACACTTTAGATAGTGAGGCTGTTATGAATTAAATCTATGAGGAATGAGACACCATTATTGTGTTTTTAGATGTATGACTGGGGGCTTCTAGTTTGATTTACTGAAAACTCATTTCACTGAATCACATTTTACTGAATGTAAGTACTGTTGGGCAAATGAAACATATATGCCCTTTTCTCCACTGTAGTGTGATCCTGGAGTTAGTATATATAGTTAGGGGGTGCGTGGGGGGCACAGGCACCCACATTGGGGGTGTGGGCAGTGTATCCCCCACATGCTTAGCTTTTATATTAATGAAGCTAACAATATATTAAATCAAAAGTAGGTGAGGGGCTACACCCCCCTAACTATATATACTAACTCCAGGATTGCACTTAAATGGGGAAAAGAGTATATATGTTTTATTTGCCCAACAGTACTTACATTCAGTGAAATGTGATTCAGTGAAATGAGTTTTCAGTGATTTAAGCTTTCAGCAATTTGGTGTGAGTGTTTTGAAATTCAGTGAAATGCATTTTCAGTGAATCAAAGTAGACTCGACTGAGGGTATACTGTGCACTAGATTTATGTAAGTATAATTCTGCTATCTGGAGGTAGATGGCCTTCACAAAACAGCTGATTTGACATAGTGATATGCTAGTCTGACTGTAATGCACAGGGTCCTGGGTTCAAGACCTAAGTCACATACACAACTGGATCTATATCCAGTAACCTTTTCAGGTCACACAAATACAAGTGTAACAGCTCTGTCACCTGTATTTATGTATGATTTCTGATTATGTCTGATCAGCACTTCTCCTGTGGAAAAGATGGAAAATCAATGCTGTGAAATAAAATATTTTGTCCTGTATGCCTAGGTTTAAAAAAAACACAGTGTCAAAATCAATTCTCTCAGTGTTTAAATGTAAAAACAAATGTGTCAGATCGTTGCTTTTATGCCCGAGTGCATATCTGCAAACCTAACTCACCTAACAGTTACCTTTCAATTTCCAATATATATTTCCAGGCTACATCAGTAGACACCCCTCAAATTAAGGTCAAGTGTCAGATTATCCTTCCAATTTCAGTTATTTAATTCCTCCCTGCTTGGTACTTCTGCTTTCTACTTAAAATCATTCAACTGTGGTTGGAATCATTACTCGAGTTTGATCACTACCAGTAAATGGATAATTGGAATTGGTGGGTGTTTCCATTGCTCTAGTTCAGTTGGTAGACATGACTGGCATTAAACGGGAAGGTGACAATTTTAGGGAACAGAGGTAGGGTGTCCAAGAGTCTGGAGGGTATTATTGGGCTCCTGTTAAAGCATCACAGCCAGAGGTGTCTGCAGGGGAACTATTCTGGCTCTCAGTACAAGCCTGAGGCATGTAATAGTTTGGCTCAGGCTGTATCCAGTGCCACTTGTATCCCATACAGTGAAGAGCAACATAGGCATTATTTCAATGCTCCTCACAGGAGAAAAAGGAATACTCTCAACCTTTGGTTGGAGGAATTTTAGACTGCAGATATACATCTGTTGTGTTAGTATAACAACATCAGAGTACTTGTAAGACTTTGAAAGCTAAATATAGGCAAGACTGGTATGCATAATACTCTTCTGTTCTTTTCTATTCTTTTCAAAGCTGCCACTAAGCATGAGTTCAATTGGCAAGCTTATGTTACTTGATTGGAGAGACTGAAGGAAGCAAGTGGTATGTTTGCAGCTGAAGGGTAGTGTTATTGTAGCATTAAAAAATAAACATAGCTTGTTTGATATTTTATAGAGTTGCATCAAATTGAGAATGCATATCCAGACTGTAAAAGCAAGTATGCATGCATTGGTCTGTAGCACAAACCAATTGTAAGAGTCCAATATTAGACTGGAGTCAGTGGTTGTGGGTTCAAATGAAAGAATTCTCAATTATAAAATACTGTTATTTCTTCAATGATATTTAAACTAAATTAAAACCTTTATGCCAGTGGCACAAATGCCCTACTGTAAACTATAATCTTTATACCTGGAAAGGCATATAAGCAATATATGCATATTTCAAGGATTATTTTCAGCAATCTGTAGTATAGTGTGTATCTTTTAGGATGTATAGTTAACTGTAATACTTCATATAAAAGAGTAGTATAATTGCATTATTGCATTGTATGTCACACCAACCCTTATCTTACTTTTTTTATATCCTATAATGTGTCGTCAAAATGCCTCAATGTCATCCATGTGTACCACATCAGTAAATGCTCCACAGCACAGTGAGGTAGGCCAGTCCCAGTAGATCAGTTTGCCCCTACTCCATTCGCTGCAGCATCGATGCCCAGTACATCTTGGAGCCATCCTGGCAGTATTGCCTGTGCTACCCCTGTACTACCTGTGTCCTCAGGTAGTAGTGCCCCAGAAGCTAGTGCAGTGCTACCCTCTGGGAGCAGTGGCAAAGGTGGTGATTTCATCACTGCAGGGAGTTGCCAGGGATGGTGCATAGGGTTGTGCACTGCACCACTGGTGTACGCCTATGCTGGATGAAGAGGCTGATCTCCATCATGGTCCATAGAATGAGGAGGAGATATCAAGCACTTCAGCCATCAGCTGAGAAAAAGGACAGTGATAACAGTCCAGTGGGCATGGACTTGATTTGCAGTGTCTCCAAGCTTGGTATCCATGAGCCTGTGTCCCCTTCCTAACAACAATCATGGTGTCCCCCAACCTTTTGTGTCCATCACTGTCCCTGTCTCTTGTCTTATTTGTATTGTATGTTTAATTTGTTTTCTGACCTACCCAAATTACCTGACCTAGACATAGCTATGCCCCTTACCCAGTAGTCCCCTCTTTCTGAATTAAAAAAAAATGAGCACCTGTCCCACAAAAAAATTGTCCTATACATAGCTCTCCATTTATCACGTGTCTTTTTGACACACTTGATTTTGTCCAATTGGATATACAACATAATTGCATTGTTGTCACCCCTGTTTTTGAGGTAACAGTCCAAATTCAGTTAATATTCTGCACACATTTTCAGTATACACTATTAAAGAAATGGATAACTATGGTTCTTTCCTACCTCCATCTTGTACATTCTTGTATTGCTTTCCCCTTGTTCTTTCTTTCTGCTTGCTTCCCATTTCACCACTCTCCTATCTACCCCCATTTTAACACCTTTATTCTGGTCAAAAACAGAATCACACACAGCACGCTTAAGTAGCTGAAAAAGAAATGGATCCCTTCACTTTTTGGCCTCTGTATTTGCACAGAGTTTTGCATCATACACCAATGTGCAGTGACAGTGAGCAGTGGTACAATGCTGTGGTTACCTCCATGCAATGCTGCTTAACCCTGCTGCACTATGTCAATACACAGCAATACATGTACTATAAAGAATTCATGTCATTGCATTATCATAATTTATTTAAACGTCCTTAAAGTATTGGATACACCTGGATTTGAACTCTGTATCATCTGGGCTCAAAAATAAATGTGTTAATGCATTTGCACCTTCTGCCACAGAGTCAGTTAAGCAGAAGGAGTGTTTCATAGACTCGATAATAACTCTCAGACTTTTCTCAATGTGGCTCACATTTGTGCACTGCTTAACTAAGTGCAAATGTGGAAAGTATTCAAAATGTGTATCTTGTATGTGCAAACACTACCAAATGCTGCAAAAAAACACTGTTCGCCTCACTATGGAAAAGTAAATAATATTATGTATTACTGCTGTTTACTGTCCATTTCCTGTCTATAACATGAAATTGCATGTAGAAACATAACACACTGAATGCTCTAACAATATGTCACATATTTGCAATGCAGCCATGTGTTGTCCCCCCAACCACTGCAATCTTGTTGTCTCAGTACTTTTTCCACACATATATCAACTACACTACAGATATTAATACTAAATGTGTGATATGCAATGTGCATCAATCTGGTAACACGCAGATCTAGAACTATTGACCCATAAGCCCAAAAAGCCTTATCTGAAAGGCTAGGGAAGGAATCATCATGGACCTTATCCACAGAAACATAGGTGACCTTCAACACACTTAACCTGACCCATTTTAGTTTTGTCAAGGGTAGATCTTGCTTATTAAACCTAATGGACTGCTTTGATTATGACCCCAAAAATCTGGATGAAGGAAAACAGGACATACTGCCTATGATGAGTTATCCAAGGCCTTTGACACTATACCCCATTCAGGTATCATAGATAAAATTTCCCATCAGGGAATTAACCCATACATTATTAGATGGATAGCCAACTGGCTCACTGACAGAACACACACTGTCAAAGTTAAGGACTGCACCTCTACCACTACACTACTTACCAGTTGAATACCACAAGGATCTGTGCTGGGCTGTCAACTTTTTGGAAACTATTTATCTGAAGTCCAAGTAAAGGTAGATGGCCTATGGCTTACCAAGTTTGCAGATGTCTGTCAACTGGACCCAGTCATATAGAGTCTCCCAACTATGTTAACGTATTACAGGAAGGGCTGACATAGTCAAATGATTGATGCCAAACTCATGGATTGAACTTAAAGTAAAATAAAATGCATTGTCTCCTTTGGCAATGAAGTACCCCTGCTAATTATGATATGCATAGCACCCCTCTAAGATCAAACACAGTGTTAAACTTGGGATCACATGTCAGTAGCAATATACATTTCAATCACTATGTGTCCATAGTGGTAAGACACACATTGTACATTGCACACCTCATAAATAAGGCCATCAAATCCAAGACCAGAGAGGTCATAGCTCTGCTGTACTGTACCCTTATCAGACCATTAATTCAGTATAATGCTACTTTCTGTCTGTACCTCACCAGACACCTGTAGCAACTGGAAAAACACAGAAGTTTGTGCCCAGGAGAATCCAGGGCCTCCACAATGTGACATACATGGAAAGACTGAAAAACATGTCACTGTACTCAGCATCATGCAGGCTGCTGAGAGGTGCACTATGCCTGACCTACAGAGCAGTCTTAGACCCTGCCCTTCTGGAAATGCCGGACATCTGGAAAGCAAAGGAACAAGAATAACCTGCTCCAGGAATCTCATCCTAGCCTTTGACATAAACAGAACATTTTGGTGAGACAGACCTATCGCCCAGTGATTGCCACTCCTCTGTAATAGCTCCCCACAGCATGTGAAGCAGTGCTCCTCAATACAACTATTCAAGTGTAATCTTGACAACTGTATAGGTGATTGTAAAGTCTATCCTGGGGTGGCATCTATGTCCCTCATGGAGAGGGCCAGTTGGTGTTAATCCTAAAATCCCTCTGCTAACAATGGCTATCTTACTATGCTCAATTAGGGTACTTCTGCTTTTACACTGCTAGGCTTCTAAACACCCTAGGGCCATCAGGCTAGTAACTACCTATGAAAATATAAAGCTATGAACCTATGCAGGCCTCCCAAAATCTTCTGTCCAACATGACCTGCTGATGTCATCCACTATAAGTTGACCTGCAGTCTTGTAAAAGTCAAACTTGTGCTGTGTTGCTTGCATAAAGTATTGAGTTCTATAGGCTGTGTACTTAGATAGGTAGGGGTTATGTTCTCTTTGCAGTCAACTGTGTGTGGGTGTATGTCTAGCCAGAAGAGCAGAAGTGTGTATCTTACAGTTACCCCTCCAATCACATGGATTGACAGTATTTTGATACTTGCGCATGTCTACATATCCATTTAATGCTGGCCTCAGAACATTTTCAGACTTGTGTTATGGCGCTCGCAGTTCTGGAGTCTGTTTACTTATGTAGTGGTCCTATTCTCACTGCAGTCAACTGGGGCATGTATGTGTGTTTGTGCTTGACATTACAGAGAGCCTTTTACATCAGCATTTGTGACACTGTTATTACCACATTCTCCTCACCAGACACTGCTGATGTCATCAGTTATAAAGTGCTGTCAGAGACACTCCACGTCAGACTTAGGCTGTGGCATGTGCCTTAAATACAGAGGTCTGTAGTCTATATACATAGGTAGGCATTCTATTCTCACTGCAGTCAAGTGTGTGTGTGTTTGTATGTGTTTGTGTGTGTTTATGCTATTTCTTGACATTGCAGAGATCCTTTTACACCAGCATGTGGGGCACTGTTATTACCATATTCTCCTCACCAGACACTGCTGTTGTCATCAGCCATATCTGATTAGTTGATATGCACTATTCCTTCCAGGGTCGTGTCAAAGACTGTCCTGGAGAACAGACAGAAGTCACCTCATCCTACATGATACAGATTGCAGTGACATAGCTTTCAGTCTATCCACATACATCATGGCATAGTTTTTAGGCCCTGTGTCTTCTTGATGAGAAACCCCTGTGGTCTATCCAGCTGCTACAGGTGTCTGGTGAGGTACATGCAAAAACGAGCATTATACTCTATTAGAGTTTTAATAAGGTTCAAGTACAGTGCTGCCATGCAAACCTATAATCTGAAAAATGATGGCATGACTTATGATGTGTGCAACATAGGCTTTCAATGCCATTGAGGACACTTGGTGGTGGAAGTTCAAATTGCTATCAACATGTGTTCCCAGTGCTTGATGTTGCTGTAATTGGCACAGAATACCACCTTTCATAAAGATGAACTAAAGACACAATTCTTCATTTATTTGTAGATTGTGTGGCTTTATCACCAATCATCTGTCTGTGTTAGCCCCTCCTGCAGTATGTTATCATCATTGGTGGACTCAATGATTGCACTCAATATGCAAGAATCATCAAACCTGGTAAGCCAAAGGTCATATACTTTAGCCTGAGCTGTTGAGAAATAGATTCCAAACTATAAAGGGTCAAGCACAAATCTTTGGGGTATGCCAATGGTGAAAACTCTACTGGTACAGGTTGATTCACCAACTTTCACAGTATGTGATTCAGTCTGTAAGCCAATTGTTTACCCATCTAGTGATGTAAGGGTTAATCCCCAGCTGGGAGAGTTTCTTAATGATACCTGCATGGGAGATTGTTTCATAATCCTAGGCCAGATCATGATAGGCTGTATGCACTGTCTTACCTTCATCTAGGCCTATCACACAGAGTCAATGGGATGTGACAACATCACAGATCACCTATGGCATGACTCAGCACATACACCATCCTGATATGGTTGAATACAGACTTCAACACAGTCTCCACACAGGCAATATTCCTGGAGAAGGGTCTACATCAGCATGTATCCATCTGAGATGGAGGGACAGTACCTGATGCATGCATGTATAGACACATCCTGACTCTCCTCAGCTGTGAGGTAGACCAACATGTCATCAGTGACCTTTTCTAAAGGGACACTAGTGATATCCCATCTGTGTGCAACAGATCTGTGTGAGTTGTTAATTCTACATCAGGTCGGTCACATCTGATAGATGTCCTCAAAGAGGTCATCGACGGCATGCATGATGACAACACTATCATCCTGTTGAACTTGACCAGGCCAAGGCATTTGACAAAAATCCACACTGAGGTATTCAATCAACACTGTCAAATGTGGCCACAAACAGCGATATCACCATGTGGGTAGACCAGTGGCTCACATACATGGCATCTAACTATGCTGATATGTGTGAAGTGACCAATATCTCAGCTCCAGTGATCAGGTCTGTACATCAGGGCTGTCAGCCAAGTCCTTTCCTGTCCATTATTTATGTGACATACTTATCCTGTGACCAAACAGCTGCCTGAAGGACTACAAACTGTGGGCAGACATTGACTGCAACTGTGACATTAGCATAATACAGACAATATCAACACACACCAAAGACTGCTGCCACAGCCATGACAATATCTGCAATGACAAGAAAACAAGGTGGGAGGATTTCTTACATCAGGAAACCAACCACACAACCCATGTATAATACAGACATCACACCCTATAATCAGACCAGTAGGTATATGACCTTTGTCCTGGGGTAGATGGTAAGTGGAACATCCACCAGCATGCAGTCACAATGCTGACTTCTCCCTTGTATGTAACACAAGTACTGAGTATGTGAAATACATTCACATCAGAGGCCATAATACCTCCATAGTTCCCAGACTTCATCACACCAATAACTGAGTACAATGCACCCCTCTTCATGTACCTCCCTTCACATATTACACTGATTTGTAACTGGTGTTCCACTTTTGCCACAGTGAGCTGTCACACAACATATTGGCCATCTGTAGGTATACTTGTTGTGGCAAAAACATTGCAAAACCCCCATTAAGTTGTTACATCAGATGCATGTGTGCTACCTTTTCTGGTGGTGCACACAGTACATATATAGGTGTTTGACAGCATTAATGGCATGGATAACATTTGTGACAGTGTGGATTGTGCTATATATATATATATATATATATATATATATATATATATATATATATATATATATATTCACTTGATATCCGCAAAATACTGAAATATCAAAATTCAGTATTTCAAAGCTATAAAGTAGAATTTTTGAAACCAAGAAGACTCGCACACCGGAGATTTAGAATTTTGCGCTTCTATTACACGCACACACATCATTCTCCCCACACACAAACACAAACTCTCTACTACATAAAAGCAGGGGGGCAAGCTCCCATGCACCCCCCCACACCCCCCTATTTAAATATTCTCATTCCGAGGTCACACTACACACAAACACACACAAAACACTGCCATGAAATTCAAAACCACCAGTATTCGAGGTTTTGAATTTCATGCTGCTGAGCTTTTGCTGTTCTTAGGATTCCACTTTATGGCTTGAAATACTAAATTTCAATATTTCAGTATTTCAAGCTTCTAAAGTGAATCCATATATTTATATATATATATATATATATATATATATATATATATATATATATATATACATATATGCCATGCACACCAGTCTACTAGCCTATATTGATCATAATGTCACATACAGATATAGCATTGACCATCCTTACACCTCTAGAAGATGTTACAGTGCCAGGATAGTGTGTATGATTACACTCATATTGTGTGGATGTATCATAATAGTTGTACAAGTGTGTTGTGCAGAATCATCTCTGATCACTATAAATCACATATGTTATGTCAGAGGCATGGGATTACTGGTGATATTATTCTGATATTGTCCATGATTGTGGTTACTTCTTTTAACATTGTCCATGAGCCTTTACCTGAACTCCACTTGCTGGAGACCTCTGCTGAGATTACACTCATATTCAGGCAAATCAGTTTGCAAAGCTTCACAATATGCACCCTACCCCAATTGTATATAACACCCCTGATAGATGTCCTCTGCATTATTCATGTAAGGATGATTATCTTGCATAGACATCCTATTCATTGCTATATCACCTAGTGTGATAGTCACATAATACACATTTTCACTGTGCAACCCCTACTGTGCCATATTGATATGTGATTCCATACCTCTCAACTGTACAGATTTTTGCAGAATGTCCAAATTTTTCCCTCATATTTTTGGTCCATTTTTCTTAAAATTTAGTTTTTCTGGCAAATTTGTTGCAAACCATTAAAGACTGAAGTTAGAAAATAATAACAGACATTTGAGTTTCAGACTTCATACCCTCCAGAAAATGTATGCTAATGCAAAACCTGTTATTCTTGTTTGTAAGAGCAATATTTAAAAATGTTACCTATTTTGGGCCTTTAACTGCGGTGGTGGTGCTGTGGTAGCATTGTCGCCTCACAGTAAGACGTTGTCCTGTTCGATTCTCAGCTAGAGCTTCTTCTGTGTGGAGACATGCGTAAATGGGCGTACCTTTATTGAAGGTTGTGCATCAGGGTCGGCAACTCGGCACGTAAAAATCTACTGCCAATCATTAGCGGACCGGAGCTCCGCTGTGGTGACCCCTAACCGGGAAAAGCCGAAAGACACAACAACAACTTATTTTGGGCCTTTGTTACACTTTTATTTAGGATTTGTCCAGATTTCTTGCTTTCAGAGGTTGAGAGGTACTTGGTGTTGCTGTTACAACTGTCATCCTCTGACATGGCCATATCTGCTGTATATTCAGTTGGTTTACCTGCCTCTTTTCCTGTCTTCATTCCTACAAGTCATCTCTGTGTCCCTATTCAATAAACCTATTTCCCCTGAGTGTTTATTTTACATAGCAGTCCATGTACCCTTACAGATCATTTACACAACTTCAGTACAGAATGTCATGAATGAGATTTCACAATACTCTGCTCTGTAGATACACTGTCCTCTACTGTGTTTGGACCATATACTTAATCATAGCTCTCAACTGCCCAGATTTTCTCAGAATGTCAAGATGTGTTCCTTTTCAAATTTGTGGCTTCTTGCCTTATCACAGGGATGATATCAGGAGTGAGGTAACCCAGTATACATACATTTGAATTTCAGACTTCAAATCCTTCAAAACATGTATCTTAACAAAACCCCCTGGTTATTCTAGCATATTTCTATAGGGAAAATATGTCAAATATTTCCATATTTCTGGGTCACTGTCACCTCATTATGTTGGCCTTTGTCCAGATGTCTTGCACTAATAGATTGAGAGCTATCTGTGAAGCCCTGGTGATCATTGTGGCATTCTGTGCAACACCACGGACCGTCAGTGCTCTGATTTATACAGAAGTGCTACCCATGTTTACTTACATGGTTTCTTGGCTGGCAACGCTATTGCCAGCCACAAAATTTCACTTATTTATATTTAAATATGGTGTGCGGCATGAATATGCAGTGAACACTGCTGCTCACCGCTCATCACCACGCATGCATATAAACTCTGTGTAGGCTTCATGCAAAGCCTACATGGAGTTTATTGAATCCCAGGGCAGGTCTAAACTGCCTTTGTTTTTACTTTGCCCAGTATCTCTTGTTTGTCAGCCCTTAGCTTTTACTCATGGCTCTTCACATATCTGTTACACCGAGCGTAAACCACTTAAGTCAAGGATTGTTATTTACAGTAAATATTCTGAGAGTACATACACCCCTTGTAATAATGATATAATATAGACACAATTTGTTTCAGTGATGGGAGGCTGTATCGGTTGAGAAATTGTGTTTTGCATATATAACTAGGAGATTTGCTCATATGATTTGCTTGAGAAATATTGTCTTTGTATTTTGTACTTAGTTTTGCTTTAGCCCCACAGTATACTGTCTCTTGTATTACTTTTGTCTACCTTTGGTAAATAATCTTGAAGATTGAAAAGTAAATGGTGATAAATACTGATTGTGATGCCCATATCAAATATGCAGCTGCAGGGAATAAAACTGGGGTCATTGATTTGTCATAACTTAAGTTCTAGATTGTTGCAGTTGTGTGGGAGTTGTGTATGTGATTAAAAGAGATAAGATACGTTTTTTATTGACTGCTTCCTTTTTCTGTGGGTGTCGGCTTCTGTTCTTCTTTGGAGCTCCATCGTGGTGATAAAGTTTGTTCAGGACTAATGTGCAGGTAGTTTACACTGAACAATTTAACCTTTTATTCACTTATCCCTTCTCTGTCCCGCCAATGCATTAAGAAAGAATGCTGGATGTGATGAATCATGCTGGCAAAGTAATGTGATATTCTGGCAGCTTGAGATGAAGAACTATGCCTTGCAGAGCATGCTGTAATCCCATTGTGGTATGCATTGTTTATCTCAGAAATGCCAGTATTTCAGCATTACAACTGACATGCAAGAAATCCAAAAAGGCAAAGGACGCGCACGGCATAAAACCAAACAATTTATTTAGTAAAAAACATGTAAGCGCTTTTGCGTAGTACTCCTACATTTCATCAGACATAAAATTCTATTACAAACCTAAACATTTTAAACACTGTTAAACCAATCACTGCTAGCAACTTTTTTCCTCCAATTAAATAATTAGTGGAAACCAAGTGATTTAAAGTAACCTAACACTTTAGCACAATAAATACATTTTTAGTATGTTCCAACAACAAATTATATAATGTATTTCAGATGTAATAAATAAGGCATATATTGCAGATATCTAAACAGTATAATATGCATCATACATAAACCATCTCATCATGCTGTTGCAAATATACCGCTCTTATGTATGTATGCGTGTGTGTGTGTGTGTGTGTGTGTGTGTGTGTATATATATATATATATATATATATATATATATATATATATATGGATTCATATCACTTCACTGAAAGACCATTTCACTGAAACCCATTTTACTGAGACCAAATCACCTAAAGTTCATTTCACTGAAAAGTCATATAGCTGGGGGGGTGTAGCCCACCACTTAATTTACTTTTCTGTTGTCTGGTTTTGTTTTACATTATTTGGTAAAAGCGAACTAGGTGGGGGGGGCTATGCCCTCACACCCCCTAGGTTGTGCCCCCCACAGCTGCCCTAACTACATATACTTACACCAGGATCATCGCACTACAGTGGGGAAAAGGACATATACCTTTGACTTGCCTTAGAGTACTACTTGTCAGTGAAATGAGCTTCAGGTGAAATGAACTTTAGGTGATTTGGTCTCAGTGAAATGGGTGTCAGTGAAATGGTCCTTCAGTGAAGTGATACAAATTCATATATATATATATATATATATATATATATATATATATATATATATATATATATATATATATATATATATATATATATATATATATATATATATGTATATACACACACACATACTTCTTAGACATTATTTATTAATTTATTTATATTTTCTGTTTTTACTATTATATACACACATATATTTTTTATGTTAGCAGTATTTAACTATGATGTTTAGTTTTGTTTATATTCATTTTTATATAGTTTTTTGTTTGTTAATATCAAACAAGAGGCAAATGTTAGTACATCCTGGATTCCACTGAATGCAGTTAGGCAATCAGTGTATAGTAAAAATTGAATCCAACAAACTTGTAAAAACAATCAAAACAGTAAATGTTCATAAACGTATATGATGTGCTACAAGTTATGCGCTTTCATCCATTCCCACTGTGGACGTCATCAGAACATGTAGCACTACAAGCTAAATGTTTAAATATATAATTTTGGAGCCGATGTTTTTTTTTTTTCCAAAAATTTAAGCTATATGCTGCCTAAATACCTTTGAGTACGTCTGCATAACTAAACTCATACATTAATTCTGACAAATCATCACAAATATTTCATGTATACTCACACATAATAGTAAAATAAATCAATTAATAGTATGTAAAACTGATGTGCACCCAATGACTAAATTACTGAATCCATAATTTCATGCCCTAGCTACTAATATGGGTTTTATAGGAATATTGTTGTTTAATCCTGTGGGGGGGGGGGGGGTTGTAGCGTCAAGCAGCAATTGCCACTTTACTTTCTTCTATCCCAATATAGCCTTTATATTACCACCTCTGGGATTTACCCTAACTTGTTCTTAAATACCAAATTTAAAACTATGGCTATACACCCACTTCTCTATATGCCTATATAAGGCATTATTTTTGTCCTGTTTCCTAATGTTTCCTACATGTTCTGATGAAGTCCACAGTGGGAGTGGATGAAAGCGCTTAACCTGTTCCTGGTTGTCATTGGGAAAACATTAAATATTTATTTTTCCTGGTTGTCTTGGCCTTATGGATTCCTTAGATGACATCCCATCTTTATTCTCTCCGGTGAGGACAGACGACATGCAGAGACGTCATTCGGAAGTGGCGATACTCAAAGGTGAAGTAAGTAACTAGGTTACTTGAACTGTTTTCGCAACTGAAAGGTTAGCCAGGAGGACTGCACCATCCCCAGATGTCAGTACGTACATCTGTAAATGCAGATAACTTATTGAAGATACCGCATGGTCAAAAGGATGGGAATGGAGCGAATGCTATGAATGATACTGCTGACTCCTTTGGGATTGCAGAATTTGGAGATTGCAGCAAAGGAACTGACAAGGATGTAACATTTAATTTTTCATTACACAGCAATCTGGAGGAAGAGTACCTTAAAGAGGGAGCTAAACCTAAACGAGCCATACTAACCTGGACTTATTCAACAGCAGTGGCTCAATCAGGTACTGTTGGGAGAGCTTTACCCAGTAGGGGCAATACAGTTAATTCCACTGTTTCTTATGGAAATCGTAATTTAAATGATTTTTTTTAACTCTAATTTTGAATTCAATATGTATAATGAAAATGGCATTGTACATATGGATCCACACAATGGCTGCGTTGGGAATATTCATAATGGAACTTTGAAAGAACTGATTTACTCCCTATGGAAGAAATTGGGAGTAATTAAAGGTATTAAGCTGGACAATGCATATTTGCACAAATGGTTGCCACTTAAAATTGTACCAGTAGGTTTGAGGTTTTTTTTAAAGTGCCAATGGGTATACATTTAAACGAACAGATTTGTAATGAATTTAATGCATTGTTTGACAAGTGTGATTTTGAGTTCATGAAATTACTTATAAAGCACAATGGTGAAAAGCGATGTCATCTATTAGATGAATTAGAAAAATTGAATGTTGCCATAGTTAATGATTTGTTGTTTACTCAGTGGCATAAATTGTATAATAAACAGTTTGATATTGTTGATAATAAGACTGAGAAAATATAAAAGAAGAAGTGTAAAAAATTACATAGGGATTTGGAGCAGTACAGACTCCATAAGGTTTATGGATGGGGGGAAATTGGTAGTGGAAACAAATGTCAACAGGAACATTACCATTATGAGAAAGAGTATGAGCGACCCCCACCCAGATATGATAATAGTAATAGAATAGTAAGTAATGGACCAAATTGCCAGAAGGGCTGGTCACACCAGAACTTCTCCCAGTTGAAGGAAGACTGGAACATGGATCAGGGGGGATTATAGAGACTATACTGGAACAGAACCAACCCAAAGTGGGTTGATCAGAGGGGGCAATGGAAACAGACCAGGTAAATGATAATGGAACTTCGGTTCCTAGGATTACCGATGGGGTAGTATACAGTCTAGGTAATTTTAATATTTACAACTACACTAATTTTAAGTTGGAACAACAGCAATTTATACCTAAGACATCTTTTAATGTTGTAGACACCTTAATGGAATTTAAGCTTTTTTGAGGAAGCTCAATTTAGCTGTATTCTTTAATGAAAGAACCCCCCCCCCAAAAAAAAAGGTAGTGAGGTATGTAACAGGAAAAATAGCTTGCTTAGAAAAAGAAGTACATTTGTTCCCCCCACACAACCAGAATTGTCACATATGAAAAAGTAGTTACTAGAGAAATATATAAGATGCAACAAAATCTTAAGGGTAAAAAAGTTACAAATAATTTGACTGTGGAAGAAAATTTAGTTTTGCAGCAAGTCATATGTGACCATAATATCAGGGTCATGAAACCCGATAAAGGTGGAGGAGTGGTAATTTATGATTCTATGGAGTATGTGAACAAAATGTATGAGATCTTACATCAGACTGGTAATTATGAAGTAGTGTTTATTAATGAGATAAACATTGCATACAGGGGTATAGACATGTATTTGGAAGAATATCATCTGGGGAACAGATTTAGTTCTGAAATTTACAATTTCATGAGAGTTGAGTTTCCCATATTAGCTACTATAGTAGGCATTCCCAAGATACACAAGAATATAAACCCCCCTTTCCGACCTATTGTTTCAGGTAGTCAATCCAAGACATTCCCTATAGGTGTAGTCATTGACAGGAGGCTGAAACACATATATGATAGAGTCCCACACATTATAAAAGATTCTTGGGATTTTTTTGAGTAGAATAACAACTAATTTATGGAAAAGGGAACTTATATAGCTCACAATAGGTGTGGTTGATCTCTTTTCCTGTATTCCCAAGCAAGAAGGTTTGAATGCCTTTTGTAACAGCATTAGGAAGTATGGTGGTATGGAATGGGGCAGTATCATCTTCATTGTAGAATGTACGTTCATTGTTTTGGATCATAATTATATCTTCTATGAAGGAGAACATTATAGGCAGACCAGAGGGATAGCGATGGGAGCCGCTTGTGCTCCCATCTTTGCCAACCTGGTTATGCTTGACTGGAAAGAAAACCATGGGTTCATGAGCGAGTTTTTTGGTAGTATTAGATACTACACTCACCTTTTGGATGATATTTTCATTCCCTGGACAGATATATGCAATTTATTGAATATTTAAATAACACCAGTACATATTAAAAATGTACCTATAATCACAACACTGATAGTATAGCTTATCTGGACACACTTGTTAGCCATACACCCACTGGGTTTAAGTCATGTGTCCATAGGAAGGATACATGTAGTAATGCCTACTTGGAATATTCAAGTAATCATCCAAGAGTCTTAGTGAGGAATATATTAAAAAGGCAGTGTATTAGAGCTGCCAGAATGACTTTACAATATGAGGACATGGTGTGAGTAATTAACTTTATAGGAAGTATGTTTAGTGAAAGGGGATACCCTAAAGGATTAATAAATGACATTACTAGATATGTCATAAGTGAATAGGGAGGGAAAAATAAACCTTTATTAGGCACGGGAATGTTACAGAACTTGCCTCTTAGTACAACATCTGCTGACAATGAAGTGTATTTTAACTGTGCTTGCATATTAGAGTATGGCCCTTATGTAAATCAAGTTAAAAAGTTATTACGCGCAATTGGAATATTCTTATGGCTGATAAGAATATTACACAACTTGTGGGGGAGGCACCAGTTTTTGTTTATAAGACTGGACAGTATATAAAGAGTAGACTGGAAAGATGTGGGGAGATGACTAGAATAAACAATAGGAATGGTCATACTAGCAAGTGTGGGGCATGTGTACAATGCCATGCTATACTAGAGGATGACAATGTAGTTTTGGGAAATATTAATAACACTATGGTCTCATTTAAAATAGTGAATTCTAATACTAAACATGTAATATATTTAGCTAAATGTACAGTATGTTCCAGATATTATGTGGGAAAAACTGATAGGTGCCTCAAGAATAGAATCTATGGCCATTTATATAGGATTAGGAAACAGGACAAAAATAATGCCTTATATAAGCATATAGAGAAGTGGGGGAATAGCCATAGTTTTAAATTTGATATTTTAGAACAAGTTAGGGTAAATCCCAGAGGTGGTAATATAAAGGCTATATTGGGACAGAAGGAAGTATAGTGGCAATTGCTGCTTGATGCTACAACCCCCCCAGGATTAAATGACAATATTCCTGTAAAGCCCATATTAGTAGCTAGGGCATGAGCTTCTGGATTCAGTAATTTAGTCATTGGGTCACATTAGTTTTACACCCACTTTTCATACTATTGATTGATTTATATTGCTATTATGCATGAGTATACATGAAATATCTGTGATGATTTGTCAGAATCAATGTATGACTTTAGTTATGCAGCCATACTCAAAGGTATTTAGGCAGCATATAGTTTATTTTTTTGAAAAAAAAAACATTGGCACCAAAAATGATGTATTTAAACATTTAGCTTGTAGTGCTACATGTTCTGATGACATCCACAGTGGGATTGGATGAAAGTGCTTAACCTGTGGCACATCATATACTTTTATGTACATTTACTGTTTTGATTGTTTTTAGAAGTTTGTTGGATTAAATTTTTATTATACACTGATTGCCTGACTGCGTTCTGCGGAATCCAGGCTCTACTAACGTTTGCCTCTTGTTTGATATTCCTGGTTGTCGTTGGGAAAATGTTAAATATTTATTTTTCCTTGTTTGTTAATATGTTTGTTTTTTTAACATCTTAGCAGATTGATGAGTGTTCATGTAGCAGTTCTAGTTTTTTATTGTAAATTTCACATAAGGTGAATATTTAGTTAACTATGTGGATGACAGGATTGCTTCAGCTTTTGTTGATGCAGTTCTGCATTAAATTTTCCAAAACATCAGTATATTTGCAACAGCATGATGAGATGGTTTATGTATGATCTATAATATACTGTTTAGATATCTGCAATATATGCCTTATTTATTACATCTGAAATCTATTATATAAGTTGTGGTTGGAACATTCTAAAAATTACTTATTGTGCTAAAGTGTTAGGTTACTTTAAATCACTTGGTTTCCACTAATTATTTAATTGGAGGGAAAAAGGTTGCTAGCTGTGATTGGTTTAACAGTGTTTAAAATGTTTAGACTTGTGATATAATTTTATGTCTGATGAAGCACAGGAGTACTACACAAAAGCACTTACATGTTTTTTACTAAATGAATCATTTGGTTTTATGCCGTGCATGTCCTTTGCCTGCTTGGATTTATTGCTTTATATTTTGGAGCCTGGTCTGGACTTTATCTGGTGCAGTGGTTTTGTTTGGATTTCTTGCATTATGTTTTTGGAGCCTGATATGGACTTTATCTGGTGCAGTGGTTTTGTTTTTGCCTGTGATTACAACTGACATGTTTGATCCCCTCTCTTTGAATATGTTTGTGGATAAAGGAGAAATGAAGCAGATGGTGAGTATTTCTGTTATGGACATTATCTTGGGGACTGATTTATTGGCTTTATGCAGGAGATATGATGTAAAAAGTGAAGTTTTTCCTATGGGGACACGTATGATGAAAGTCAGGAGTACAACATGCATAGTTTGCATAATTGACAAGTGCAAATTGTTTATCTTAAGGCACAAATAGGAATGAATAGAGGAAGCAAATGTCATTAGAAGAGAATAGTTTGGAGATATATCAACCCCAGTAAATAAGCAGTAAATAAGCAATGGTGCTGATGTATAAGGTTACAAATACAGCGAACAGAAGAAAGATGGCAGAAAGGCATAAGGCACTGATGGTGAACCTATGACACGCATGTCAAAGGTGAAATGCCATGATGTTTTGGGTGACACATCAGTGTTCACCAACACCTGACCTACCAAAGGAACCGAATGAATACAAATACAAGAAATGTGACCCTGCATTTATCTATTAAAACTCAGCAATAAAAAAGTAATTTACTGATATTAATCAAATCAAATG
Organism: Protopterus annectens; assembly: GCF_019279795.1. NCBI lineage: Eukaryota > Metazoa > Chordata > Ceratodontiformes > Protopteridae > Protopterus > Protopterus annectens. Next base: position 543,146,428 of record NC_056735.1, read on the forward strand.
CAATGTGTTACATATTTTTTTCAGTTCAATTCAAAATTATTAATAAAAGTAAGATAATATTTAGTGCACTATTCTAAGCCCAACTATCAGTGCGTATAGTGTTAAGTCTCTGATTTTTCTTTTACTTTTACAATTCATAGTAGCACACATGATTGGACTGTATTTTTTAAATAAATTAATATGTAAAGAATTGTTTCTCTTTTGTTAGGGTAGGTGACAGGCCAGTAGAGTTGAGACAGGCATTTTCTGAAATTTTGATACACCGAGCCCAAAAGGTTCACCATCACTGCTATAAGGGGTAGTGAGATAAATCTAGCACTAGACAGCTCGTGCTTATTTTTATAGTAAGGTCTAAGTTGTGTACTAGAATTAACCATCAGTTTGAGAGTATGTATGAGGGGGAGACAGAGACACTAATATTAAAGAATTTTCTGTTTCCTGCCTTGACAAAAAAAATCAAAAGCAATATGAGGAATACTGTTTGAGAAAAGGTTTGAACAGCATTAAGCAAAATTTCATAAACAGGAGATTTTTCAGTTTACAAGTTATATTTCTAATGAAACTGTTGTTCATGCATATGTTTTTCTATTTTAGATTACAGCTAGATCAGCTGTATCAGTGGCAGATTGTAATAGGGGCTTCATGACTTTTGTTATGTTCAGCAATGCTTACTCACTTTAGATAGCAATGTAATGAATATTTTTACGCTTATTATTAATAAAACACTTAAATGTATTTATGTAAAGGACAGATTTAGTAATGATGAACTATTTAGCTTAGTACATATGTGCACCCCTACATGCCCTTATTGGGCATCTGCACACACACACACACACACACACACACACACACACACACACACAAAACAGGTTGGTATTTTGTGGCATAGTGTATCCAAGTCTGGGCATAGTGTATCCAAGTCTACTGGGCTAAAAGGGCATACCAGCATCAGAGATAATTTACGGTGCTTCAGTGCTTAACATATAGCCTTCAACTATTTCTGATTTTACAGATTCTCCCTGTTTTTCCTCATATTTTTGCCTTTTCTTCATAAAATTTGCAGTTTACTGGCAAATCATTCAGAATTACAACCAATAAATGACAGCTACTTGAGTTCCTGTTTTGATCTTTCAGAAACTGCACACTATTGCAAAATCTAATATTATAATACCTTACTAAGCATATCTGAGCAGTATTTAATATGCATCCCTGATTTTAGATCTTTGTTCCTTTCACATTATGTTTGTCTTTGTCCATTATTCTTAAGATTGAGAGACTGAGAGATGGGGAATTAATGCTTTTGCATTCTTTGTCAGATTATTGCCTTTGTAATGCAAAAGTGGTAAATTAATATTTCAATTGCAATGATATGGAGTGCAATGCTGAATTTCTATTACATTAAGTTTAATTTTAAGAAGTATTTTCACCTGTGTGGGATGAGGTTATATTTAGTTTGAAGGAAAGTGAAAGCTTGGATCTTAGTACAAGTTCTACCTGCTGTTTGTGTAGAGCAAACCGTTTGCAGAGTATATTAGGACATGCTAACTTCCTCAATGTGATGAGTGTTCATATTCCTTTGCTGAAGAGTAGTAAATTATGAGAAACACAAAAATGCATTTTCTAACCCAAGCCTAAGCATAGAATATTTTATAAAAACTGCAGTTCCAGTCACTATGACAGAAAACTAACTCACCAGATGAAGCTAAATTATGGTGAATTATGTATAATTTTAAGGCACGCATTAGTGCAGTAAGTTAATTTGCATCTTGGTTTCATGAAAAGTCTGCTTTTCCTTTTTGTCTTTAAATGGTTATAGTTTCCTTGCACATACTACAGATATGTGAACAATAGACTGGTGACTTTAAATTGTCCATAAACATGTATTAAATTGATAAAAGGCATGACAATTTAATTCCTTCCTTCCTTTCTAATTTGCCTAGTAAACACTATAGATGTGATGACTTTAGGAGTCAAATGTGATTCAACATCATTGGATGAATGATGCAAGAAAAGCTTAGAGACGAAAGAGTGTGGGGGGTATCTGTGTGCATACTGGTAAATCATAATGACGATGATATGTTGATAATAACTTGCACCCAGTTCCTAGTTTTACTTACTAATATTTGTAGGTTTCAAGGTGGGGAAGGGGAATCAGCATCTGTAAAAACAATAGTCAGATGTTTTGGTCACTATGACTAGGATCAAAGGAGCACATTCCAGGTGCATAAATTGAAATAGTTAGTCACTGAGATGCTAGGAGCGGATGAGAGGGAAATACATGTTGGGATCTTTGAGTGGCAGTGGTTGACAATACTAGAATGAGCATAACAGGCACACTACGCAGTAGTACATACTGTTGTGTCTGTTAATAATGTGATGCTCAGCATGTTGAAAAACACTGTCCCGGGAAAGGAATGCTGTAGTTTAGAAAGAGGGTTTCCTTATACCTCACAGCTATAGACCTTGGGATAAAAGGTACTAACCAGGTGCAATGTTAAGTGCAAACAAACACGTAGCTAGAAAATGAGAACATTTACATAATCCACCATTCTTTTTATGGAAATAATCTGCAGCATCATGCAAATGTAGATTCCATTCACATGCAAATGGCAGTAGTTTATGAACTACAACATAGTACTGAAGAGATTTGGATTCAGTCACTTGTCTTCTTTGCATGTTAAATCTTTTGTAATTATTTGTTTTTGTTGTATTGTGAAACAAAAAAAATACATACTAGAAAGAAAGACTGCTTTGTAAGTTAAAGTTCTAATTGTAATTTTTCCAAAACTAGACTTTTTTTATGGTTTGTACAGAAATATATAAACAGTAGGAACTAGATGCACAAAAGCTGGCCTTATAGAGGGTCTATATCACTTTGCTGAAGTTTTACAACTTCAAACGCTATATGGTCAAACCAATATGTTCGAAGCTGTAAAACTTTGAAAACTTAAAAAAATAAATACATAAAAATAATAAATAAATTACTTGGAGGTTGTAAGCAGGGGGTCAAACCCCCATGCACCCCCCACACCCCCTGCTCTTTAAATATACCAGCTCCGAGACCGCACTACAATGCAGTACAGTGTGGAAAGGGAAGATTTGGAGTTGGTATATTTAAAGAGCAAGGGGTGTGCGGGTGCTGGGGGGCTTGCCCCCCTGCTTACAACTGTCAGGTAAGTTTTTTATTATTTTTTTTTTCAAGTTTTCGAAGTTTTACAACTTCAAACACATGGGTTCCACCATATAGCATTTGAAGTTGGAAAACTTCGACAACGTGATATAGACCCCTTATAGATACCTATGATATCACACATTTTATGAACAGAAACTAGTATACAAGGATGCCTTATAAAATTTGTTATATTCTTCATTTTTCTAAATACAGTTATAAAGGTTAAGCTACAGGCCCCGCTTGCTTTGAAGGTCCTTCTTATTCTGCTTTAGAAATGCCAGGTGCACTGTGTAGAACATACTAATATGCATCTGTCAGTATGAAAAAAAAGTTGAAATTGTCTCTGATGTCACAGAATGTCCTTGATTTTGTCCAATATTTTTGGTTTGTCTTTCATAAAATGTTTTTTTTTTTTAAAAATCGTTGAGGATTGCAGTCGCTATATTATGACTCTTGTGCTTCAGACTTTATATCTATCAGAAAATGCATGCTAATGTAAAAGTTGTTATTCTAATAAGTTTATAAGTATATAAGAGTAATATTCAAAATATGTTCATCATATCTAAACAATCCTACCTTGGTTTGGGATTTACTATGGAGCTGACTGGTAAGAGAAGTTTTATTTGAATTTATATTTTATTTGTTATCACTGTTTTTCACTGTTTGTAGGTAGGAAGGGATACCTTGTTATCAAGATTTACTTTGATTCATATTTTATTGCTTTTACCTTTAATTTCACTGTTGGTATTTCGAAAGAGATAAGTTTTAGACAGGCAAGCTCTAGCCATTCCAGGGGGCCTAGACAGCTACAAATTAGCACAAACTGCAGAGAGGAAAATCCAGACCATATCTAAACAATCCTACTTTAGTTTGTGATTTATTGATGTTTACTGTTAAAAAGAAGTGTGGCTACGAGCAATAGTGAGCTGCATAAAGGAATTACAACTTTTGTCTGGCTTTCAGAACTTGTACAGTCAGAACAACTTTACTATACTTACTTTAGTATTTAGTTGTATATTGCTTGCATGTTTTTTGTCACAGAAGTTGATTTAAGTTCTCTTTAAATTCTGTGGTTACTGATTTTGATTATTCTTTTCTTTTACAATATTTTATTCATTTGAAGCTGAATATGGATTCCTTAAATGAGTATACAATTAATGATTTGTTAATGCACAAATATCTTGTACAGTGTAATAAATGCTATTCATATTTAAAGGTAACAGATGATAACACTTGTGCAATTGGCATGGCTTGGAAAATTGTTGTTACACATATTAATGACTGGACTGGTGAGAAAAATAATATTAGGCAAAGAACAAATAGAACACATTTAGGAAATGATACATCTATTGTTTGTAAAGACATTCAATTCCTACGAAACAAGGCAATGCCCCTAACAACTTTGGAATTCTAGATGCAAGTATTCAGCAATCTGAGGATCTGGAAAGGAAGAAGTTCACAACAAATAACAAGGAAGAAAAAGAAACTGATTAATGTCTGTAAAGTAAAGAGAGTACATACACAAAAGCACACTGCTTTATTATATAACATACAGGTTATAGGAAATTATAATATTTTTCTGATATAAAACCTTCAGTCTACAGAAAAAGGCATAATTTTTCTAAAAGAGTATGTAGAAAAAAGAGGCAAAGGGCAGATGATAAGGAAGAAATCAAAATTGAATGTGGAAGGATTGGAGAACATTACTGTAAGAAAAAAGAAGAAAAAACAGATGTTGACAACATGGGTCAAGCTGTGGATTTAAAATTCCAGCTGCATAAGAATTTAATACACGATGAAAATGGTGGGATTAATAAAATTAATGGTGATGAAGATCTGTCATTTGTAACAATTAATAGAGCAGATATAACTGTATTAGAAGTTGAAGATTCTTTTTTTAAAACAATTTTATTGATTTTAAGTAAATATATATATAGACATTTAAGTGGTCTTTTAACACAAAATATTTGCAATTCAAAAAGGTGTTCACATAGACATCAAATAATATTTAACAAATAACAAAATGAAATTACTAAAACTATTTACAAAGACATCCATTGATTATTATTGTAATGACTAGAATTTGATTTTCCATATATATATATATAACACATTAAGAGGCTGAAATTTAATTTGTATGATATTATTATCAATTCCCTTTCAACATATTCTGTAAATTGACCCATAAATGATAGTTATAAGTTTTTCTAGTTGTTCTAGATGTCATAGTTGCAATCTGTAATTGGCAAGCTTACATTAGAATTTTCTTAAAAATCATTATAAGATGGAGAGGATTCAGATATGCAGTTCCATGTTATAGTTTTCCTGGCTACTGCTAGTATTGCCCAGAATAAGGAATGTTTAACTTTTTTTTACACAGCAAGGTATAGGTGTATTGAAGAGTATTAATGATTTGGTCAAAGTGAAATTGTCTGTGAATATTGCTTGTAGAAGTTCATTGATACTTTTCCAAAATAAACTTATTGCAGGGCAGTCATAAAACATATTGGTCTAGTCAATGTTTATATTAGACTTACATTTGTTACATATGTTTTGTTTTCCATTAATTTTGTTCATTAGTTGAGGGGTGTAGAAAAAGCTATATAAAAATCTCCAGGAATATATTTTCCATTTAAGTGAAAGTGTTGTTTTCCCTGCAGATTCTAATATATTTGTTTTATCTAAATTCCTTGGAAGTGTGTTATTTGTTATATAATAGTAGTTCCAGAAATTAGCTGGACAACAATATGTTTCTTATGTAATAAGTCTGTATATAAATGATATTTTGTCTGAATAAGTTTGTTTATGTTACATAATTGAATTAAAAAAGCTAGTAGTATGCTAGTGTCATGTTTGTTAGCTGGAGTAATCAACTGCGGTGGTGGTGCTGTGGTAGCGTTGTCGCCTCACAGTAAGACATTGTCCTGTTCGATTCTCAGCTAAAACATCTTCTGTGTGGAAACATGCGTGAATGGGCGCACCTTCGTTGAAGGTTGTGCATCAAAGCTGGCAACTCGGCATGTAAAAATCTACTGCCAATCATTAGCAGACCGGAGTTCCGCTGTGGCGACCCCTAACCGGGAAAAGCCGAAAGACACAACAACAAGTCTTCAGGGATTGGATATTAAACCAAAGGGATTTGTCTAACTGAAATTCACTTATTATCTGACTTATGTCCTTAACCCTTTCATCTTTGATTAGTTGGAACCAATACAAAAGACCCTTTTGTTTAAACAAGGTGATGTTATCTATATCTGAGGATTGTAAGGATTCTTGAGTAAAGGCTACTGGGAAAATTATAAAGAAAAGTTCTTTATATCTAGAGTGTTTATATATAAAATTTCTAAAATGTATTAATATATTGTATAAGTAGCTAAATGAATGTTTGGGTATGCTGTGTATAGTGAAGTAATCTTTAAGGATCCATAATATTGGGTTGTTTATTAATTCTAATTTCTAAGGGTGTGGTTTCAATATTAGTAGCATAACTGAAGATTCCCAGAATATTTTCCATTTGGCCTGGTATGAAGTATTTAACAGTTGTGCTATGGATCTAATAATAGTGGCATTAGAATAAAGGTTCAAATCAGGAAAGGCTATGCCCTCTTTTTTCCAACTATAAAGATGGTGTTTGAGTGCTATTCTAGGTTTCTTGGCAAACCAAAAACATTTTTAATAACAGGGAATTGAACTTGTTAATGAATACTTTATTGGGAAGTATTAAAATAGATGGTATAATACAGAGAATTGTAGGTAGAATTATCATTTTAATTATAGTTAGTCTTTCCTCAGTTGTAAATATAATTGTATTCCATTTTGTTAATAAGGTTTGAATATTTATATAAGATTTATTATAGTTTTGTTTTGTGATTAATTTAATATCTTTAGCAAGGATGATAACCAAGTATGTAATTTGATCTTTGATAAATTGTTTGTATCATTGTTAATGTTTCTCTTATTGTTTGAATAAATTGGTAGGATCTTAGTTTTATTGTCATTAAATGTCAGTCCAGATATGTTTTGAAATGTGTTAATGGCTTCAAATAAGGTTGTTATGGCAGAATTATCTCCCTTAATGGTGATGAGTACATCATCAGCAAATAACTGAATTTTAGATTTTGTTTCATGATTTATTCCAAACCTCCTATGTTTTTATTTCCTCATATATCATTAGCCCATGGTTCCATTATAAGGGTAAACAGTAAGTGGGATAGGGGTCATCCTTGTTTTGTTCCCTTAGTGATGGGTATTTGAGTTGATGTGTATGTTCCAATTTTGATATAAGCCAGGGTCCCTTTATAAAGATGCATTAGTAGGTTAATAAAATTATCTGAAAAGTTTAAACATTGTAATAATGTGAATAGATAATCCCAATGCGTTGAGTCAAAATGCTGAATTAATGTCAAGACTAACCAGTGACATTTTTTTTTCTTTTGTGTGAATAATCAATTAAAATAAGAGACCATTTAATGTTATCATAGGTACTTCTATTAGTTACAAAACCTGTCTGGTCTTCATTAATTAACTGGGGTAAACCTTTTTTAATCTATCAGCATAAATATTCATGAACATTTTATAATCAATATTTAAAAGAGGTCTATATGAAGTACATAACTGAGGGTCCTTACTAGATTTTAGAATGGGCGATATACATGTATATTTCCAGGATGGAGGCAATACTATGTCATTCTGGGCTATAGCAAATACATTATGGAGTAAAGAAATAGCTATTTTAGGCATAATTTTATATAGTTCAGGTATGATATCGTCATTGCCTGGTGCTTTGTTCTGTTTAAGCTTATTAATTTGAGTTTGTATGTCACCTTGAGAGATTTGTTTGTCTATAATTTCCAACTGTTGTTTATTGAGTTTGATATACAAGTTTTTTTTAATGTATTCTTTTATTGTATCTATAGGTCGAGTGATATGTGAAGTTTGAGTAATCATGTGAAAATGATGTCTGAATTCATCTATTATGTCTTGTATATCATAAACCTTTTTTCTTTTTTTTTAACGAGTTGTTGTTGTGTCTTTCAGCTTTTCCCGGTTAGGGGTCGCCACAGCAGAACTCTGGTCCGCTAATGATTGGCAGTAGATTTTTACGTACCGAGTTGCCGGCTCTGATGCACAACCTTCAATGAAGGTATGCCCATTCATACATGTCAACACACAGAAGACGTTCTAGCTGAGAATCGAACAGGACAACATCTTACTGTGAGGTGACAACGCTACCGCAGCACCACCATTTTGTTTATTGATTCTTTTGGTTTTATTTGCAAGGTTAGTTAAAAGTTTCGGGTTTGCTGTACAGGCAAAGAATTTAAATTTTTCTAAGGAAATCATAGTCTTATGATGTAAGATAGCACTATATTCCTCCTTAGTTTTGTTTATTTCATCTCTAATATTCTTAGGAGTGAACTTGTCATTAATTTTGAGGTGTAACCTATTTGGTTTTTCTTGTATTTTTTTTAAATCTTCATCACAGAACTTTCTTTTGTTATAGTACCATTTATTTATTTGTCCGTATAAGTAAGCTTTTAATGCATCCCATACATATATGTCATAAGAGTTGGATGTTTGATTTTTATAAAATTTTGTGTTTCTTTTTCAAAAAATGTTTGAAATTCTTTTAATTGAGTTATGTATGCAGGAATTCTTCTTATACGAGTCTTTGGGGTATCATTTAAGTTAAACTCAAATATGATTGTATTATGATCTGAAATAGGGCAAGACACAATATTGGTGTTTATTAAAGCATTTATTATTTGTGTGAATATAATTACATTCTCTATTCTGGAGTATGTTTTGAATCTATTGGAAACGAATGTGAATTGAGGTGAGCTCAAATCTGTATAGTCATGTATATCTTTTAGATGATATGTAACCATGAATTGTATTAGTTGCTTAGCATGTGAGGTAATCTTCCTTTTCCCTAAAGTACTAGAGTCTTTTTCATTTAAAACACAGTTAAAATCTCCTGCCATAATAATATTACCCTCAGATTGAGATACAGTTTGGTTCAATTGTTGTTTAATAGTGCTAATTCCAAAGCCCGGTAACCAATAGTTGTTTACTAAAGTGAAAAGGTTTATGTTTATTTTGATTATCACCAAGCAAAGCATCCCTTTATCATCCTGATAAGATTTAATAATTCTAGGTAAAGGGAGAGTTCTGTTCCAAAGAATTGCTACTCCTCTTTTCTTTTTAGAATGTTCAGAACTAGCAATAACTATATATTTTTGTTTAAAAAATTAATATTTTCTTTTAATAAATGTGTTTCTTGTAAACATATTATGCTTGGTTTGTGTATAGTTAAGTATTTAAATAAACTTCCTCTTTTAATAGGGTCATTCAGACCATTTATGTTGATTGATAAACCTTTTAATGTGGTCATAATAGCATTATAAATGAGTAAGAAATTCTTGTGTTTTGTGTGTTATCTTGTATATGTTTTATGTAATCCTCTCCAAAATATGTTATTTAAATTATGTTCAATGTCTGTTACTATATAATACACAGTATGTGTTATACGATTCTTGCAACTTACAATTATATATATTTGAATTATAATGGATGTCAGGAAGAACTTATTAAGAAAATTAAATGTAGTATATATGTCATAAAAAAATGGGGTAGCTACCCACCTGGTGTTGTAAACTCCTTGTCCCAGTGACATCTGTCACTCGGATCAAACCCCTAAACAGCAGCAACAGAACATAGCCTCCACTATATATAAATGTTAAACAGACAAAACAGTAACTCTATATATGATTACATATTCATTAAAACCAGTAAAACAGAGTTGTAATCAATGTAACTCATCTTATATTGTTTATACCATAGTCATGTTTCATGAGAATTATGTAACTAAATATATCCTAAAATAGTATGACATTTGTTAGAAATCCTCTATTAATGAAGTCATTCTTTATGTTTGCAAACAACCCACATAAAGAAAGACACTTTAACTTCTATTGAGCCATATGATGTTAGATATAGTAAAAATTGCTGTTGCATTAGTTAATTTGCAAATACTCTCTGTTGAAATCAGTAGAACACATGACCCTTCAGAGGAATTAAACTATGTTGGCATACAAATCTAATGTTATAACATATTATTCTTGGTATCATTCAGAAGAAAGGATTCTGATATCTAAAATAAGCAACATGCTAATAAAGAAAAAATGTCATTTGAAGTAACTGCTAGCCTTGTTAAAACAGATGCTATATATTAATATAGTGTTCAAAACAGATTTGTATATGTATCTTTAGCATGAAAGCTCAAATGACAGTTTAAGCACCTGAAGTAGAACATGCCATCATATCTTAAATGAGCTTACTTTAACCCATGCTATTTTTATATCAACTATCAGCCTCTGAATGAAAATTAGTTATAATTTATAATAAATCTAATTTTATCAGGTTAAGCAAGGCATGGCAATATATATAGTATGGAATTCATTAGTTAAAGTAAATGTACACTTACTTTCCTTTTTTCTTCTGTTAACAGAGCCATGAATAAAAAGACACAGTTGTAAAACGATTTCCTTTCTTTTTAAAGTCAAGATTTGTCCAAACATTGTATTAAGCAGGCTTAAAAAAACATTTTTAAAGTATGTACTACTGTTTTCAACATTTCTGAAAATTTCCAATGGATTTACATGTAATGACTTCCTGGTTAGGCTGGGTGACTAGCTCTGATGTCATCAAATCACGTTGCGATATTGTGAAGCTCGTTTGGGATTGTAGAAAGGAGTTTTTGTAAAAATAAGGCAATTCAAGAAGAAATAAGCTTGTGGACAACTAGCTTGAGCTTCACAGAGTCACTAGAAGTTGTCTTTCGCCATTTTACATGAAAACCCCCCACCAATAATGACTTGTATGTACTTGTTTTCATTAAGTATGGGGAAAGTTCATGTGTGTGAGATCTGTAAGCCCCACACATGTGTATAGCCAATGCATGTGCTACCCATTATTATTAAACAGTACCACACAGCTTCTACTGTAGCAAAAAGTATTTTAAATAAATCACTAAACCTCATTAATGCATTTAACATTCACATAACTCAAAAAATATATTCAAAACTGTAAGAGAGTGCACTTGTGAATCATAGTAAAATGTTGAGAACTTATTATTTAATATCACCATAAGAAGTTAACATAGATAAAAGCTTTAAATTAATTATTAAGATATAAACTATGAGATAAAAAAGTATCAAATAAGGAAGACAGAGAAATATATATGAATGTGTTGTAAGCTCTTATCATCTTATATATATGTAAACTGTATTTACTCTGAATGCTGATAGTTTAAATTAAATAGAGATTATAGATGGAATCTAAAATATTTATATATGATAAGTGATTATTTTATTTTCATAATGGATTTATTTATTTACCATCTAACTTTAAGATATCATTATAACAATATTTAAGACTGTATGTTTGCAATTAGTATACCATTTACCTCAGTTTCTGTACAAGCTAAAAATTATGTGTATACTGAAGGTTATATGGGAATGGGAAGGTGAAAAAAAGAAGCAGGCTTACCTTGTAAGTAAAAATATCAACAAATAATCAACTCAGTGACATTGTTTCCAGAAACATAACAAACTGCAAACAGATATATTTAAGTCACTTGTTTCATAGTCTTTTTTGTTTCTCTGAGGTTTTCCATGTAGGATAAGATGACATTCTCTTAAGTGTAGGATTAGCCCATTCCATCTCTTCTATTTTTTTCCAAGATCTTATGATCTTTTACATAGTGCAGAGCAGAGTCCAAGTCTTCAAACATTTTGGGATCCTCTGATGAAAATATCGCCAGCTTCGCAGGGAACAAAAGATGAGTCTTCACCTGTGCTTTCTTCAGTTCCTTTATCAAAGGTAGGAATATTTTTCTTTAGCTATAACTGCTGATGAATAATCATTGTCAAAGCATATTATAGCGACAATTTGATTTAATTGGTGACTTGGACCATGCAGTTTTCAGAACTAATTCCTTGTTGGAAGATGAGAGGAATTTGACAATGATAGATCTAGGTTGTTTTTTTGTTGGATGTATTACTTGTGGTAAGAGAATGACGTGCTCTCTCAATACCAAAAGACATAGCTTCAGTGAGATCAAAAGTTTTAGGTAACCAAGTAGTGAGAAAGTTAGTCATGTTGTTCCCCTCTATGCCTTCAGGTAATCCAAATATTCTTAGATTGTTGCATCTGGATCTGTTTTCAAGATCATCTAGTTTATTCTGTAGGAAAGTATTTTATTTGAGTAAGAATTCCACATTATTTTAATTTTCTATAATTCTTCCATCCATATCATTTAGAGTGTCTTCGATACCTGATATCTGAGATTTTTGTTGTAGTAAATCTTGATGAAGTAAATCTATTTGTTTAGTAGTCTTCTCATTGAAATTGTCTATTTTGGTATCTAACATCAAGTTTTGTGGTAAGGTCTTGTATATTTGTTATCAAAGTTTGATTCTCTCTTTTAAGGCTGGAATCCTGGTTGCTGGATTTAGTGAAGCTCATGATTAATTTCTTCAGATGAGAAGAAGTTATCCAAGAATAATTTGAAAAGAAAATCTGCCTTCTTTTAGTTTTAAAGTTGATATTATTATAGGTGAAGTTAAGTTCTATTAAATCATGTATAAAAGTATTTTCAGTTTTTAGTCTGAAGGCAGAATTCCAGTCAGAATAATATTTCTTTAGTGGAGCTGTTGAATTCTGCTGCTACTCACTGCCCATCTTGGCCATGCCCCCAAGTTGAAGATTCTTGAGAGCTGGTCAGCAAAAATATTCTTGTAATTGGAGATTCAGTTATTAAAGGAACAAATACTTATATTTGCAGAGAAGTTAATGAACATCGAATAGTGTTATGCTTGCCAGTAGCAAAAATAGAAGATGTGAGACAAACCTTGGATTGCCTTAATGTAAGGAAGTATGGATCTGGTTTTATTCATGTCAGTACAAATGATCTCATCATCAAGGATTCTCTGACTGTTAGTAGGGAACTGACAGCCCTCTTAGATAGTATAGCTTATACTGGTATTAGGACATCTTTTTTACAAATCACCTATAGAAAGGATAGTCAGGCTACTGTGATGAAAAGTTTTTTTTGATAAATACCTACATGGAAAAACATGTCCTTTTTTAAAAGCTGGAAATGTGTAGAACATCCAAGCCTAGTTTTGGGCGCACATGTGTTTAGACAGGATGGTGTGCATTTGTCAAGATCAGGGAGAGAATCTTTGCAGCAGATATTTTGTAATATTTGACAAACACTAGGCAGGATTATTGCCAGGTTGAAAATTTAACAGTTAAAGGATAGTGACATTTGATGCATTTCTGATGGTTGTTAATGCTAGGAGCATTAATAATAATGTTTTTTTTTTTAAATTGGAAAATGTACTACATTCCCACAAGACTGATGTTATTATTATTTGTGAAACATAGTTAAAGAACAATAACTGGAAACCAGTTCTGTCATGGTATAAATGTTTTTTACTGTAACAGACATTCTAACAAAAAATCAGATGCAAGTGTTATGAATGGGATTAACGATAATTATGAGACCTGTGATTATTACATGTTTAATGATAACACCAGTACTATACACTGTGTAACTGTGATAATAAAGAGAACCTTAGAACATATAACAGTTGCTGGACTGTATAGACCACCAAAGTCAAGTGCAGATGACTAGAGGAATTCATACATTTCTTGTATGAAACACCAGAGGGAATAATAATATTAGCTAGTGAGTTAACATTTACAAGAAACAGACTGGAATAATATCAATTCAACAACATTAGTAAGGAAATTATTCACAACGTATATTCAAAAAACAATTGCTTCAGACTGTAAAAAAAAAAAAACTACCAGGGAAAGGAACATATTAGACATTGTTTGTATTCCTAAAGAAATTAGTGTTACTTCAAGTCAAGTTTTACCACCATTGATGTGCAGTGATCATTGGGTTATAAAGGTCAATTTGTTGCTAGATAATTCTGCCAAAAATCTAAACCAATGCACAGGTTAATTACAGATTATATGGAAGCAAAACAGTCACCATTTAAAACTAAATGGAGTGAGGTGTTCAGTGGAAAAACTGCAGATTTAATGTAGAAAGTTTTGAAATAGAAATTATTTGACTGCAAAAAATGTTTAATATGAGGATCTAGGCATACAATGTCAGGGGAATGTATTTCCATAAGAAAAAGATATCTGATTAAGGTAAGAGACAAAAAATATAAGAAATGGAAGAGAAGTTGAAGTACAGCTTTGAAACCTGAAATAAACAAGCTGGACAAGCAGATTAAGCACAGTGTAAGACACGATCAAGAAAATTTTGAAGACAATTTATATAAAGATATTGAGCATAACAGGAAACATTTTTATAAATACATAAGATGTGGAAGGAGTAAAGGCATATAAACTGATAAACTGTGTGGAAATTCTAAAATTTATTCTCAGACATAACCGATTATAGATATATTTACAAAAACTTATGCAAAACAGGGTGACTCCACAAAAGGGATGATAAATTGCCCTAGTGATATCCAGACAAACTCAGATACTGGAATCAAATTAACTGTGCAAACTAGATCCAAACAAAGCGCAGTGAGGAGATAGAATCAGTAATGATGTAAGAATATTTTAGCAATAACTTACAGTAACATTATATTTATTATTCACTAGGTCATATAAATATGGGGAGATTCCTCAAGATTGGAGACATGCGCTTATTAAACCTCTCTTTAAGGGAAAGGGGAGAAGGACAAACCCAGAGTCATACAGACCATTAAGTCTACTTTCATGCTGTGGAAAAATAATGGAGAACTTAATATTAGATAAGTTATTGTCAGAACTGGATAGACTGAGACTTGAAACCATATATCAGCATGCATATGATGAAAATAGATCTACTACCACCTGTAACATGATGTTCTATAACAGTTATGAATGAAAAATTGTGCTGTGATGTAATTTATATAGATTTAACTTCAGCATTTGACAGGGTCATACACAAAACACATCAATAAATTAGAACAACTAGGTATTGATGTACTCTTGATAAGATGTATTGCTGCATGGCTTACAAATAAGACATGGCAAGTATCATACAGCAACTGAACAGGTGAAATTTTTGGTTACAGTCAGGGCATCCCCCACAGGGCTCTGTCCTAGGCCCTTACTTGTTTATGTTGCAATTTTCAAACCTAACTTTTTTCATCTGAGGTGTTCTACAGTCTATATGCAGATGACCTAAAATTGGGTAAACTGATTACATGTGTTACAGATAAGGCATATCTTTAAAATAACTTGACTAAATTAACCATTTGGGCACAGGAGGATAATATATTGATAAATACATCAAAAACTAAGCAGATGAGACATAAATTGAAAGTGAATATTTAATACAGCACACAGTGATTGAAACTGTAGACTCATTTAAGGACCTGGGTATATAGGTAGATGCAACTTTGAGTTTTTCTAATCATATCAACTAATTGGTTAATGATAGTTATAGAACTATAGATTGCATAAAAGGATTTATAAAGTCTAGGAAATCAGAAATGATGAAATCATTGTTTGATAGTTACATTAGACCCAAACATGAGTATAGAATAACAATATGTAAACCTTATAAGAAAATAAGCATGAGTAAACTTGAAGAGTAAAGTTGAAATATACCAAGTGCATCCATAGATGTGAAAATTTACGTTAATATGAAAGGCTAAAATATCTGAACTTGTACATTGTTATAGATATTTAAGAGGAGATCTTGTTCAGGTATATAGAGTATTTAAAGAAAACTATCACTGGGAATATTTGGTGTTATCAAAAAGTACTAGAAAATCATCAGATGTCCTATGTAGAAGATTCTATAGGAATGAGAAGTATACTAATTAGTTTTCTGACAGAGTAGCTGATGCATGGAACAGAATACCAAATTACTTTAAAGCAAGTACTAGTTTAGATATTTTTTAAGAACAGCCTGGACACATTATGAGAACAAGTGTTTTGGTATATTGGCAAGCTTGAAGGGCATTAATGCCCTTACTTGAAATATTTGTATGTATGTGTCATTTTGGGATGTTGTCTCTCACTATTTTATGTATATGTCCCTGGTTCTTGCACTACAAGTTTGAGAAGTATTGTATTTATAACAGTCAGATGAGATGTGGACCTCAAAGTGGTTAGAACTGCTGATGCAGTGTTGGGTGCTCTCTATGGATGAAAGTAACTTACCATCTTGTTTCTTGCTCAGTTTAAATAGCCTGTATTTTGAGGAAAGGTGTGCATTTGCATGAAAATAAATTGGAATACTAGCACTACTGTATGGCTGCTTGAAACAAACTTAAAATACATTATTTTGCCCATATTTACTTATTTCTGTATGTATGCATGTATTTTTTTTTTACCAGAAATGAAGCATGCAATCAACTTTGTGAATATCATTGTTGGGTATAGGCATTGCCTGTGGACAAGAAGTGCTTACTATTACAGTCATGATCAAGTTAAATAGTCATTAGTCTGACTTTTCAGGACTAGTGAGCATTTGTGTAAAGCAAGTTGTAATACTTTAGTGACCATTTGTTTATGGAAATTTGGTGTGTATGCATACCTATCAACTTCTTAGTGCAAGAAACCCAGGCAAAATCAACAATAGTGGGGGACAAAGGCCCAAAAACAGGGACAATGTTTAAGAATTGTTCTTATTAAATTATAAAGTTAATAGAATAACAGGTTTTGTATTAGCACATACTTTCTGAAGTATTTGAAGTCTGAAACTCAAATGTATGCCATTATTTAATGATTTCAATAGTTGATGATTTGATAGAAAACCACAAATTTTATGAGGAACAGACCAAGAATAAGAGCCACAAATCTGGGCAGTCTGATAAAATCGGAACAGTTGAGAAGTATGGATATACACATTCCTGTGCTTGTAATTGGTGGGTATAAACATTGCTGGTTTATAGTGACAGCAGTTCAAATGGTCTTGAATTAAGGTGATGAATCTAAAAGCACATTTGTGGAGTGAAAAAAGTGTCTTGTGGGCCCATGGATTGAAATCAACCTAGGACCCAAGTTAAAGTTAACTCACAACTGCTCATAATCATCAGATTTAAGCACAGGATATAAGGAAACTAATTATAGAAATGTAAGATGGGTCAGGGAGAATATAGCTGCACATATATAATAGAATTAAGACAAGTAATATTGTTGTGTGGGGAAGAAATATTTACTTTATCCCTTCTCACATACTTTATAAATGACTGAGAGCATATTATAAAGGTACAAGATGGCAATATATTGAGATGGAAAGATCAAAAATATGAAACTAAAGGAGAATATGGTGCTTACCTGGACTGCTATAACAAAGCAGTACAGAAGATTTTGGGAAAGCAATTATGTAACATAGTAACAAAAGACAAATCAAAGTTGCCAATTAATATAACTATTCTGTGAACTTGGCTACTCCTTTCCACAAAACATCAGAAACATCAGAAAAAAAATATCCACAATACCAATTTGGAATACTGATATAAAATGGCAGTTTGATGCAGATGTTTAATATAAAGTGATATTAGACCTAGACCTTGCAGTATTCATGGCTTTGATTCCTACTGTCTCCATCTCCATCCTGTGTGGCTGTGACCAAACCACATAAGCAGGCATTGCTCCTAAGATGCCTCTAAAAAGGTACTGTGTGTCCAGTATGCTTGCCAAGCTAACATGTAGTTTTCTTTTATACTTGACATTAGGTATAAATCCAAAAATTAATCCATGCAAGCATTACATGCTGAATATATAGGTCTAAAAAGCCACGTAGAGTATTTCCTGAAGGTAGAATTTAATTTCTTGTACACTTTGAGGAAGCTTAACCATTTGTCATTTCTAAAAACATATTACCTCAACAAAATAGTTTTCATGCTTATTACTGGGATTGATTTTCTGAATTGGGTCTTTTGATCCCATGATATATAATGTTCAGTTGATTCTAATGCAACTTGACTGGTGAAATCCTAATATGGGCAAAAATGGAAAAATAAACACCTTACTCATTGTAAAGTGCTAAAAATTGTTGTTTTTCATTTTTGTCTCTCTCTCTCTCTCTCTCTCTATATATATATATATATATATATATATATATATATATATATATATATATATATATATATATATATGTATATATGTGTGTGTAAAATGAGTACATCATCAAATATCAAATGCTAAAAAGAGCAAACCAAGCAAGATAATTTTAGAGAGAATCCTGAAATGATAGAAAAAAACAAAAAAGCAAAAGTAATTTTCAGGTGGGGGGCAAAACCCCTGCCCCCCACATCCCTTGCTAATTGTATAGCATTTGTGAGATTGCACAACAGCAAAGTAAGGACAAATTCCCTGACTCCATTCAATGATCTTGAACAAAAAATAGGCAGCCTGAACACCATTAAATAGAGTGTTTGTTTTTCTGAGCATTCACTCTTTTTTACTACAACAGAAAGCATTCACTCATATAACAGTTTGCTTTTCTGAAATGTAAACTTATATATAAGTATGTGTATATATATATATATATATATATATATATATATATATATATATATATATAAAAAATTATATAATTACTTGATTGACATCCAAAATTTGTACCACAGTATGCCAACCATTCATTATACCGTATTGCACAAAAAATAAAGTGATGGTCTGCACATCAAAATGGAAATGCATTTCTTTTTCTGATGCACTATCCATAACTTGACCACATTTGGCTCAAACTTGTCTGAATAATGTAGTGTTATGGGAAGGACATTTTATTTAGTTAAGAGGCATTTTAGGGTTGGCACATATTTTGTGCTGCATCTAAGTAATATGTGCATAACTCTAATGCTACCCTGCAGCTGCCCTTACCCTAATATGCCCCTGAACATAAAAAAAACCCCTTCCAATAACACTACCACCACCCAGACAACTCAGACACTCATGGCACACACTCACCCATACACACAAACACACACACACACACACACACACACACACACACACACACACACACACACACACACACACACACACATACATTAGATATATCCACTAACCTAGCTCATACTTTTATCCTGAACACTCAAAATTGCACACATACAGTTAATATCTCCCCTTACCTAAATCTTACTTTAACCTTAACCTACACACACTCATACCAACACACACACACACACAAATATGCACACACCTGGTAAATATCCCGCTTACTTGTTGATAAACTGGATGGTCAACCAAATGTGGAAAATATATACATATATATATATATATATATATATATATATATATATATATATATATACTTGGATATACTTATAGATAAATAGATATAGCTAGATACACACACAAACACACACACACACACACACACACACACACACACACACACACACACACACACACACACACACACACACACACACACATCTCTCTTTGTCTTAGTGAATACATAGTTGATTGTCACTGTTTAAGTGACAACCTGACCCCCTGTGCAAAAATGCAAAAAAAAAAAAAAAAAAAAAAAAGTGGGGTTGTAGATGGATGTTTATATATTATAATTATAATATACATTATGTAGATGTATATATATATATATATATATATATATATATATATATATATATATATATATATATATATATATATATATATTTATATTTATATATACATGGGTCTATGTCAGAAGATGGAGCTTTCAGAAACTCGAAATTCATATGGTTGCGAGCATATAATCAAGTTTCTGAAAACTCAAACTTAAAAAAAAACACTACCTTTTGTTTACATTTTTGCAGGAGGGCAAGCCCCACCTATGCCCCCATACCCCCTACAAATTATATATACCAATGTTGAGATTGCACTACACTGGGGAAAGGGTAAATTTCCAGATTCTCACTGTAGTGTGATCTCCATTCAAAAGCTTTGCTTTTTTTTAAAACTTGATCATATGGTCAAGACCATGTGAATTTTGAGTTTGTGAAAACTCGATCATCTGGTGGGGATATATGTATAGACATATATAGATAAAGATAGATAAATATATATATATATATATATATATATATATATATATATATATATATATATATATTTATATTGTGAAATACATGGCAGTCTGGCTTGTGACGTATTATTACTTTATAACTTTACTTATATTTTACTATTTTACTTATCTATCAAATTTTGAGCCAAAATGGCATCACCAAGAGGTATGAAAGAAGTTACTTAATCCTGTATTTCAAGATATTTTATATATCACAGAAACTGAACTATATGGATTAATTTTACCTGCTTTATAAAATTGTAAGTCATAGTATGGTATAAAATTTGGGCATCTGCGATGGTGCAGCGGTTAACATTGCCACCTCACAGCAAGATGTTGTCCGGTTCGATCCTCGGCTGGGGTGCCTTCTGTGTGGAGTCTGCATGTCCTCCCTGTGGTCATGTGGGTTTCCTCCAGGTGCTCCGGTTTCCTCCCATATCCCAAAGACATGCTGTAGATGGATTGGACACTCTAAATTGGCCCTAGGTGTGTGTGTGTGTGTGTGTGTGTGTGTGTGTGTGTGTGTGTGTGTGTGTGTGTGTGTGTGTGTGCCATCTGTGGAAGGTTGGGCACCAGGCTGGCAACTTGACACCGTAAAACTCCACTGCCAATCATGAGCAGACAGGTGATCTGCTGTGGCAACCCCTAACCGGGAAAAGCCAAAAGAAGAAGAAGTATGGTATAAAATTTACCCAAATTCAAAATAGGTACCTCTATATGTACACCTTGTGTACAACATGGTGCTATACCCTGAAGAGGTGCACCACTGATGTGAGGTGTCCCTATAACCTAATGAAATGCTAATGAGGCATTCCTGGGAAGTGGCATATGGATATTAGCCATGTACTCTCCCCTGGGAAATACCTGCTGTAAGGCTTTTACACACCCAAGTGATATTAATAATCACTCAGCTATTTAAGTTAGATTGTCTGCCCATGTAAATGAACACAGGCAAAAGCTCTTATTCACTAAATACTGTTAATGATAATTGATGAGCAGTTTAGTGGAGAAGTACTGTTGTGGTTTGTGTGTTTGTCTATATGAGTGGCTGCATGTATATGTCAAGATGAGAGTGATACTGCATGTGAAAGGGATCCCCTTTAGAAACCCAAAATCTCACATACCTGAAATCCAAAATACAGAGATGAAAAACCTGACATCCAGGAAGACCGACCTTGGAATACCAACAAAACACTAACAGTAATTTACTGATCCCCCAACCCACAAACACACTAACGCTGAAGCAAAAAAAACACCCTTCCATGTGGGGGTTTGTCCCCCACACCCACCACACCCTCAACTAAATACACCAACTCTGATATCACCCTATCGCGGAGGTAAGGGGCAAAGGTCAGCCTGCTGGCCAAGTGTTTACTTACCATTAGTGATTTGTTGGTTTTCCGGACAGTTGGTCTTCCTTGATGTTGGGATTTTTTTCTTGCTCTTTTGGGTTTCAGTTAAGTGGGATTTTAGATTTCTAAAGGGGACTCATGTGCAAGTATTTTTCTGCCTGGGAGGCTGCAGAGGGGAGGTATTTAGGGATAGGTAGGGTAGCTGTGTGTGTGTGTGTGTGTGTGTGTGTGCGTGTGTGTGTGTGTGTGTGTGTGTGTGTGTGTGTGTGTGCTCGCACATGTATTTGAGTAAATTTGTGTTTGTTCTTGGGTGAGATCAGGTTGGGGTGGGGCTTTGTGTGTGCTATGCTCCTGTGTATGTGTGTTTGTGTATGTATGTGTGTGTGTGTGTGTGTGTGTGTGTGTGTGTGTGTGTGTGTGTGTGTGTGTTTGTGTGTGTGTGTGTGTGGGGGGGGGGGTTATCAAAGTGCCACAATTCTCTAGACTAGCAAGCAAATCCAGCAATAAAATGAGGGGAGCATAAGACACTAGGATATCTCTTTGTATAATGCCCTAAATACATTTGCAAAATATTAGTGTAGAGTTTTGCAGTATTAAAGATGCAGGGTGGGGAACATCTGACAACAGGGATAACTCTGTATCTTGCCTTAAAGGCAGTTACAAAGAATGAAAGATATGGTGAAGGAGGAACACTAGACACCAAGAATAATCTACATGGCATGTCTGTATGTATTCGAGTCATCTCCTTTATTTATTTATTTATTTCTCGTTTGTCTGACTGAGCTGATAGCCCTTTTTCAGTGTAGGCCCGGGGAGAAAAAAACATTGACAAGACCCCTATTCAAATCATAGCTAGCTACAGGCCCCCAAATTTGACTCAAGATGCCTACTCCACCTATCTGGACCTCTTCGAATCTATCAAGATTCAACCCTTTACCCTGATTCTGAGCAATGTTAACTATCCAACCACAGACTGGAAAAACTACTCATGCCAGAATACAAATGCCCAGAGATTCCTCAATTTTATCAATACAAATGCCTTGGAATAGCTAGTCGATACCCCCACAAGAGGTGATAATATCTTGGACTTGGTATTAACCAACATAAGTAACCACTGCAGCACCCCTACATTATCATCCTCCCTGGTAAGATCTGACCATAAAGAGGTCACGTTCAAAGCCAGCATTTCCCCTGACACCATCTAGCTAGGGTCAAACAAAGCAATTTTTCCATAGCTGATTGCAACCTCTTGAGGGATGATATAAACAGCTTTACAACCCCATCCCCCTCTGTTGGAACTGGCACCAATGTCCAAATCTACAACAAACTACTATACAAGCACTTATATAGATGCATGGAATCAGGAATACCTGACAGGACAAAATCATCCTACGCAAGGAAGAGTAAACCTGTGTGGTGGACATCTGCAATAAATAAACTATATAACAAAAGGAAAAAAATGCTGTCCAGGACCAAGAAGGAGCAGACGTCCAATTGGAAGCAATATCTCCTTAGGTTGAATGAGCAAATAAAAGCAATAGTGAAATCCTCTAAAGCCAACTTCGAGTCCGAAATGGCCACATATATTAGAGACAATCATAAGGCCTTCTTCACATATGTCCGCAGTTTCAAATGAAGCACCCAGATCTGTTCAGAACTGATGGTCAAGGACATCACATATGCAAATGCTGAAGATATAGCCAACCTACTGGCTGACAGAGTAAGTGAAAACTTCACCCGTTTGTCCCCCCCATCAGTAAATCAGGACATCACCAGTACCTGCCCCCCTTACCATATCTCTAGGGAACAGATCATCACTGCTCTCTCAAAGGCAAAAATTACAGCCTCCACTGGACCCGATAACATCCCAGGCCGCATCCTACATGAACTCAGGCTTGAACTTGCTGCACCATTAGGCATCCTATTCAACCAAAGCCTGAGTACTGGCTTCGTCCCAGCTGAGTGGAGGACAGCCACTGTCATCCCTTTACACAAAGGTAAAGCATCCACCAATCCGGGAAATTATAGACCCATCAGGCTAACTAGCCTGACTTGCAAGGCCATGGAATGGATTATCATGGACCTCATTAACAGGGACATTGACAACCTCCAAACACTCGACCCCACACAATTTGGCTTTGTCAAGGGGAGCACCAAACACAGACACCCGCATGTATGGATGTGCATGGACCAAACCAACCCAGGCAATAAATGAAAACCAAAAAGGTCCAGCACAGTAGGTAAAAAACTTGAAAAAATGTATTTAAGTGACTTCAAAAAACAAATCGCATACCGGTTTCGGCAACAGCCTTCCTCAGTGCATTAACACAAATGAAAATATCTGATCCTTAAATACATGACATCATTAGCATTCACAAAAATTATTGGTTTGATTTAACATTATGACAATTCATTCAGACCAGGTTTAAACAAACCCCCTAGCCTGATGGTCCAACCTGATTCCTTATTGTTTAATATAGTGTGCCAGCCAGCTTTAGAAAAATTATGAAATTGGACCCTATCAGTAACAGTAAATGTAAATCTGGCTGTTTTGTGAGCCAAGGTGTGCTTAAACAAAGCATTAGTAGCTCTCCTGTTCCTGATCTCACCGAGGTGTTCAGATATTTGAAGTCTCACTGTTCTAGATGTTTGTCCAACATAAAACACCGAACAGGAACAGGTAGCCAAATACACAATCCACTCACTACTGCAATTTCCAAAACATAAAATGTCATAGGCCTTGGGGATGTTAGATCTAGTGAAAGTATTAGTTTTTAATATATGGGGACATGCAGAACAAAGTCCACAAGGAACACATCCCTTAACCTTATTCTCAAATATAGTAGACTTTTGAAGTGTAGGGGGGACCTTGCGTTTATAATGAATAAAATAGGAACCTAAAGTGGGCCCCCTACAAAAAGAAAATAAACAAGTAGAAGAAAGAATATCATTAAGCTTGACATTGGCCTTTAGGATATCCCAATGTTGATTAATAACCCAGTTAAAGGTCTGAAAATTCCTGCTAAAGATAGTTACCAATTGAATGGGCTATTGTCCATCCCTGTTGACATCAGACTTTTTATACTGTAATAAATTTACTCTAGATTGTTGTCTGACATGATCCCTGGCCTGACAGATATTACTATCTTTATATCCCCTCTGGATGAAATGGTTATGCAGATCTTGTTCATACCGGGCATAAGTGCCCTGAGTAGAACAAATGCGATGCATTCTAAAAAATTGTGACTTGGGTATATTGCAGTGTGTGTGTGTGTGTGTGTGTGTGTGTGTGTGTGTGTGTGTGTGTATGTGGGGGGGGGGGGTGCTGACTACCAGCATGTAGTAATGTATTGTTCTAATAATACACATGTTTTTGCTAATACTATTCATACATATACATATAGGTGTTTACCTATATCTGCTTATCAGTTGTTGTATATTATGAGCTTTTTAGATACAGGTTTCCTCTATACTAATGATTATTTGAATTGAACCATTTGTTACATTCATGTTAGTTGTTCATTTGCAGTTGGGATTGTTCAATGGTCCATAAATTGATATATATTTGTGCCTTTTTGTATATTTAGGCACATTTATTTTGTGGGGGCAAACATCATAGTTTGTAAACTGATATTTTGGATTTATACAATTTTCATAGGGTTTGCTAAATATTAATATTCAGTATGGATTTTTCCAGACCTTTACAAGGTTTAGCAGCAGATGGTGATGATTTATTAGTCTTTGGGCTTGGGCCTAACAGCATGGAAGGGAATACTTCGGGTTCTTTGAATCCCGAGGATATTTGTGCTAGTATTTTTTTGAAGTTGACCACGAGCATGAAATCTTTGAGGACTAACGTCTGGCATCTTAAGTTATTTAAGGCCTATAAGATTAGAGGAATTTCTCCTCATGGGTTCAAGGTCAAAATTCAACCATGGGTTAGTATGATGGATGATACATTATTGGATGATTGGGCTCAGGCCCAACAAAAGGCTTCAATGATATTTGTGGATACCCTTATTCCCCACTATGAAAGGACCATTGATAAATTATGTGCCGAAGTACATTCTAGTTATGAGGAGGTTAAACAGTTTGAGGGTGTGCCTTTTTTCACCAAATATTTCAATCAGTTAGCCAAGGACTTGTTGGTCCTTGAACAACAACTGAAAATCAGGAAGTTACATAAGTTTAACAGAGATGTGATGGATTATGAAAGGGGCAAACCGTTTGCGGTTCAACAGAAAAATGTCAGATTTGCTGATTCTGATAGTAAGAAATCAGGGCCAAACAGAAAAAGACCACGATCAATATTAAAAATGGGCCACAACGAACCCAGTGGCACCTCAGGGGATGAGCCTTCTTCAGCCACCGATATTGATTTCACCCCTTTTTCTGAGTCTCCCATTGCTAAAAGATGCCCTAGCAATGACCCTTTGGGGGGGTAGACGCAGGGGTGGGAGGAAGCATAGGGCAAATAAACAACCTGCAACAGTTGTTGGACCTAATAATACCTCAATAAGTTTAGAGAACAATGTACACAACAATTCCAGCTACGTTCTTTCAGAAAGTGAAATAAAGCTATTCAACATAGGTTTAAATTTGTGCCTGGCTTTTATGTTTATGAAAATTCATTGGTCAATGATGTTTTGAATTTCTGTCGACTAATGAATTTAAGACTGTTCTTTTGGAACAAAGATAATACCCAAAGATCTACTGATTTCCAGTTCCACAGATCCAATTTTATTCCACCTGTGGATAAATATGTGGGTATTTTCAAAGATTGTGTGTTTACATTTCAACAAATCCCTTATGCCAAACATTAATTATAATCTAACAAAGTTAGAACAAGCAATGCACCAGTTGATGGCTTGACAAGATTTAGTCATATTACCTACAGACAAGGGAGGGGCAATAGTAATTATGGACTGGGACAAGTATTTGGCTGAGGGGGAGCGACAGTTGGGGGATGGACAATTCTATATGGGAATGCCATTAGATCCTACACTACAGTTTAAAAAAGAAATTGATAATTTTCTGAATTTGGCTTTGGAGGAAGGCATTATAAATAAAAAAATGTTTATCATTTAACAGTTTCTGACCCTCAATCTCAATATCTGTATCTCCTACCCAAAATTCACAAGAATTTGTCCAACCCCCCAGGTAGACCTATAGTCTCTGGACATGGATCATTGATTGAACCACTGTCGGCCTATTTGATGAAATATTTACAGCCCTTGTTGCCTCTTGTTCATGCTAGAATTCAGGACACTACGAATTTTTTACAAATTATTGACAACATGCAATTAGAGCCTGAATGGATAATGTGCACTTTGGATATGTCCTCATTATATACCATATTACACACTGGGCTGGGCTTGAGGCATTGCAATTTTGGTTGGATCAGGCTAACCAGTGGCGGCTGGTGACTTCAAATCAAAGGGGGGCTGCAGGAGACAGCTGAATGGGTGGGGTTAATGGGAAGGGGTGTGACCAACTAGAAAGGGGAGGAGCTATGCTCAAAACCACAAAATCTAACTAAATACACTGCCCTGGGTGCCAAACCATCATTATGAGAGTCCAATCAAGACAAAATGAAGTGTAGAAGAATAAAAATATTTCAATGAATTGGCTGCCTGATAGCTTACTTAATATCTAGATGGAAACAAAAAGGTTGTGAGGCATGAAAAAATAAATTACTTTTTAAATACATTAATGGAATGCCAGTCAAAATCAAGTAGCACTCAACTCAAACCACATCTTGCGCTGCAGTTCTAATTATAATTTATATTCAGCTTTATTAAAGTACTAAGTAACATGCTGAAAGTAGAAATGTATGATGCCCCCACTTGTAAAAATGTTTCTTATCCAAAAAAAACCTGCTGCCTGACAACTACTTGTTTCATGGGGAAAACATGATCTAAGTAAAAAATGAAAAGCAAACAAGAAATAAGCTCACGATACATTGCTTAAAAGGATTACTGTACAGGTTATAGACCACACGATTGGCATTCTGTTTAGTTTACGGGTAAAGCCTGCAGAGATGACTGGAAGTCTCCAAGTGTAATGAGCTTCTTAAAATAATGTAATCTGTCCTTTATTACAAATACTGTCATATGCATTTCAATACCCAAGGCTTATACATTATCTAGTTAAGTATTCTCTACATAGCAACAACAGAAAGGCTTTCAATGTTGGCAATTCTTTAACAGTATGCTTATTAAAGCTTACTTGCATCTTACTTGCATCTTATGATCTCAGCCAAGCTTACCTGATGGTCATTAAAGTATTGCTACTTAAACACAGAGCAACAGGCACTTTGAGTAATAAGCATAAATCAACAGTACAAAACATATGACAGAAACCAGACCATTCTGCAAAAATCAAGGACAGATGAAAAGCCACTCTAGTACTTGCGTCTACCTTGGATGGGGGGGGGGTACTCTGTACATTTACATTGCATAACTACTCCTCGCCTTGCTTTGACACATCCAGAGTCACTACATGGGGGAGTGGGGTGCAAGAAGTATGTCACAATTTGAAATGTCTCTGGCTGACTGTGATGGCCCTGACACATTTGTCATACCTCTCAACCTCAAAGCAAGAAATCCGGACAAAGCCATACAAAGAAGTGGGACAAAGGCCCAAAAATAAGGACAATTTTTAAATATTGCTCTTATAAACTTAGAAAGATAATAGAATAGGTCCTGCATTAGTATGCATTTTCTCTTTAAAACAAGTTTATTGTTTTTAAAACAAGAAAATATCATAACAATGTTATACAAGTAATTAAAATAGATATGATTATAACATTCAACAAAACAACCAAAGTATTTACAAAGACATCCACTACAATCAGATCAATTAATTAAACTAAAATACCATGTTATTGAAGTTAAGATTTGTTTAACAAGTTTTGTAAATTATCCCATACAATATAATAAGACGTTTTTCCAGTAGTTCTTAACTTCACTGTATTCAATTCCATACGGCACACTATATTCATAACATTTTTAAATTCATTAAACGAAGGAGGTGTATCTGAAATCCAATTTCTGGTTATTATTTTTCTAGCCACTGCTAGGATAGACCATAACAAGGGAAGCTTAACCTTTTTAACACTTTGAGGTACAGGTGTGTTGAATAATATAAGAGATTTAGAAATAAAAAAAATATCTGTAAAAAGAGCCTGCAAAAATTCATTAATTGACTTCCAATATTCTTTCAATTTTATACAGTCATAAAACATATGAGCCCAGTCTACTTTAATTTCTACATTACATCTTTTACATAGATTATCTTTATTATTTATTTTATTCATCATCAAAGGTGTATAACAGGATCTATGTAAAAATTTCCATGTAAAAAGTCTCCAGACAATGGAAGACGTAGTTTTATAGGCAGATTTCAATATATATTGTTTATCTTGTTGATTTGGTGGATTACCATTAATGGAAATGAAATAATTCCAGTAGGTATCTACACTGTAAAAAGTTTCTTGTCTGATAATTTTATGTATATATGAAAGCTTACCTTTATCAGAAACTTTATGCTGTAAGTTTAATATCAAGTAATCAATCAATGTTGGGACAGATTCTTTAACTGTTATAGACATTAGATCTATTTTATCAATGAGATGTTGTCTAAAGGTCTGAACCTCTAACCAGCAAGTTTCTCTTAGATCAAATTCTTGTTTTAAGAAATCTAGATTTTTAACTTTATTACCAGATATCAACTGATACCAGTACTTTAGATCATTATCTGTAGTTAAATGAGTTCCTTCAGAAGTGGATGACAAAAGCATACCCCGAGTATACATTATAGGGAATATAATAAAATTCCATCCTTTATATTTAGGATGCATGAATATAAAGTTGCGATAGCTAATAATAATGTTTAATGGGTAACTAACTATATGTTTAGGTGTAATAGGTGAAGTACAAAATTATTTTAGTAACCATAACATGGAGTTATTTACAATCATATTTTTATGTGTTAAGGAGATTTTCATGAAGTGAATACTAATTATCTCCCAGTAATCTTTCCATTTTGCAACATATGACTGATCTATTAATAAAGTAATAACTTTTATAATAGAAGAGATAGTATATAAATTGAAGTCTGGAAAAGAAATATCCCCTTGAGACCAACTATTAGTATGTTTCTTTAAAGCAATCCTAGGTCTATTAGGTGCCCATAGGAAATTTAACATTAGTGTATTCAATTTCTTGATAATTATTTTTGTAGGTGGAAGTATTAATGATTGTATTAAGTATAATATCTTGGGGAATATTATCATTTTAATAATTGTAAGTCTCTTCCATAGTAAAAAACATATTATTCCAGGTATTAAAGAGATTTTGTATATTAAGAAGACAGGCATTATAATTATTATGTATAATAGATTTAATATCTTTAGATAATATTATACCTAAATAAGATAGCTGACCTGAATTGGGTACATATTTAGTAAAATTATTAATGAGAACATTTTTTCGTGTATATATAGGTAGTATTTTAGTTTTTTCTTCATTGAATATTAAACCAGAAATACTTTTAAAATTTATCATTTTATTAAACAGAGACTGCATAGAAGAATTAGATCCTGCTGATGTAATTAGAACATCATCTGCAAAGAGTTGAATTTTAGATGTTGTATTTTCATCTATTTCAAATCCCTCTATGTCAGTACTGTTTCTGATCAAATTAGCCCAAGGCTCCATTATTAAAGTGAATAATAGTGGAGAGAGTGGACACCCTTGTTTTGTACCTTTAAAAATTGGTATTTTTTGTGAGACATATGTTCCTATCTTAATATAAGCCAATGTTCCTCTGTATAAATGCTCAATTAGATTTGCATATGCTTCTGAGAAGTTTCTGCACTTCAGTAAGGTAAACAGGTAGTCCCAACTTACTGAATCAAATGCTGAGCTTATATCAAGACTAATAAGAGTTAAATCTTTTTTTTTACTATTTGCAAAATCAATTAATGTTAGAGTTCTCCTTATATTATCAAAAGTATTTCTATTTACAATGAAGCCTGTCTGATCTATATCTATAATGCCAGGGATGATTGTCTTCAATCTATCAGCAAAAATACTCATAAACATTTTATAATCAACATTAAGTAATGAGATGGGTCGATATGAAGTACATCTAGTTGGATCTTTATTAGGTTTTAAGATTGGTGAAATAAATGTATATTGCCAAGATGGGGGGTTATTAATTCATTTTGGGCCAAAATAAAAACCTTATGTATTAATGAGTATGTATTTTTAGAAAGGATTTTATATATCTCTGGTATAATACCATTATTACCTGGTGCTTTGTTTGATTTAAGCTTGTTTATTTGTGTAACAACCTCTGTATATGAAATACTTTTATCCAATAGTTTAATCTGTTGTTTATTAAGTTTTTTATTCATGTTTGTGGTTATAAATTCCCTTATTTTATCTTTAGATTCCATGTTAATGTTATTATGATTAATTTTGTGAAAGTGATTTCTAAATTCATCTAGTATTTCTGGTAGACTAGAAACATTCTTCTTTTTCCTTAGAGAAAAGATTTCTTTGATATGATTTTGCTTATTTAACCTTTTTGTTTTTTTTTAAGTCTATGTAAGTATTTGGGGCTTATTGAGTAAGACAAAAACTTGTATTTCTCTAAAGTTATTTTAACTTTATGAGTTAAAATTTCTTTGTATTTCTCATTTAGTTTGTTTATTTCTTCAATGACTTTCTTATCCATAATATTTTCTTTATTATTATGTTTATAAGAATCTAGTTTACTTTGAATATCTAACAATTCCTTATCCCAAGATTTCCTTTTATTATTATACCATCTGATACGTTGTCCATATAGATATGATTTTAAAGCATCCCAAACATAAACAATGGAGACTTCAGGAGTATTATTTATATCTCGAAAATGTTGTACTTCTGAAAGTATATATATTCTTTATAGTCTTTTAATTGAGTTAAGTATGCTGGTATCCTTTTGATCTGACCATTGTGAGTATTTTTTATCATGAACTCAAAAACAATTGAATTATGATCAGATATAGGACATGAAATGATTTTAGAG
The DNA here is from genome assembly GCF_019279795.1 of Protopterus annectens. Taxonomy (NCBI): domain Eukaryota; kingdom Metazoa; phylum Chordata; order Ceratodontiformes; family Protopteridae; genus Protopterus; species Protopterus annectens. Next base: position 543,178,124 of record NC_056735.1, read on the forward strand.
TTAATTAATTCTGTTACCATCTGGTTAGAAATAAAGACTCTATCTATTTTTGAATAAATTTTGTATCTGTTAGAAAAAAATGTATATGGTAATGATTTTGAATCTATCGGATTATTAATATCATTTAAATGATAAGAATTAGCAAAATCCTTTAAATGTTTTGCATTAGATGTAATTTTCCTTTTTCCTATAGTGGTAGTGTCATTTTCATGTAATATACAATTAAAGTCACCAGCCAAAATAATATCTCCTATAGAGAATGATATGATCTTATCAAGATGGTATTTCGCTGTATTAATACCAATTCCAGGTATCCAATATATATTGATTAGTGTATAAGTCTTCCCATTAATTTGTATTGTAACCATACAAAACATTCCTTTATCATCTTGATAAGACTTAATAGTTTTAGGAATGGGCATACTTTTATTCCATAAAATAGCCACTCCTCTTTTTTTCTGAGTGTGCTCTGAACTAACCAATACTGTATATTTATTTGTGGCTAGTTTATAAATATCTTTTTTCAAGAGATGTGTTTCTTGTAGGAAGACTAAGTTGGCCTTATGTAAATTAATGTATCTTATTAGGCTTGCCCTTTTACACGGATTATTCAGTCCATTAATGTTTAAAGAAATTCCTTTTAGAGAAGTCATTTGGCAATTTTAAAACATAGAAAACTTATGATTAAAATAACAATTAACAATTAACAAAAGGTGTACCTTTAGATATAGCTGTATTTATTGAGTCTCTTATGGGATTTTGTATAAGATTTAATTTTGTTTGTAATGACAATGAGCTTACAAAGTGTATTGTGGATGTCAGAACTATATACATACAACAGTGAACAAGAAACAAATAATGTAAGGATTAAATCTTGCACCCAGCCTGGAGTTAAAAACTCCAACTTAGAGTAGTACATACTACTCAAGTTAACCCCCTACACTAAGCAGCAGTACCTCAGCTGCCACCTTATCAATTTAATACATGTTATATTTAACTTAAATTAACAACTTTCAATTAGATTATCTGGTAAGACAAAACTACACATTTGATAAAACAGCATCATATATACTAAGAGAAACTTTTTTTTTTAAAAAAAAAACTATTCATACTACTATATACATCTATTTAATATAATACATTTATATTCAAATAGCATTCAGATAAACTTGATATTAGGAACCAAGAAGAGAGAGAGAAATAAAAGACGTGAGAGGGGAAGAGAGAGTAAAAGAAAGAGAGAAAAAAAAAAAAAGGAAGGGCATATCTGCACATTAATTTATTCAAAGTTTATAAAAATAAGTTCTAATGTTTAATTAAATCAATAACTTTGGCTAATATGGTTCATACATTACATAAATTAAGATGTATCTATATTCTGTCATGTAAATGCAGTTAACAGCTTCCAAAAGACTTTAAATTACTTGTATCAGAGCTTTTTTCTTATACTTATAATTGTCAGTGGAATAAAATATTATATTTATAGGTATTGCTATAAATCATATTGCATAATTAAGCAAGTTCTCAAAAACACTTGCTTCATCTGTATTTTGTATATCTAAACTGCTGCTTTAAAATATGTCAGATGACAACTTCTTCCAGAATAGAGTCATAAAGTTATTTATGTTTGTCAATCATATAAATCAAATGAATCATAGCAGTGTATATGTTTAAATCATAAGTTTTTTACATACATTAATATGCTGCAGTCAAGTAAACTTTCAAAAACACTTGTATACATGTTTCACTTTCTATGCCTTCTAAAAAATCACATTTGCTTACTATGAGAAACTGCATCATTTAAAATCATTATAACTTACATATTTTATAAATTATAACATAAATAACTAAGTAATTATATAAAATAACTCACATTTAAATGATAAAGAGTTCATTTTCCATCGCAGAGTCACATTTGCAGCAGTTCTACTTCCTGGTTGAGTGTTCTTCATGAATCTGCGATGTGTCAGTGTGAATTCTGGGGTCAAAGTTCAAATTGAAAGCTTTCAGCTTCTCTGCGTGAGTTCTGAGTGTTGAAGCTTTTAAAACAACTCGAGGACACTGTTCACGAGATAACCCACATCCCAAATTGTCTCCCTTAAGATTTTGGCAGGAATTTTGTTAAAAACAAGTGACTGACATTCATTTAGCAGTATAAGTGAAGCTAAACATATCAAAACCTTCGCAAAGTATTTTACAAGTTATTACAGCCTCTTTGAAAGTGAAACTAAGCCCAAAGTTATTAATATGTGATAGATCAGATTATTTTTGCCCCAGTTCAATTTTTATACAAATCTTATTATTTACTGTACCTGTATGATCAAAAGAATGTCAATATATTAATATGAAAGAGAATAGAGAGAAAGAACAGAGAAAAGAAAAAGAGAAAGTAGGAAATAAGAGAGAGCAAAGCAAAGATAAAAAAAATGTAAAAGGAAGCTATAAAAAGTATTTACAGTGGAATATTACTTGCTGTTTATATTAATAAAGATGTAAATGAAACATACTATTTACTATTATTTAGTTCTAATTATTATTAATTAAAGCATGACATATTATTTGTGAATAAGCATAAGCAATATAATCAAGAAAGTATAATTAGCAATAGTATTTAAACAGCATATAAACTTTTTACAAGGAATAAATAATCATTCCATTTATCATATTCTCATCACACTTCTCTCCCTGCCCTCCCCCACCCCTTACCCACTGCATAATCTAAATAGAATGTTATTGTTTAAAATAAAAAAAGAAGAGAAGAGAGAGAAAAAAAAAAAGAAAAAAAATGTATCAAGTTACTGACCTTAATTCTCTTTGTCAGAAAGAGAAACATATTGAATGATAACTTGTTATTAGTTCCTCAGATATTTTGACTGATTATGAGAAAAAACAGCTCTTTGTACACAGAAAATAACTTTGATTAAATCTTTTTCAGAATATTTGTGACTTTCTGAAAATGCAGAAACTATGTTTAAAAAGATTAATAATGAAGAAAATTAAAGTGAGAGAAAAAAAAAGAACAGGTCATTTGTTTTTTAGTCTCTTCTTCTTCTCTGAAGTCTTCCATGAAGTTTCAGTTGCCAACCTCTTTAATGAAGGACTAACCCATTCCATTTCCTCTATTTTATCCAGAATCTTATTTTTTTTTGATAAACAGCAATGCAGAGTCTAAGTCATCAACAATTTTAGGACCATCAGGAAGGAAGATTTTTAGCTTGGCAGGAAACAGAAGGTAGGTTTTAAACTGCTTTTTTAAGCTCCTTTATTAATGGCAGAAAGACTTTTCTTTTAGTTATTACCAAGGAAGAATAGTCATTATCAAAACGCACAGTTGTCTCATTAATTTTAACAGGAGCTTTAGCCCAAGCAGATTTAAGAACCATTTCTTTATCAAAAGATGAAAGAAATCTAACTATAACTGATCTAGGATACTTTTTGTTAGAGTTAGTATTAGCTATAGATCTATGGGCTCTTTCGATACCAAAAGAGAATGCATCTGGTAAGTCTAAAGTTTTAGGGAGCCATGTTGTTAAAAAAGAAGTAATATTGTTACCTTCAATATTTTCTGGCAGTCCAAAAATCCTAATGTTATTTCGCCTAGATCTATTTTCCAGGTCATCAAGCTTTGTTTGTAGATGTGTATTTTGTTTCAGCAAAAACTCAATGTTGATTTCCTCTTCTTGGATTTTATTTTCCATGTCATTTACAGCCTCTTCTATGCCTGTAATTTGGATCTTCTGTTGTTGCAAGTCTATATGTAACAAGTCTATTTGTTTTGTAGTTTTTTCTATGGAGGTTTCAATTTTAGTATCCAGTTTATCTATCTTGGCAGTAAGTTGCTGGATTGTAGTTATCAGAGACTGAAGTTCTTTCTTAATGCTGGAGTCTTGAGAATTTGCCTTACTGGAACTCATTTCAAACAGAGAAACTGACAGGAAAATTTCCAAAGTGATTTCTGACAGGAATATTGTTAAAATTTCCTTTCTTTTTTAGATATAGTTCAAGAAATATATAAAACAAACATATTTAGAAAGAAAATTACTTCATAAATTAATTTTTTAAATAATTAATTCCTGTCAGTGCAGTGAAATTGGTGGAGCTGAAGAAATCTGCTGCTATCCTGTGTTCATCCTTGGCCACGCCCCTCTAGTATGCATTTTCTGAATGGTATGAAATCTGAAACTCAAATGTCTGTCATTATTTTCTAACTTCAGTCTTTAATGATTTGCCATTAATTTGCCAAAAAAAAACACAATTTTGCCAAAAAAAAAAAAACACAATTTTATGAAAAATGGACCAAAAACGTGATGTAAAAATATAAAATAGTCACACAATACAGCTGGGAACCTGTCAAAGAAGGGACACTTTAATATTAGTACTGCTAACTTGAGCAGCTGACAAAATAAAATAATCTACATGCATTTCTGAAATAAAAGTAATCTATAACTCTGATTATTACAGTTATTTCGTAATTGTAACCCTCCATGTTTTCTTCCAAAATTACTATTTTGCGGAGGGATTATTAGGGGGAAGAGCAACATTGTGGGCCAAAATCAGGGGCAGTTGAGAGGTTTGGCTATGCCTAATTCTATAAAGCAATTTATTTGCATGTACCTCTCAACCTGTTAATGCAATTAATCTGGACAAGGCCAAATATATTGGGGGGACATATAAACAGTACTAAAAATTGCTCTTGTATAAACTGAAACAGTTGACAAAACAACAGGATTTACTTTAGCATGCATGTTTATGAAGGTTATGAAGTCTGAAACTCAGTGTGTCATTGTTTAGTGACTTAATTCCTAAATGATTTGCCAGAAAACCACAAATTTTATGAGGAACAAACCAAAAATAAGAAGCAAAAATGTATTCATTCTTTGAAAATCTGAACAGTTGGGAGGTATAGTTCAGCTGGGGCTGTCTTTAAGTTTGCCGCCCTTCCCCCTTACAAAATCATGGTAGAATGGAGCCTCCCCCTGCAGCCATTCTAATGATCCATTACTTGGCTATTTCACTCCATTTACCATAAACACTAATGTGCATACTGATTTACTTCTATGATGATTTGGACTTCATTTGAAAGTTTTATTTTGCATTTTACAGCACAAACACTCAGACATCTGCTAAACAAACTTAGCATTAAAACTTCTCTGCCCTTGAAACTCACATTCATTGAAACAGCATTGAAACCCAAATTCAAAGAACATACATTTTACCAGTGGCAGAACTGCCCAATTCAGAACATCTTTCCAGTTAACAATGAAACAAAATGCATGCACCCATAATGACAAAACTGCCCAGTTCAGAACATTCCCATCATAAAAGTCTACTCAAACTTCTACAGTCCACCATTATCAGTAAATATACACAATTCTACAGTCCACCATTATCAGTAAATATGCACAATCTCTGAAGAAGTAAAAAAGTCATCTAAATAATTTCACATTAAATAAATCTGTAACTAATGAAGAGGTTGCTGCTAGCAAACACCTTTATATTTCATGGTTTCATGGAAAAATAAAGTGTCTAATGCCCCTGAGGAATAAATTGCCTATATTACATTAAAAATGATAAGCTAGTAATATTGCAATAGGAAATGGATAGCAAACCGATAACAGGCTCATAGTTAGTATCTTAACTTTTTCAGTACGGCAGCATTCACCCCTTGTGGGAGTAGAACCAACAACCTTCTGCATCAAAAGCAAGTACACAACCTGTTGTGTTATTAACAATGCAAGCTGACTTTGCATAAGCAGCACTAAACTTCTCTTCCCCTGCAGCTCTCAGCTCCTTGTAAAATCTACTCAATACCTAACTGCATCTCAACTTCGCAACACAAGAAATCTGGAAAAAGCCAAATTTATTGAGGGGGGGGGTCAAAAGCCCAAAAACCAGGGACACATTAAACATTGCTTGTATAATCCTGGAAAGTTGCTAGAATAAAATGCTGTGTTACCACCATAAAGTTTACTGCTAAGGTCCCTGTAAGTGTCAGAGCAACATACCACTATGCCATATCAGCTGCTTTGTGAAAGAAAAATGCTGTGTTACCACCATACATTTTACTACCAATGTCCCTGTGCAAAACACTCAGAGCAACATACCAGTATGCCAGATCAGCTGCTTTGTGAAAGAAAAATGCTGTGTTACCACCATACATTTTACTGCCAAGGTCTGTCAGAGCAACATACCACTACGCCAAATCAGCTGCTTTGTGAAAGAGCGGAAGACTGAAACTTAAATGGCTATCATTTAATGAATTCAGTTCTCACCATAGCTGTCAACCTCTTAGCATAAAACACCTGGACAAACCCAGTAATGAGGGAATCCAGCCCTCAAACATATTCAGTGAATTCAGTTCTTGCCATAGCTGTCAACCTTAGCACAAAAAACCTGGACAAAGCCAATAATGGGGTAATACAGTCCCAAAATAAGGACACATTTCAAATATTCATCTTATAAAGTTAGAAAATTGCTAGAATAAAAGGTTGTGTTACTATGTGTTTTCTGAAGAATATGAAGTCTGAAATTCAAATGCCTGTCAATTTTACTACTGATGGAACAAAAACAATTTTCAGCAGAGGCCCAGGGAATAATACTGCAGACACATGTCTTTGTAAAATGCCAGGACACCAGAGCAAATCCACACAAACACAGGGATGAGATGCAGACTCCACACAGAAGACACCCCAGCCAAGAATCAAACCAGAAAACCTATAGCTGTGACAGACACCTGCTCTCACTTGAAACTAATGTTATGCTGAGAATGAATTATTGATAAGTGAATTTCAAACTGACAGAATAAGGTGCTCACTACAGTAACCCTCATTGTTTCAGGACTATTAGCTTTCTGTGGTCTTGAGGAAGATTATTGCAACACTTTGAAAGTAAAATTCCGGGTACCTGCAAAGAACAACAAAAAATTAAGCGATTGCATTAGGATTCTTCTGTGCACTTCAAATTACACCCCTCATCTTCGACACACACAAGTGTACACACTGCTGCCTGAATTCTGTCTCGTAAGATGTACCTACTGGCAAAAAATAAAAGCACCTAAGGAATGTTCCCAGGAAGTATGCAGTACCATTCCAGAAAGTCCATTTCAATTATTCACAAAGGAAATGCACGACCTCTCACATGGAGTTAACTTCAGACTTCTCACAAAATTCAGACCATCCTTGATCGGCTATTTCTTTGCATTTTGTCAAAAACATTTCTGCCTTTTTTTACCACCGCCTATATGACATTCTCACATTTTAAATGTGAAGAGAAGTCATTGACCCTACAAATTTCAAATACTCTGATGAAGCTGCTACTACATAAGGTGACCAGTTTCTATCTGCCCAAGACAGGACAATGCATAATGAACTATACAACAAGCAGCATCAACTATTCTGTACAAGCAGGTACCATGCAAGTAAAAACAAAGGAGGAAACAATTGTCATAAAAAAGCAACAAAAGGTCTCCTTACATTCCTCTCCTGCACTATGGTACAGTCTCACATTGTCAGGTCTCTGCCTTCTCTTCCCAGAGGCTGTTGCAAATAACATATGGCTGGGGGGGGTTCTTAAATCCCTAACTTATCCTCTGCTGTCTTAGTCAAGTCATCATGCAGTTCAACCTTGCAAACGTGAGATCAAGCAGCATGCTCCTAACAAATTCCTTGAGTGACTCAGGTAATGCTATAGCAAAACCTTACAGTTCTGCGTGAAGCCCCAGTGACACACACTAGTAGGGAGAGTTAGACACATTAGCTAATGAAGTAAGACATATTCAGTAAGATACTGCTTAGCAACATATAAGCTACATACAAAGTAAGTAGTTTCTGGATTAATTATGCACACATGGAGGTTTCTGCATTTACAGGTGTCTTGTTTGTCTAATTTCAACCCACACATTTTGCTTGGCAGTACTGATGTTTGCATAGCCAGTGTCTAGGTTCTGAACATACAGCAGACAGAGCAAATAAAAGCTCCATGCTATTACAGAGCCACCATCTTCAACACAAGAAAAAAAAAAACATTCCTGTTTAGGTACCCAGGTGACCCCCCATTAAAGCACTTGCATTGCTTTTACAGGAAAAAAATGATGGTAAAAGAAGTCAAACAGCTTACTAAAAATTATAAAGAATGAAAGCAGGGCTCATGAGATTCAAACTCTGCCCTCGTCGCATCTCATCTTCATAAATGCAGAATACTCTGGCCATGCCTTCACTCGGCCTAAAATACATACTTTTAAATGCAAGCCATTTAATTAAAATCTTGTACATCAACAACAACACAAGGTACAAATAAGAACAGAGTGCCACGTATAACAGGAAAATAAACAGTAAGACAAAAAGTTCAAACTCTGCTCCATCAGGTTTGCACTTAAAGTGGTAGTGCTTCCGTTTTTTCAATGTTTTGTCATACTAAAAAAAAAAAAAAAAAAAAAAACAAAAGTACAAAGCACAGTGAAAGAATGCCACATCCGAGACAGATAAAGCCCTTAGTTCACTTGCAGTCCAGTTGACCTATGATCAAATAGTGACCCAGGTGCTGAAGAAGCCAGTCAGTAAAGGTGGAAAGGATTATTCAATATTAGTTTATCCATCCTGGGTGGAGGGAGGAAGCCTAGACTGTTGAATGACTGACAGCCAGCTGAGGTAGGTGATGATACATGCAACATTGAGGCAGCTGAGACATGCACTCCCATCATGCTGTACACGGTTTACCATTAGCCACAGTCTGAATCGTGCATGGAAGCACAAGATACTGGGGCTGCAGTGTCACAATTTAATGCCCATCACGCAGCTGCATAAGACAACTAAGGAAAGTGCTAAAACAACTATCCTTGCCCGGATGATAACTTCCACAGCTAACACTTCTCCAGTAGGAACAAAGAAGCCAGTCTAGTAATGGAAGGTACAATGGTCAGAAGGCTCAGGGAAAAAAAATTACTAGAATACTGGAATGTCTAAAAAGAGGGTAATCAGAAATCTAGAAAGTGAGATAAAAGCATACACATACATACATACATACATACATACACACACACACACACACCCCTTTGTCCCTCTTACCTTCCAGAGCACAATGTAGATCCCATCCCTTCATTCCTACCTTCCATAGCGTGATGTAGATCCCATCCCTTTGTTCCATATTACCATTACATCCCATAGCTGGCACATTCGAGCACATCCCCACGAGATCCCAGACGAGAATCCTGGAGTACATCCACCAAGCGAGATCCCCGATGAGACTCCAGCCTGCTGACGTTGCAGTCTGGGTCTGATCTGTTCCCAGTGACAGTCTATGCAGTTAAAACTGCATAGACTTCTGGGAGCTCTGTTCTTACATGTTTCCCAGTCCGAACTGCTGCTGAGATAGTCTACACATGCTCCAGACTGTCCTAGCAGCAGTCCAAACTAGTGTGCATGCGCGAAAGTCCGCGATTCTTTAATTTTTTTTTTTTTTTATCTTTTCTTTTTATTTCATTTTATTTTTTTTTTATTTCATTATTTTACAACTGAGGGGGCTGCAGTCCGGCAGTCCAATACCATGGGCCGCCCCTGAGGCTAACATTTATCCCCCTGGATTTAATACATTATTGGTGTGCTTAACTGAACACATATTGACCAAAAATGTTTTTCACTTTTTTGGTAAATGTTTTTGGCAAGTCAAGGGTACGGCCATAGGGGCATCTTTTGCCCACATTTATGCAGATCTGTTCATGGGCTATATTGAACATCAGCTCATTTATGATGATTCACACAATTTATTTCTTGGAGAAACTGACATCTGGTGATGCTACTTGGATGATTGTTGGCTGGTGTGGAGGGGGGATTTGGTATTTTTACAGGAATTTGTTGAATACCTTAACCAGAACAAATGGGGCATACAATTTACCTTGAATGCCAATAAAGATACCATCACTTTTCTAGATGTGATGGTTATTAGGAATCTGGATCATATCCCAAAAACTGAGGTCTTTCGCAAATCTCCTCTCTACAGTACATTACTACATGCTGGTAGTCATCACCCCCCCCCCCCGACATCATCCGTAATATACCCAAGTCACAATTTTTGAGACTGCGTCACATTTGTTCTACACAGGACACATGTTCGGTATGAACAAGATCTGCATAACCGTTTCATCCAGAGGGGATATAAAGATAGTAATATCTGTCAGGCCAGGGATCATGTCAGACAACAATCTAGGGTAAATTTATTACAGTATAAAAAGTCTGATGTCAACAGGGATGGACAACCGCCCATTCAATTGGTAACTATCTTTGGTAGGAATTTTCAGACCTTTAAGCAGGTTATTAATCAACATTGGGATTTTCTAAAGGCCAATGTCAAGCTTAATGATATTTCTCTAGTTCTAACATCCCCAAGGCCTATGACATTTTATGTTTTGGAAATTGCAGTAGTGAATGGATTGTGTATTTGGCTACCTGTTCCTGTTTGGTGTTTTATGTTGGGCAAACATCTAGAACACGGAGGCTTCGAATATCCAAACACCTCAGTGAGATCAGGACCAGGAGAGCTACCAATGCTTTGTTTAAGCACACCTTGGCTCACAAAACAGACAGATTTACATTTACTGCTACTGATAGGGTCCAGGGTCATAATTTTTCTAAAGTTGGCTGGCACATTATACTAAACAATAAGGAATCAGGTTGGATCATCAGGCTAGGGGGTTTGTTTAAACCTGGTCTGAATGAATTGTCATAATGTTAAATCCAACCAATAATTTTTGTGAATGCTAATGATGTCATGTATTTAAGGATCAGATATTTTCACTTGTGTTAATGCTCCGAGGAAGGCTGTTGCTGAAACAGGTATGCAATTTGTTTTTTGTAGCCACTTAAATAAATTGTTTCAAGTTTTTTACCAATTGTGCTGGACCCTTTTGGTTTTCATTTTTTGTCAAGGGGAGGTCATGTCTGTTAAATCTGGTTGACTTCTTTGAGACAGTCACCAAAGCCATGGATGAGGGGAAGACGGTACACACTGCCTTCCTTGGTCTGGCCAAAGCCTTCGACACTATTCCCTACGTCCGCATAATAGATGAATTCTCTCGACTAGACATCAATCCAAATGTTACCAGATGAATACTAAAGTGGCTCACTGATAGAACCCACTTAATCAGTATAGGGGAAGCCACCTCAAGCAGTAGACCTGTAACAAGTGGTGTACCACAGGGATTGGTCTTGGAGCCTCTGTTATTTGGGATATACTTCTCCGAGGTGCTGGTCAAAATCAGTGGGCTATGGCTAACCAAGTTTGAAGATGACAGCAAGTTGGGCATGGTCATCAAGTCCCCAAGTGATCTGGATGTCCCCCAAGAGGGTCTCACCCAAACAAAAGACTGGGGGCAGAAACATGGCCTCGAGCTGAATGAGAAAGAATGCATCATCATCCCCATTGGGGAGAGTGACACACCCACATATTATCACATTAATAACAATGACCTAAGCACGCAATCAGTCGTGAGGGATTTGGGCACCCAGGAGGATAACAACCTGACTTTTGACCACCACGTTGCTTCTGTTGTACAGAAAGCTTTCTACATAGCCCACCTCATTTTTAAGGGTATCTCATCCAGGGACAAGGAGGTCATAACATTCCTGTATTCTTCCGTTATAAGGCCAATTATTGAGTACAACACCCCCTTTGGTATGTACCTCACAAAGCACATGCAGCAGCTGGAGAGATGACAGAGTTTCCTCACCAGGAGAATCCAGGGCCTCAAACATCTACCCTACGCAGATAGGCTAAAAACCCTGTCCTTCTATTCAGTTTCATACAGACTCCTCAGATGTGACTTCTGTATGGCATATAAAGCAATCTCAGACCACGTCTTGATGGGACTGCTGCATATCTGCAAGTCAAGCTCCACTCAAATAATCTGCATGTATGACCTCATCCTGGTCTGTGTCATCAATAGGACTTACTGGCAGGACAGATTTGTGTCCCAGAGACTCCCCTATCTGTGGAATAGACTACCACTCCATGTCAAGCAGAATACCTCATTATCCATTTTTAAGTGATAACTGGATGGGAAACAGAAAGTACACCTCTGGGATTCCACCTGTGTTTCTGCTAGACAGGGGATTTGGGTGCTGACTTGTCTAAACATGGGCTAAAGTCTTGACTAGGCTTATAAGGGCCTCAGGGACAATAGCCTAGTAACTTCTTATGATCCTATGATAAAATAGTTGCTAACACAAAGCTAACACCTTTATAAGTATATAACAGGAATATATGATGGTTGAACTAAGAAGCTTAGAAGGAAGAGTGGAGTTGCAATTAGATTGCATTGTATGGGTTTTATAACAGAAATATGAGATATATTTCTGGACTTTTTTGTGCATTTTTTATCCAGTCAGACTCAAGCAGATATCTGAGTTATATATTCAAAACAATGACTGTAACAGATGGTCACACATATGTGTATGTTTACACAGAGTATGGTTCTCAACTTTCCCTATTTTTTCATTATATTTGTTGTCTCTTTCTATTAAAAGTTGTGGCTTTTTAGTAGATAATTGTTTAATGCAACCATTAAATAATAAAAAATGTGAGTTTCAGATTTCATCTGGTTTAGAAAATGTTTGTTAATGCAAACACGATTATATTGCATACTCTCTAAGTATGTAAGAGCAATATTTAAAGTCTGTTCCTGTTTTTAGGTCTATGTTTCATGAAAGGGTAGAAGTGGTGGCCTGTGTGACAATAGTTCTTGCAAGATTACAAACTTTATTTGAGTTAATTTAATTTGTCCTATGATGGATCAGGCAGGCAGAGGGCAGCAAGTCATGTTACACAGAAATGAGGACAGTTTTTTTGCGCCCTGTACATTGCAGGTTAACATAGCAGCGATGTTTAGATGGGGATAAACAACTATCACTTTTAAAGATATTGTCCAGAGTGCCTGTTGAAGCTAGGCAGTTTAATGTGATTTTGAAGAAAGCATTGAGGAGTATGGGTTTTGTTGATGAGTGGTATTCATCTCACTATTTTCAAACTGGCAGAATGTATGATTTAGTTTATTGTAGTTAAGAAGTAGACAGATGGGTTCCTGAACTTATATATATATATATATATATGATAGTGACTCCTATGATGTTATGTGATTTAACATTTGTTTATTTTGCAAGAAGAAGACAGTGGATCATATTAAGTCATGCTTACATACTTTTGCCCAGTGAAGTGAATTGATGTTAGATGTGGTAGTCTGTTATTGGATTTTGAGGCCAGTTCCTGGGATGTTTCTTGGCATGGAGTTAGATGTCTGCATTGGTGTCAATTCTTGTCTGTTGCAGCTGTAGTACAGTTCAAGGTGTCAAGCCATGACATAGTCATTGTTCATTTGGGAGGTAATGATCTTGGAGTTATTCCCAAAAGAAGATGATTGTTGTGGATTGTGTGAGGCTAATTGTTGCAGCAATGATCTCCAGGTATAGTCATTCTTTTTTCCTTTATTTTTTCCACGCTTGTATGGAAGGAAGCATTTAAGTTGTCAATGGTCAAGAAAGCTAGATGGTTTAATGATGACAGAGTTGCAAGGGTGGCTGAATCATTAAACATCATGTTTTTTATAGCATTACGATTTTAGTGATTTAGTGATAAGATTCTGTGAAGTATTGAGATAATGGATTACATCTGACTGAAGTTGAGGTAGATCTTTTTTTGATGACCACATATCACTTTTGTTGAAGGAGATGGGATATGATTTGGAGGGTACCTGTTATTTAATCAACCATCCTAAATGTCGAATATTGGAAGATCGAACAGGGAAGTTCGAGAAATAGAAATGTCGAAGCCGCAGAAATTCAAATTCTTTCTCAGGGAAAGAATTCAGTTGGCTGTTTCCGTGGCTTCAACATTTTCTGTACTGTGGTGCAAAAGTTACGGATCGGGTTAAGGTAAGTCTGTGAGTGTGCCGGACATTTGGGTTAGGGTGCGGGTAAGGTAAGTGTGTGAAAGTGACGAACATTAGGGTTAGGGTGCGGGTAAGGTAAGTGTGCGATAGTGACGGACTTTTTTGTTTGGGTGCGGGTAAGGTAAATGTGCGATAGTGATGGAGTTTAGGGTTGAGGCATGGGTAAGGTAAGTGTGTGATAGTGACGGCTTTAAGGTTAGAGCACTGGTAAGATATGTGTGTGATAGTGATGGAGTTTAAGGTTAGGGTGCGGGTAAGATAAGCGTGTGATAGTGACGGACCTTAGGGTTAGGGCTTGGGTTAAGGTTAATGCATAGATAGTTGTGTATGTAAGGTGTAGTGTAGGTTTATTAGGTTTTTGGTGTGCTTGTGTTGTGTGTGTGTGTTTTTTTGGAATTCGCTGTTCTGAGGTTTCGTTGTCATATTTCAAACTTTCAAATTCGAACATATGGTGTTCGAATTTTTGGAAGTTCAATTATATGACATAGACCCAATTTGGAGAAGTAGTGTTATGGAAAGAAGAAGGGGTACAGACTGCCATTTAGGATGTCTAATTGGCATTTGAGACAATATGCTGATGTGGAGAGATTGTTTTTCCACCATTTGTTTACTACTAAAATGGAGAAGAGGGAATGGGTGGTATTTAGCACTGCCACAGTAGTTGTTTGACTTGTGAGTAGAAGGTAGTCATAATGGTAACAAGATTATTTTAACTGGCAAAAGTGAAAAAGCAGAAAACCAAAGACGAGGAAGGAACCGGACCACAAAACGTATAAGCTTTCATTCATTTAATAAAACACCACAAACTTCATCAGAATAAATACAAAAACTTGAAACCACCCTTTAAATACTTGTCATGTGCAAAAAATCATCCAGTGATAAAATGCTTCAAATAAATTATTTAAATAGCCACTATGATGTCATGAAAATTTAAAAATACACAACAAAATTTTTTTAACACTGCATGTATATAAAAACATAAAATGTATATATATATATATATATATATATATATATATATATAAAATAGTCAATAATAACAAACTACTACACAGTGTTTCATAAAATAAAGCCCATTTTGTGAACAGCTTGGCTCACTACATCAAAGCCTTTGCAAGTGAAGAAAACACTTGATGTTAATAGTTTCATTTAGTCCTGGAGGGTAGTCTGCTCTTAGAGCTATCTGCCATTTAGTTTCCCTACATTCTAAAAAGGCTTTGACATTGCCCAAAGAAGGACCACAAACTACTTTATCTAAAACAAAGAATGTAAATTTTTAAAATTGTTGCATAATAAAACAGGTCATGCCAGTGCATTATTCCTGTCTTTATTTCTCACTGCCAACACATGTTCATAAATCCTTCTAATTAGTGACCTGATGGTCTTGCCAACATAAATACTGGTAGAATAATTACATACTGCGAGGTAAACAATACCCACAGACTCACATGTAAATCTGTCCTTTGCCCAAAGGGCTTTTTTGAAATGTTTCAACTCAACAGAACCTGAATTAGCTATGTATCTATGTACCAAAACAAATCATATCCCCTGGCTATAAAAAATCCGGTCAGTTTATTAACCATCAAAAACAGAATCTTCAATTGTCAAATGACAACCTTATACATTGTCCCTTGACAACCCCTCTTTTCATATGTTGGGGGTGAAGAATGTCCCTGTGCCATTACTGATTGACAAAAGTAGACTTCCTATGGATACTACTACTGAAACTAAAACTGTCATCAAGTAGTTCCAAATGAATATCCAGGAAGTCTATCATTTTCCCAACCCTCCCCCCCCCCGGGTATAATTAAAAAAAAACGGTTGAACAATTCAGGTCTTGCAAGAATAACTGGAAACTGTCAAGGTTCCCTTGCCACAAAAAAAAAAAAAAAAAAAAAAAAAAAAAGAATCATCAATGTAACACCTTTAAAATAAAATATTCTTAGCCAAAGGATGTGTCACAAGAAATTTCATCTCCCACATAGCCATAACTAGATTGGCAAAAGAGGGGGCCACTCTAGAACCCATGGCCACATAAGAGATTTGCTGAAAAATACTAGTTCCAAAGTTAAAAAAATGACTTTCCAAAATCATTTCTTGTGTAAAGGGAAGTGACATCAAGTGTAAAAAAAAACATAGTTGACATATCAGAATTTTCCAAATTAAATTCACTTAACAGCTCTAATAGATGCCATGAATCTTTTAAATAAAACCTTGAACTTTGGACAATAGGGTTCAAATTCTATCTAACCAAACAGAAATTGGTTCACCCTTAGAGTATGCTGCTGACGCTATGGGTCTGAAGGGGGGGGGGGGTCTCTGCATTTGTGGACTTTCGGAATACTAAAGAGAACTGCTAACTTCGGATGTTCAACTTGTAAGAACATGCATACTGAGTGTCCAATATTACCTTGACAAAACAAATCAAATAATAAAGTGTAAATACATTTGAAACACAATAAAACTTAATTTATATTGACCTGTTTGTAGTTTCTATGGTCACTCAAAAGTTGCAGTATAGCATTTTCATAGTCCACAGTATACATAATGACTAGAGCCCCACCCTTATCTGGCTTCATTACTCTCAGATCCTTGTTAGTAGCTAAGTCAGTTAATGCTTTCCTCTCTCCCTGAGTAAGATTATCAGTACTGTGGGACCATCTACTAATGTCCCTGAAATGCTGTTCACACAGTGTACCAAAAACTTGTAAGAAAGAGCATAAGGCAGGATTATAAGTACTTCTACATTTACATTGTTCTGTAGGTAAAAGAGAAGTAGACAAATCATCAAAAATGAACTTCAAATTCAACTTTCTTAAGTATAACTTAAAATCCACAAACAAATTTACTACATTCACTTTGTTGGAAGGAATATATGTAAAGTCACATTGTAACACCTTGTAGGTGTCATCTGTTAAGTTAACATCAGACAAATTTAAAATGTTTATACAAAAATTTAAGTTATCTTTTTGTTGTTTCTGTTCCTGTTGTTCCCTTTCTTCCCTTGTTCCTTCTTGTGTGTGGCCTGAACTTTTTTCGACCACCTCGGGGTTCTCTGCACCCCTGATTTGTCCACTAAAAAAGGTCCAGTCTTTGTGGACATAGCAGCACTAACGTTGGGAAAAGTATTAACAACATTCATGTTTCCAGCATCACACTGATTAGAAACAAAAGTAGAAGTAACTGCCTCTGTAAGACCATTATTACTATCAAATGCACCAGTTGGTTTCACAGTTTGTACTGATGTTAAACGTTTAGGTAAAGGATAGGCAGTCTTGTCTTTATAGGCAGCCAAGTCCCTCTTCAATTTTCTTTGTTTCCTATTAATAATGGCCACTCTCTCCCCATCTACTTAAAGTAGAAAAGCGCTGGAAACATTTGGACCCCCTAACTTTCATGTCCAGAGTTTCCATGCCAGTTTTTATGTTAGTAATATTACATTTATAATGGGCAACCAGCATTTTCATGAGGGGAGCACCAGTACCATTAAAAAGTTCAGTCAATTGCTGGTACCGTGTCCCCTTGTTGACACAGTTAGGAAATTTAAATAATCTTAAGCCATGAGTCACAACAGAGTCTTACAAATTCTTCTAAATAATCCACTTCTAGCTGCAAAGGAATCATTTTTAAGGAAAGTTTTTCTAAAGGAAATATATAATTTTTGCAAATGTCAAACTCATCTGAGCAGCTACTTTCAATAGTGGCACTTATTTGTATTTCATGACTGTCCAATTTGAATGGGTTTTAAAACTCACTAAAACATGATAAACCACATCTTTATGTGAAATTCTGCTAGCTGAAGTCCTAACAACACCATTAGGACATGAAACGCCATTGCTCAATCCACTGAATGAAGAAACACCTTCATCTTTGTTTCCCCAAGCCAACTGACTGAGGGATTGTTGTACTGAAGTCAGCACACTACTAGCAATACTCCTCTGTAGCTGAACTCCTCCTCCTTGGTTTAGTTTCAGCAGTTTTAGTTTTAGTTTCAATAGTAATATCCATAGGAAGTCTACTTTTGTCACTCAGTACCTGCACAGTGACAGGCTTCACCCCCAACAGATGAAAAGAGGGGTTGTCAAGGGACAACTTATAAGGTTGAGTCATTTGACCAGTGAACATTCTGTTTTTGATGGTGAGGTTAATAAACTGAGTGGATTTTTTATAGCCAGGGGATATGATTTGTTTTGGTTATGTAACATTGTTGCTGAAGTTATAATTCTCAGAGACAGTTTAGCTAGTCCCATATTGAGAGGCAATTTTAGTGTAGCAAGTAGCGTGAATCAAATCAACAAGGTGTTTGAACTGGCCTTCCCATTGCCCATTTCAGATGGAATGGACATTATTAGGCATGTTATTAAGGAAAATTGGAAGGTGTTGTTTGGACATTCTGAATTGTTGAAAGCCCTGGATAATAAACCTTTGTTTACTTATAAAAAGGTATATAACATAAGAAGTATACTTGGAAGTACTTCTAAGACATCACACAATGGGGTCAAAGACCCTGTTGGGACTTTTGCTTGTGGTCATTACAGGCAATGTAGATACATAGCTATTTCAGGCTCTGTTGAGTTGAAACATTTCAAGAAATTCATTTGGGCAAAGGACAGGTTTACATGTGATTCTCGCAGTATGTAATTCTTGTACTAGTTTTTATGTTGGCAAAACCATCAGGTCACTAAGTAGAAGGATTTATGAACACGTGTTGGTAGTAAGAAATATAGACAGGAATAATGCACTTGCATGACATGTTTTATTATGTAACAATTTTAAGAAATTTACATTCTTTCCCCCGAATTCTCAAAAGCTTGCATGGAGTGCAAAATCGGTGCATGAGCTCAAGCAGGCAATATGTCTGCCGTGTCATCCAGGAACAGCGTGCAGAGGTGTGCACGAGCACTCCTGCACTAATCCTGTATGGACTAAGCTCTGGTATGCAAATCTCCTGATTTGTAGGTGAAATGCATGCAAATGAGGTGATTTTGCAATCCAGGAAGCTTGCAACAGTCCGTGCAAGACTAGTGCTATCTATAGAAATGTACTCAGTTAGTAACCGAGTACATGTCAGCAAAATCCAAAATGGAGCCATGATAGATCCAAATAAAGGCTTCATATCATGTAGTAAGCATGCCAATGGCCAAGTATAAGGCTATTGGCATTGCAAATGTAAAAAAATACAAAAATCAACTTTTATTTTTTTTTAGCCGATCTCGACTGTTTAAGCATAGGGCGGTGGTGCGCAAATGGGATCGGGGTAAAATAATAAAATAAACCCAAAATAAGCAGGCTAACTAAAATCACTATTCTGCCATGCAAGTCAAGGGCAGGCAGAAGACAACCTGGCCAGTGAGTAGTGGTTGCTAAGGGGGGAGGCTCAGTGTGAGACATGTAACTATGCATTAGTAGGCAATCCTATGCAAATGAGGGGAAGGATAGTGAAACCCAGTTTTCCCCAACATGTGAGTCAGGTCTCAACAGTGTAAGAGTAGGAATAGCTTGGTGAAAGTTTAGGAGTTAGGTGACATCATGGGGGTGTGTGTCAGGTATACTGTAAGCGGATTGGAGCCCTGTGGCTCGGGTTTGCTCCTAGATTAGCACAGCTAAGCTAGGGGTGTGTGTCTAAACTTGCTTAGCACTCTTTACAAAGCCTAAGTGGGTGTGCGCACCACACACCGGGTTTTACAGGAAGAAAAAAGAGGTTAAACCAGGAAATAGAAGCAGTGTGCACATTTGAGCACTCTGTTTGTGCGACGTGCACACGAGCTTAAACAGAAAGGCAATGGGAAGGGAAAACAACAGTATGAAGGTAACTAAGGAGAACTAGCTTAGCTGGCAGGTGAAATGTATCAGAATCAGCCAATTACACAGGCATCAGACCAACTCAGCCAAGAACACTACTATAAACTAAGCAAACACCTTCCCCTCTGGTTTTCCCCACACTCTACACCACCAGTGTAAACAAGCAGGGATCTTTTAATACTCACACCAGCAAAATGATAGGGGCTGCAATAGCTATCATACAACTTGTGGAGAGGATGAGGTTGGTGAGGATGTGAATGCTGTCGACCAACCCACAATGAGGAGATGGAGAAGAGTGTACAGCCCCAGGGTAACCTACCAGGGTCTACATGAGCTGGAGATAGTGGAGCACTATAGGGTGGACAGGGACCTCCTACAGCAAATTGTTGAGCTGTGCCGGCCATGCCTGATACACAGAACTAACAGAGGGTAACCCATCCCAGTGGATACCAAGGTATGTGTAGGCATAAGAATACTAGCTACAGCTACCTTCCAAAGGCCAACTGGGATATGATGGGGATTTCACAGGCATCAGCATTCAGGGTACTCCACCAGTTCCTGGATGCCATGTCAGCACATGTTGGTGAGCACATATATTTCCCCAACTCCCATGAGATGTTGGCCAACAATATGCAACTGTTCCACCAAATAGCAGAATATCCTGAGGTAGTGGGTTCAATAGACTGCACGCACATATGCATCAAAGCACCACCTGGTGAGCGGGGTAGGGTCTACATCACCTGCAAGGGCTTCCCCTCCATCAACTGGCAGGTTGTTTGCGATGCCCAGGGCATAATAATGAATATGTGTGCTGCCTGCCCTGGAAGCTATCATGATTCCCACATCTGGCATCTGACACAGTTGTACCAGAGATTTGCCAATGAGGACATCCCTCAAGGTCACCTAGTGGGGGATGTTGGCTATGTACTGGAGCCATGGCTGATGACACTCATCAGAAATGCACACACAACTGAACAAGAACTCCATAATGACGCACACGCACAGACCAGAATTATAGTAGAGCATGTGTTTGGGATGCTTAAGTCATGGTTCCAGTGCCTGGACACATCCGGTGTTGCCTTGCAGTACTCACCAGCTACATGCCCCAAATTGTCCTTGTATGTGCCATGTTGCACAATATGATCCTGCGGAAATAGCTGCCACAGGAACAGCACAGGGCAGGGCCTGCACAGGCACAGAGTGACTCAGAGTAGGAACAACCTAAACCTGCCTCAGTAGGCAGAAGGAGGCATGCCCATTATGCCCTGGCCTTGGCAAAGAGGCAGTGCATAGCACATACACTAACACAGGAGGGACCCAGGGAATAACACCTCTCTCCGATTCTCACATACAGTAAAAGGGATGCCAAACATTACACTACCTGTGCCTAACCATGTGTAGGGAGTGTACTATGTGCATCCGACATAGGCAGCCCTGCAGCACCAACCTCAATACTGGGACACCCAAAACGTAAATGACTCAGACATGCCAGTCGGGGGGGGGGGTCACATACCCAACAACAGTCACAGACAGCAGGACAGGTGTAAACAAACACAAACAGAGGCTCTGCAATGGCTTCTGAATGAGGCCTATTGGTAACCTCCCCCCAGGCCTACACAGACAGACTACAGCAGGTCAGGCAGTGGGATGTCAGTGTCAGTTCTGAAGGGTAGGAAGTCAGAAACTACTATGTAGGTAATTAAAACTAAGATCTGTAGTACACTGGTATGCCTCTAGCCTGCACGATAGGTAAGACTACAGACTGAAATGGAGTACCTGACATACCAGTACAGTCCTAGCCAATGTGTACAAGTGTCAGGTGTGCCCCCCCATCTGACACAGAAATGTAGTCACAGTCAGGTGTGCCCCGCCCCCAATCCTGTATAGAAACATAGAAATAGTCAGGTGTGCCCCCCCATCCTATGTAGAAATATAGTAACAGTCAGGTGTGCCCCCCCACAATCCTGTGTAGAAATGTAGAAATAGTCAGGTGTGCACCCCATCCTATGTAGACATAAAGTAACAGTCAGGTGTGCCCCCCCACAATCATGTGTAGAAATGTAGAAATAGTCAGGTGTGCCCCCCATCCTATGTAGAAATACAGTAACAGTCAGGTATGCCCCTCCACACAATCCTGTGTAGAAATGTAGAAATAGTCAGGTGTTCCCCCCATCCTACATAGCCATATAGCCATATAGTAACAGTCAGGTGTGCCCCCCCCCACAATCCTGTGTAGAAATGTAGAAATAGTCAGGTGTGCCCCCCATTCCATGTAGACATATAGTAACAGTCAGGTGTGCCCCCCCACAATCCTGTGTAGAAATGTAGAAATAGTCAGGTGTGTCCCAATCCTACATAGAAATATAGTAACAGTCAGGTGTACCCCCCCCCCACAATCCTGTGTAGAAATGTAGAAATAGTGATGTGTGCCCCCATCCCACATAGAAATATAGTAACAGTCGGGTGTGACCCCCTCACAATCCTGTGTAGAAATATAGAAATAGTCAGGTGTGCCCCCCCATCCTATGCAGAAATGTTGTAACAGTCCATGCCAAATGATTGACGGATACCCTGCAGAGACAGCATGCTACCTGTAGGTGTACAACACAAAGGTCAGCACTGAAGTACAAACTACCTGGACTCAATCTACACATTCAATACAGATGGCCATACCGGGCATGCCCACACACTTTGTGTAATGAAGGCAATGTCAGTCAGCAACATACTGAAAGGTCATACTGGGCATGCTCACACACCTAAACACATGAAGGCCATGTCTGCAAGCACAAGTGAACCAGACATATCTGGCAGCCACAGAAGCTAGTGCAGACACTCCTCAGTATGCAACACACATGCTTTGCACACACAGTCGATAGGAATACAGACATATATGTAAGGACAACACACTATAGTAAGCCAAAGGTAGATATACATAGATGTGTAGAAGAGGGTGACTGTGACAAGAAGTCATCCAGGGCTCTCACACCCAGCACACAGCCAAAGGGCCGCAACCACACGAGGGTCTGATGTCACACACTGCAGATACTAGCCACCGGTATCTGTCACCATTCCAAAGTATGTGGTGCACATGCCAGCTGTGCAACATGACTGTACAAGGAAGTAATCATCTAGCAGCTGTATACACGTACCTGTGGAATATGACCCAGGTTGTGCCCGCATGTGACGTGTCAACACCTAGATGAATGGGTTATGGCCCAAGCACACACAATACCCTCCCCATAGTGCCACTATGACATGCCTGCTGAGGTTATCTACTGTGAAATACACCTTTGGAGACATGTATCCCAGTAATTTCTGTGGCATGTCACATAACTGTGTACTGCTGTAGTGTGGTAAACTAGTTAGATAGGAGTTCTAACCCCAGTTTTGGTAACTGTGTGTGTTTGTCTGTGTATAGAACAATGTTTTTTAGGGTGGGCACATGCCCTACAATTGAAATGCTCTACTTTCGTAAGGCTGCTAATGTCATCCACCTAGAAATACAACCCCGGAAAGGTTGTGTCTCAATAATCTCTGTGGTCTGTCCCATAACTATGATAAACTAGTTAGGTAAAAGTTCTAACACCAGCCTTGCAAACTGTGTCTATCTGTCTGTGTATAGAGCAATGCTTTTTATGGTGGTCACACTCCCTACAATTGAAATGCTCTACTTTGGTAAGGCTGCTGATGTCAGCCACCTAGAAATACATCCCTGGAAAGGCTGTATTCCAGTAATCTCTGTGGCACGTCCCATAACTGCATACTGCTGTAGTATAATAAAATAAATAGGTAGTTCAATTCCCAGGCATGGCAACTGTGTGTGCCTGTCTAGATAGTAATGCTTTTCAAGGTAGTCACACTCCCTACAATTTAAATACTCATCTTTGGCAAGGCTGCTGATGTCATCCACCTAGAAATACACCTCTGGGTAGCTGTAGCCCAGTAATCTCTGTAGCATGTCCTATAACTGTGACCTGCTGTAGTGTAATAAATTAGATAGCTGCATAGCTCTCAACCTTCCATCTCCAAAATGAGGAACACTAGCCCTCATAATGTGGAACAAATGGGCAAAATGTGGAACACATACTAATGGGTTACTAAAATCTTCAACTAGGAAGGTCATAGAATGGTTAAAATATGCTGGTTTTACTTATAAAGAAGATGTTTTAATGAAGTAATATGATTAATTTCTATTTACCATGGATTTCACTTTAAAAAATTCCTAACACTGAATGTGTGACAGATTCTTTCAATGTGGAACATTGAGGAACATGAACTTTTTAAGACTCCAAATGAGGTACGTTCTTCATAATGAGGTACACTTGAGAGGTATGGATCACTGTTCTAATCCCATTCATGGCAGGTGTGTGTGATACATTAGTTAGGTAGCTGTTCTAATCCCAGACATGGCAAGTGTGTTTGTGTAGAGAGCAATGCTTTTAAGGGTAGTCACACACACTACAATTCAAATGCTCATCTTTTGCAATCTGCTGATGTCATCCACCTAGAAATACACCTCTGGGAAGCTGTAGTCCAATAATCTCCATAGCGCGTACTGTAACTGTGTACTGCTGTAGTGTAATAAATTAGGTAAGTAGCTGTTCTGCTCCCAGACATGGAAGGTGTGTGTGTGTATGTGTGTGTGTGTGTGTGTGTGTGTGTGTGTGTGTGTGTGTGTGTGTGTGTGTGTGTGTGTGTGTGTGTGTGTGTGTGTGTGTTGGTTTTACTTATAAAGAAGATCTTTTAATTAAGTAATATGATTAATTTCTATTTACCATGGAGAGAGCAATAATTTTTAGGGTAGTCACACTCCATACAATTTGTATGCTATACTTTGGCAAGGCTGCTGATGTCATCCACCTAGAAATACGCCTCTGGGAAGGATGTAGCCCATTAATCTCCACAGTGCATTCTATAACTGTGTCCTGCTGTAGTATGATATAGACCTCTACTAGGGGTTCTGTACCCACGCATGTCAGTTGTGGATGTTTTGTGTGTGTTTCAATTTCCGGGAGCAATGCATTTTAGGCTAGTCACACTCAGTACATTTCCAATGGCCTACATTGGCAGTCCTGCTGATGTCACCCAATGTGAAATACACCTTTGAGGAAAGAGCTCTCCAGTAATCCCTGTAGTGCTCCCTATAACAGCTCCATGCTATAGAAGTCAGTTAGGGGTTCTAAACCCACACATGTCCATTGTGGATGTTTTGTGTGTATTTCAATTTCTGTGTGGGGTGCAATGCATTTTAGGCCAGTCACACTCAGTACATGTCCAATGGTCTACTTTTGCAGGCCTGCTGATGTCATCCAATATGAAATGCACCTTTGGGGAAGGAGTACTCTAACTCGCTGTGGTGTGTACTATAACTGTGTAGTGCTATAATGTAATAAACTAGTTAGGTAGGGGTTAAACTCCCAGTCATGACAGGTGTATGTGTGTGTGTGTGTGTGTTTGTAACTTGCATCGAGGTGGGAGGGAGTGTGTGACACCTGGGCCCAATGGGGGGGGTTTGCAAATGTCTTTTATGGTGGCCCTATATCACAATGTCCACTGTACAGGGATAACAGATGTGAAATAACTGAGAAGCTAGGGTTCAAATCCATATCCATATATGTGACATCACGGCCAGGCAATCACAGTTAGCAACCCCAGTATTACACAGAGCACACTCTCAACCCACGTCCCATGCACACACACACACATGCGTAGGCAACAGCCAATATGTGTGTAGTACACTGCATATTGGCGATGCAGTGGCCTACAGAGGGCATGGCACCCTGTCCATCTGTCCAATAGGCACATCAATGCAGACAGTGCACCTTCCCCATGTTCCCCACTGGACACCTGCAACACCTGTGGTGCTATCACATGTGACTCAAAAAGGACATACCATGCCTGAAAACATGCCCTGTATGGGCAGATGCCACTGACACCAGGGAATGCTGTTTGCATGCTATCAATGTAGGTGCAGGGTTAACCTGATGTCCATTACCAGTTCCTGCCACACGTGGCCAAGACTGGCACATCTGATGATAATCTTTGTACAAAACATGGGCCCATGCTTACATATAGATGACTATGTCCATATATACCAAACTATATATATATCTGCGTACATATATGTGTCTTGCTGTATATATGCAAGACATATAGGTGTAAACATATATATGCGTCAATGTAGGCATTTGCATGTATATATGTTCATATATATTTATATATATGTATATATTTCTAATTATACACACACACACAAACACACACACACACACACACACACACACACACACACACACACACACACACACGCACACACACACACACACATATATATATATCTCGACATATATAGATATGTTGTATCTGTTTAGATATTAATATATATATACGCACACACATACATCTAGATGTTGGTATACATTCTCTGCACTGTTGCATGAATGGGCTGGATGATATGTTTCTGAAAACATTAGATTTTATGTATGTCTGTCATAGCTTAGTAGTAGATCACTTAGGCTATGGTGTGCAGGGTCCTGGGCTTGAGTCTTGCAAAGGTTGTTTATTTTGTTGCTGGGCAGAGCATGGCCCATTGGATACAGAGGGATTAAAGCACTTTAAAGCAGTTGTAAGTGGGTTTGCACAGGTTTGCATGGAGGTAAGCACTGCTAACTACTGATTACAGTTTCTGATACTTTGTTAGCTTCTGAATTGCTTAACCTGTGTAGGCAGTGCTTACCCCCATGCAAACAGGCTTAAATCTGCTTACTGCTGCTTAAAAGTGCTTACTCCTGCTTACCCTTGTGCTAATTTTTTTAAAAGAAAAGAAAAAGGGGTTGATAGGAAAGTGGTGAAAAAAGGGGCACAAAGAGGGAAAGACAGTAGGGAAAATAGCCAGGGATGTGCAGGAAGGGTGTAGGGAAGGTCCATAGCTGTCCATTTCTTCTACAGCAACAGCTGTGCATATACACTGAATGAGGTAGATTTGGACACTTAATCCCCTGGGTGGGGGTGAGGACAACAATAATTTGTTGTGAACCCAATTAGACTGGATTACTTGTGTCCAGCGGACACGTGTGCGAAATGGACAGCTATGTATAGGGTAATTTTTTTTTGTGGGAACAAACTGACTTTTTTTTTTTCAGGTGAGAGAGGGATGTTGGGGAGAGGTAGTAGATATATTTGGGGAGGTAGGTTTGGTATGTTAACAGACAAGACAAACAAGATGCATACAGGGGAGGTATATGACACATGTGGTGGTAAACACCTTGGACAGGGAGAGGTGTTTGGAAGTCACAAGCCCATGAGCCCCCAAATGGAAACAGTGGGATTGAGGTCCCCACCCATGGGCAGTCACCACTGCACCTTCACAGCCCCAAAGGTGGTTGCAGTGGTGGCTGGGTAGGAGGGGTAGGCTCACCCTCTAATTGCACCATGCAGCCCTCAAGCTGAGGTAGCTGGTCTTGAATCTCCCTGTAGAGCTCCCTACGCACCATGGCCCAGACCTGACGGAGGGTGACAGGTACCTCTTCATCACTGCTCCCAGGGGGGGCTGAGCCCCACCCCCTAAGGTGGTTCCACCCAAAGGTGGTGCAGGACCAACGGACAAGGAGGTCCCAGGCTGGGCCCCAGATGTGCTGGTGCCCAGTGTCATGGCCAGTTGAGGTGGCACAGGTGGGTCCACTGGGGCCCGACTTCCCATAAGAGCTATGGTGTTGCAGTTTTAGGACAGATATCGGTTAGTAATAGTCAACAGCATTCAGGATTAGTTATAACAGTATGCATAGGTATTCCCATTAACCCAAGACACCAGATTTACAACATTTTCAGGGTGAGCAGAACACATGCATATATGGGACAACAGTGGCCATTACAACAACATGCAGGTTTCATTGATGGCAACAGGCCACCAATATGGGAGTATATTAACATGGCACATGCATAGAACCAAATGTGAATATTTATAAACCAATAGGACATATGTCCCAACAAAAGATTGGAGTGTACACGTACCCATTTAGGTGTGTAATTAGGTTACTGTTTCACATATGGTGGGGGTGAGAGAGAGAGGTCAATTAATAACTAATATATCCCTGTAGTTTTCACAACTTTCTTAGTCACTGCAGTAATCTGCCCGTTACATGTATTATTACACTACCCAATGGCCTTACTTTGTACAATGGTATGTTTGTAGATTAGTATATACGTGGACTGTGTCTTACGTATAATCTATGCCTCTTACCTGTTGTAGCTGTTGAGAAAATATTGTAGCTGTTGAGAAAATATTGTTAACACTACCTAACAAATTCTACACATACTCCCAGATTCCATGTTTGTAGACAGGTATATGAGTGAACTGTGTTGTACCTACAGTCTACACCTCTTACCTGTTATAGCTGTGGGGAAAATCATTGTTAACACTATGTGATAGATTCTACGCATGCTCCCAGATTCCATGCTCGTAGACAAGTATATGAGTGAACTGCATTGTAACTGCAGTTTACACCTCTTACCTGTTTTAGCTGTGGAGGGAACTTTGTTAACACTACCTGACAAATTCTACACAGACTCCCAGATGCCATGCTTGTAGAAGAGTATATAAGTAAACTGTATTATACTTACAGTCTACACCTCTAACCTGTTATAGCTGTGGGGTGAATCTTTGTTAACACTACCTGACAAATTCTACACATACTCCCAGATTCCATGCTGTAGACAAGTATATGAGTGAACTGTGTTGTAACTACAGTCTACACCTCTTACCTGTTATAGCTGTGGAGAAATATTTGTTAACACTACCTGATGAATACTACACATACTCCCAGAATCCATGTTGATGTTATACACATACCTAACAATCCATTATTGCACACACTCTGGCCAAGGCTTGACAAGATGCAGGTGTTAATGTGACATATGTTGGAATAGCTGTCATACACTTTGTGTGAGATGCTACAATGACAGGTTTCTTTTCATATTCATTCTCTTTTTATGTTCTGGTCTCACTATCCATTATATGTCAGTATATGCTGCTTACATTTCTTGAATAATCTCATTGAATTGTCAGGGGAACAGGTTAGCAGGCAGCAGATTTGGGTAATTTATCTGGACTTGCTGGACAGATCAGAACATATGAGGGGTATGACTATGCATACAGCTTAATACCTGAACATTCTGCCACAGTCTGTACAGTTGATGGTTATGATTATGCTCACACTATCTGAATTTTCTAGCAAAGTCTGTACAGTTGTTGGGTCTAATTATGCATACAGCTTATTATTTGAACATTCTCACAAACTCTGTACAGTTGTGGGGCATGATTATGCATACAACTTACTACCACTCCCGGGATTCAAACCTCTGCTGTGTGTGGCAAAAATATTACAGCTGACAACACAGTACACTGCGCTATCAGGAAATTGGTATGAAGCATTCCAATGGTTTCTAAGACTCCCTCAGTTGTTCTATATGAATGACCTTTTGGGAAGTCCAACATTGTTATACTGAACTTCCTAAACATTTTAACTGCATTCAACAGTGTGGGTAACACACTTAATACAATGGTATTATTTATGGAATGCAACACTACAACAACATATGAAACCAGTATGTACACAAGCACTCCAGGGGTTATACTTTTATTCACAAGATATTACACCTTTATTTTCACACAACCTATATGACAGTCTTCCTGCCATATTGTCTAGTTTATTCAGTACATCCCATACACAATACATTTTTATACTGGCACAACACTTTCTAGAACTGATATATTTATTTGTTATGACAGTACATGCAAGATTATTACTAACCTGCCTCGTGATGCAGCCTTTGCAGCCTAGCAGCATGGGCTTGCTGGTTCTCAGCCTGCTCATCTGCAGCTGTCAGGAAAATACAGTGATATTTAGCCATTACCTATCCATAGTATACACAAGCTAGGCAATCATTATCTACATAGTAGAATGGGTACTTACTCAGTGCTGGGGCATCGGCCATCTGCCTTGATTCTTGGATCCACTGCTTCAAGAGATCACCCCTCCACTGCTTCAGGTCAGCATGGTGATGCCTGACCTGCTCACCAGTCCGGGGTATACCAGTGGCACTGTTGAGGTCACAGGTGTGACTGTCCCAGGCCTCCACTTTATACTGAGAGCCCTGGTACTGCCTTGCAGTAGTCTCTCCTCATGGTGTTTTACCAGGAGCCATACCATGAATCTGGACTCCTGGGTGCCCCAGCGCTGTGCTGTAAATCGAGTGCCTTCCCCAACTCCAGCCATTCTGCCTACAGTAGGGAGCTGCAACCAGTTATGGGAATTATTGGTGCCTGTGGGGTTTAAATAAGCCTGATTTCCTGCACTTTCCCAGTGTTGGATGGTTTTGAAAAGGCTAAGCTCTGGGCACACCTGCTTACCTAATTTTGGCATTGCTTAAAGGGGTATACCACTGGGCAGATTGAGTTAGCCAGCCTACACATTGCTTACACCATGTAAGTTGAGCTGTGCAATGCTTAGCATTGCTTAATATTTAATTAGCATTACATTTTCCTTTTGACATTGATTTATTATTTGTTACATGTTATATCTGTGTCTGGTATCTGTGATTCATGTGTATGTACACTGTATGGGGTCCCGGGGACTTCAACACTTTATTACAATAACATCTCACATCCAGCCTTACTGCAGTACTCCAGTTCACATATTTATATTATGTAGCAGGTTATACAACATCACACTGTACATAGATTCATTTCACGTGTTCAGTTTGATTTTCCTATGGTGAGGATTTGTTTGTTGAAACCTCATTCTTACCTACTGCTGTGATGGCTTAGCGATTCACTACTGTGACTGTAGTGTACAGGGTCCTAGCTTTGAGCCTTATAGAGGCTGTTTATTTGGTTGCTGGGCAGAACACGGGCCATTGGATACAGAGTGATTAAGGCACTTTAAAGCAGTTGTAAGAGGGTTTGCGTGGGTTTGCATGGAGCTAAGCACTGCTAACTTCTGGTTACAGTTTCTTACACTCAGTTAGCTTCTAAATTGCTTAGTATGTGTGGGCAGTGCTTATCCCTGTGCAAATGCACTTAAACATGCTTACTTTTGCTTACATATGCTTACTACTGCTTATTTGTACTTAAACCTGCTTACTAGTGCCTTATTCATTATGACACACTTCACATGTGCATTCTCTGCAGTACTCCAGTTCATAAATTTATGTTATTCAGTGGGTTTGAAAACAAAAATATTAGTTATAACATGCTTTGCCGTGTAAAGTAGACTAGGCTGCAGTGGGATTCGAACCAGGAATGCCTGCTTATTAAGCAAATACTCTGCCCACTACACTATTAGTGTGTTGCTTCATTTGCATATAGCTTCCTTGTTATCCTCTTCAGCCTTTTAAGCTGCTTTAACCGTAGCTAAGCGATGGGCACCCCCATGCACCTATGGTTAGCTGTACTTGGATTTTTAAATAAAAATAAAGGGGTTTCTTCATTTGATTTTAATGTACTGTTGTTGTTGTACACATGTGGAACTGTTGTTGGGGGATATATGGACACCTATGAGTGTTCTCACTCATTTCTTAGCACTTTCTGCTGTTCTACATAGCAGGGGCCTGTTTATTCTGAGAGCTCTGCTCTCTGACATGCCCCCTGCACTTGTACATGCCCCATGTATGCCTAGGAGCTGGGGCAGCACTCCTTCATTAATATGCATGGTGTGCTGCTGTTCTGCTCCTAAGTGGATGCTTCCATACAGGACTAAGCTAGTCCTGCATGGAAAATTAGTGAATCCAGGGGTTTGTCTTAGATAAAGTAATTTTAGGTCCTTTGGTGGACAATTTCAAAGCCTTACTAGAATGTAGGAAAACTAAATGGCAGATGGCTTTAAGAGCAGACTACCTTACAGGACTAAATGCATCTATTAACATCAAGTGTTTTTTTCAGTTACAAAGGCTTTGATCTATTGAGCCAATCTGTTCACAAAATGGGCTTTATTTGTTGAAACACTGTGTAGTAGTTTGTTATTATTGAATATTATATATATATATATACATATATATATATATATATATATATACATACATTTTATGTTTTTATACACATGCAATGTTAAAAAACAATTGTAGTGTATTTTTATATTTTCATGACATCATAGTGGCAATTTAAATAATTTATTTGACACATTTTGTCATTTGATGATTTTTTTGCACATGACAAGTATTTAAAGGGTGGTTTCAGGTTTTTGTATTTATTCTGATGAAGTTCATGGTGTTTTATTAAATGAACGAAAGCTTACAAGTTTCCTTCCTGGTCTTTGGTTTGCTGCTTTTTCACTTTTACTTTGATCTTTGGAGTTTTTTTTTTTTTTTTGATTATTTTAACTGGTTTTACAAGTGAGCAGTAATTTATGTGCCTTTTACTGGTTTAGTTGTATGAGAGGTGACCAGTGATGGATGTGTCTGCAAGATTTTGATTTTGATTAATAAAGTATGATAACTGTTAATTACATGTATCGTATATAGTTTTAATGTCTGAAATTTATTTATTAATCCTTTGTTGATCAGTTTAGTCCACAAGGCTAGTGATCTCTTTTCAGAGGAGACCTGATGGGGCTTTTCTACTACTAGGTGAAATGGCAAGGGCATTCGGGAATTTCCCCTATTTGTCATTGTTGTGAGTGGGAACTGTATTAGAGGAGCACTGCCTGTTTCCATTACAGGCACAGAGGCAGTCTGGAAAAACAGGGAAGCAGATGGAAAGTGAAGGAGATGGAGTAGCGAAAGAAATGAAGGAGAAAGCAAATATTGGGACCAGAGAATGTGTGCAGGATTTGGAAGAAATGTTTCAAAGAAACCTGTTTGGAGATAAGTTAGCAAATGATGGATGTATAAGTACAACACTACATTTTGGAGAGTTGCAGGGTTACTGGATGAATTACTTAAACAAATTGTGCAGAGTAAACTAGAAACTGAAGGAGATGTTTTCTGGGGAGACATTATGGAGAAAATGCAAAAGGAAGATGCAGAGACAATCCTGAAGAATACTGAGTGATAAGATGGAAAAGAAAACATATGCAGAGAAAGTAAAAGAAAGCAAAAGTGGAGTAGCAGAAAAGAGTGCAGAAGAAAATGAAAAACAGATGTAAATGGCAAGGATTTGAAATAAAGAAGTCAAAGAAATGAACAGGTATGAAGTGTAGGACAATATAATAGCTCCTTTGGGTGTTAAAGCACATGAGGTAACAGTATTTATTCTTATTAACAAAGAGGCATTTTGTGACATTACATTTGAGGCTGTTTTATCAAAGGAAAAATTTCTTGGAGAATATGAAAAAAGAAAGACTGCAACCCATGGAATCTTTATGTGATAAAAGTATTTAACAGGGAAGCAAAAATGGATGATTGGTGCACAATTTCAGAGGTAGAAAGAGAGACTTTGGAAGGATATTTGAAAGCTTTATGGAAAGAAGTATTGGACATTGCAAATGTTTATGAGACAATTGGTTAATGGACGGTGGCTGGGCTTCTAATATTCTGTTAAAAATTGAAAAAGAAAACATTATACATATACCAAGCATGATAAATGTGAAGGGGAATAGGGGTGTTATAAAATACTGGGGACAACCCTAGACATGTTTTTTTTCTTTTGGTGGAAAATAAGGACCTTTGATAAGTAACTGTGACAAAAGAAAATGTTATATTTGTGGGGAAATGGGGCATGATGCAAATTAATTGTGAACTGAAATGTTTTAAATGTAAAAAAAAGCTGCACATTTATGGATGGATTTCAAAAATTAAAATAACAGTAAGGAAAAAGAAAAGGAAAAAGAAAAAGAACAGGAAAAAATGAACAAAGAGAAGAAATTTTAGAAGTTGTGGAAATAGAAGAAAAATTAGATGAGAAAAAATAATAAACAGTACATAGAAAAATGTTCTGAAATAATTGATGAAGAAGACATAAACTGTGCAGTAGTAAAAGGGGAAAAATGAATTATGTTGGTGAAAGGGTAAAAGATAGTAAAAGAAAATTTAAAGGGATACGTACAAAAAGAAAAAACGACAGGAAATGGATGAAAAAGAATCCATACAGCTAAAGATTGGGGCTTGGTATAATGGTTATGGTGCTTGACTTACAGATACAAGGCTCAGTGTTTGATTCTTACCTTTGAAAAAGAAATTGGTTAGGCTTAGAATGACTTATTAAGAAAGCTAGCCTAGTAACTAGCTATGAACTTATAAACCCATGAATGTAAGAAAAAGGTAAAATAAAAACTTTAGGGTGTTTACTGTAAATGTGAATAGCATTAAGGATATAGTAAGAAGAATAGGGATTTTGCTGTGGTGTAATACATGCAATGTAGATATAATTATATTAGAAGGCACACGTTTTTTAACACTAGAAGAAAGACTACAAACTGAGAAACTATGGGGAGGAATGATATCTGGACTTTTGAAATGACAGATATTCTGGAATAGCTGTATAAAGATATTAGATGAATCTTTAGAAAAATGGAAAGATTAACTATTGTGGATTTAAAATGGAAAGAACGAGTATATAGAATTATAACATTATATGCTTATACTAACTATAAAGAAAGGGGATAGCTTATTTCATCAGATTTTTAAACTATGTAGTGATAAATATGAATATTATAATAACAGGAGACTTTAATTGTGATTTAAGAGGCAAACATAAAAAGAAAGGAAATGATATAAGAAAAATGTTAGAAGTTATAAGATGTGGTAATTTCAGACTTTTGGACAAAAAATCATGGACTTACAAAAGGGGTATGTATAGAATTGAAAGAAATTATTTATAGTATCAGAAGGTTTAGTTATAGGAGAAGGGCAAGTAGTTGAAACAAGATTTTCTGATCATCTTGCAACATGGCTAGAGATAAAAGAAAATATGGAATATATAAAAAATAGGAAAAGGAATAAAAAGGATAAATGAGAAAGTATGAAATGAAGAAGGAAAGAGATAGGTAATACATTTTTGGAAAGATAAAATTTCTATGAGAACATTTTATAAAAATTGATCTAAATGGTGGATAATATTTAAGGAAAAATATAAAAAATATTTTTACAGTGACAATATGATGTGAGAAAGGTAAAGAAAGAAAAATATAAAACAATATATAATGATGCACTGAAATATTTAGAAAGATAGAACATATTTTTTACCAAGAAAAAGAATTACGAGAAAGAAATAAAGAAAAAATTCAAGAATTGTTATATAAGGAAAGATATTTTTTATAAGGAAAAAGAGAAGTATCAAGTTGCTTACACAGATTAGTAAAGGAAGATGATAGTGTAATGAGAAAAATAAAAATGTAAATGGTGAAAGAGAAAGAACTCAGGAAAAGATAATGGATAATGCTGTACGATATATACAAGACATGTTTAAAGAAAAAAAGAAGGTAATGAAAAAAACATGGAAAGTAAAAAGCTAACAGAAAAAGAGAATAAAGAGTTGGAAAAGGAAATTTCTTTAAAAGTGCTAGATAAAGTATTAGGACAAGTAAACATAGATTCAGCTGCAGGCCCAGATGGAATATGGTATGGAATGTATAAAAATATAAGGGATTGGCAATAAAATATATAGTTTTAATGATTTTGAATAAATGGTTAAATGAAGGTTTTATGTATAAAGAATTATGCAGTTGAATACTTAAATTCATATGGAAAAAGGAATACGGAAGAAGAAATGGAGATGAATAGTACTGAATAATAATGATTGTAAAATCTTTGTGAAAAATAATACAAAAGAGATTTGAAACTAAAATGGAAAATATTATGGAAGATAGTATATATAGCATAAAGGGGAAGGGATGCAAGAATTATTAATGATAATTATAGAAATTGTGGATGATAGCAAGAACAGAAAAGAAGAAATGAAAATCAAGATAGGAGACCTTTAATAAGGCATATGACACAAAAGTTCATGAAAACCTATGGATAGTAATGAAAGAATATAATATAAGTGAGACAGATTGGAAATTATGTATATTAGCATGGATCTAATACTATTGAATCAAAGTTCAATATTCCAAATCCACAATCACCGTACACACATTAACGAAAGTGCTGTCACCAAAAAAAGCTCTTTTGTTAAAGTGTGTTAAAAAAAAACAAAAAACAAAAAAAAAACAATAAATCTACTTTTATGCAGGGGGACAAGTACCCCTGCACCCATATTTGGGTGGGCTGTGCCCTCATACCCCCGTATTTTAATATTCCCACTCCGAGATTGCACTGCAGTGAGGAAAAAGGAATATTTCCTTATCCACACCGTAGTACGATCTCCACAACAGTCATTCCCCCATGACTCCCTCTAGCTGCAGGCTTACTTCCGTGAAAGTGCTTTTTTAGTAAAAAGCACTTTCGCGGAAGTATGCCCGGCAGTTTGAATTTTTGTGAAAAGTTCCTTTGGGGATCAGTACTGATCCAGTCAGCATATAGTAATAATATAGTAAAATACTTGTAAATGGCTGGTTAAACCAAAAGGTACATATGAAGAGTAGTGTAAGATAGGGATGCACAGTGAGTTGTATACTCTTTGCATTAGTTATGAATGTGATAGTATGTGGAAAAAAATTACAAAATTATGGAGGTGGGGTATTTAACACCCAAAGTGTTAAGATTTCCAGTTCTTTTAACATATGCAGATGATGTCATAATTGCAAAAAAAAAAAATGGATAAAAGAAGTAATAATTTGCACAAAAGCGGGTCTATAGATGATAGAGATAGCTTTAAATAAAGTGAAGTAAAGGTTTAGGTGATATAGTAAAGATCGGGGATATATATTTCACAAAGAATGAAATGTCTTTGCTATGTATAAAATTTGAGAATAAAGATGTTAAGTACCATTTAATGAGGAAAAAGAACAGAAGTAAAGCAAACATCTTTTCTGGAGAACATATAAATTATCATTCAGAAAAAAGGCTTATTTAATACATTCAGCATTGATGGGAACATAGCATACTTAGCAAGTGTACTTATGTTGCCAACAGTATTTAAAAAGGAATTATTGTAAATATTTGTTTTATTTATATGGGGTTCTAGAATAAACACAGCATAAAGATGAGTTGTGTATGTAAATAAAGAAGAAGGATGCTTAAGGTTAATTAACTCAGTGGCATATGCTGCTTCATTAAATTTCTACAATGTATTAAAGTGGATAAATGAAAAAAGATGAGAGATTAGTAGTAAAACTATATAAATATAAGTATGATAAATTTTGGGGTATGGTAAAAAAAAGTAAAAGTGAAAAAGAGTGTATAAATGAAGAAATAAAATATTACCAAGAAAACATATTTTTGTGGAAAATGAAAATTGATAAGAAAAAAAGATAGCAAAGTATAGTATAAGAACGTAACGATGAACCATTACTATGTAAAACCATGAATAAATATAACAGATTAAAAAATTAAAGCTATAAACATAAGAAGTAAATGGTGTAATCAGAAAGTAGAATTTCAAGATGTTTTATGGAGACTAGTTAATATATAAAATGCCAGTAAAAGGAAACATGCCATATAAAAAGAAAAGTGATTTAATATGTTTACATTGTTAAGGAGAAAAAATGACAGAACATGTTTTTTTTTTTTTTTTTGGAAATGTAAAAGTGTAAAAAAATTATGAGAAAAACTATGTAAAGAAGCTTTTTGAAGATGTAAAAGAAGTGCAGAAAATAGCCATGGATATGATTAAACATGGATGATAAAGAATAGTCATATCTGGGAATTCAATATACTCCAAGTAGGATTGACGCAAAGCATACACAGAGTTTGCATGTTTGCACAGTGAGCAGCAGTGCTAATTACATATTCATGCTATGCACCATGTTTAAACATAAACAGCCATGGTTTAATGGCTAGGAAGAGTGTTGTATCCAGTAAACCTTTTAAAGCAACACAGACAGCAGGAAACATGTAAACCTGTTTACCTACGAACAATGAAGTAAGTAATGTATACAATTCCAGCACATTAAATAAAAGTCTATACAGTGCAGACTGTTGTGGAAACTTGTAACAGGCATACTGAACAAAAGTTGTGTAAATGATCCATAATGGGACATAGACAGCCATTAAAAATAAACAGTCAATGGAAGTGTGTGTATTGAATAGGGACACAGAGATGAATTGTAGGAATGAACACAGGGAAATTGGACAAGTGAAACATCTTAATGTAAAGCAGATGAGGGCATGTCATTGCAGACAGTTGTAGCAGGAACACTAATTACATATCAACATGATACAGTATGGACTGAACAGTGAATGTATATTATGTGACTGTCTCAGAACTTGACATAACAATGGAAAAGATTTATTTGTGATATAAGCATCCTGACATGAACAACGGAGAGGGCATATATCAGGTATGATATATACAATAGGATTAGCTGCAGCTTGTGAAACTGTGCAAAATGAGTTGTCTGAATAACTGTAATGTTAGCAGAGGTCTCCATCAAGTGAGACCCATAGTTACAGACTAATGGATAGCAGTAAACAGAAGCCCACACAATCATGGACAATATCAGAATAGTACGAACAGTAATCCAATGTCTTTGACATAACATATGTGATTGTGAGTGATCATAGATGGTTCTGCATGAACACACTTGTGCAACTATTATGAGTTCTCAGCAATCTATGAGCAGAATCATGCACACTGTCCTGATACTGTAACATCTGTAAGAGGCATTAGGAGGAACATTACTATACCTGCATGTGACATTATGATCAATTCCGGCAAGTCAACAGATGTGCAAGGCATGTATATGACACAATTGCAGAGACTTCCCATACTCTGGAACAAGCTACTCATCCATGTCAAGCAAAGTTCCTCATTAGCACTCTTCAAGAAAAATCTTGATGAGTGGATGGGAACTAGGAAATACACCCCGGGGATCACTTCTGTGGCTCTGCTCGACAGAGGCACAGGAAAAAAAACTTTCTTGTGTGGCATAAGCCAGGGAAACTTGTTGGCTAGGCTTACTTAGGCCTTTGGGATGATAGCCTAGTACCTACCTATGAATGTATGAATTCAAACTCTCAAAAATGTAACCCGTGCCATCAATGTTATAAATCAGCTATGTATGTACTGGATACATCACTGGAACAGGTATCACACATGCACCTCGTATAAATTCTTGATGGGGATTCTGCACCATCAGACAGTAATGTTTATGCAACAAAAAGAATACCTAAGTATGACAAATAAGATGTGTGGGAGCTCACTGTGACAAATGTGGTACACCTGAGTTACACATCCCTGGAAGATGTGTAGGGAGGTACATGAAAAAGGGTGCATTGTACTCAGTTATTGGTGTGATGAAGCCTGTAAACTATGGAAGTATAATGGCCTTTGATGTTGATGTCCTGCACATACTCAGGAGTTGTGTTACATACAAGACAGTAGTCACCACTGTCGTCACTGGTGGATGTTCCACATACCATCAACCTCAATACACAGGTCAGATACCACTTGGTCTGCTCATCGGAGTGTGCTGTCTACATTATCACTGAGTTGTGCATTTGCTTTTATAAAGTAGCAAATCCCCCCATGATTTTGTTTCATCTCATATGTCTTCATGGCTGTAGCAGCAATCTTTTGTGTGTGTTAATACTGTCTGTATTATACTCATATCACAGCTGAATTCAGTGACTGTACACAATCTGCAGTCTTCCAAACAGCTGTTTAGACACAAGATGTTTATGTCATTCTTGATGTCTGTGACTTAAATAATGGACAAGAAAGGGCCTAGCACACAGCTTTAAAGTACAGATCTCAGCACTAGACTCTAAATATAGGTCACTTTCAGACACTTCAATATATTTAGATGTTACGTATCTTATCCAGTGGTCTACCCACTTGGTGATATAGGTGTTCTTGGCCACTTTTGACAGTTTTGAAATAATACCTCAGTGTGGATTTGTGCCAATACATTTGCCTGTTCAAGTTCTGCAGGATGATAGTGCTGTCACCATGCATGCCCTTGTTTACCTTTTTGAGGACATTTAATAGATGTAACAGACATGGATGTAGCATGAACAAATCACTCATCTTTCACACACAGCTAGGATACTACCAGTGTATGTTTAAAAAAGGTCCATGATGACATCTTGGTCTGCCTCACAGATGAGGAGAGTCAGGATGTGTCTTTACATGCATGCATCCGGTGTCACCCCCTCCCCCCAGACAGATGTATGCATGTTGATGTGCACCCTTCTATGGGAACAGATTCCTTCTTGAGTCTGTATTGAAGTATTGATCCAGCCATGTCTGGTAGGTCCATGTTCTGAGTCATGCTATAGGCAATCTGTAATGTTGTCACAGCCCATTTATTCTGTATGATTAGCCATACAGAGCACACAAATGTTCTGCCTCCTTAGAATAGAAATTGAATAAGGTTTGCATTTATACTTTGGCTGATGGGCAGTGGTGACTGGAGGTGACATGTGAGACAAACACTCATCCAGCAGATTGTCTATTCACTCAAGATGGGTATGTCTGGTGGCATCCACATGCACATCTGTGCTTACTAGTGTATTCCACTTAACATTTCAATTGTATTGGAATATGAGAATTGTGAAAAGACCTGCAAATGCAACAGTGGTCACTCATCACATTCCACACACTGATACAATGCACACAGTCATACAACTGTAACAATGTCATGTACTACTTACATCAATTGCACAAATTATACCTATATGTGTTTCATGTGCAAGCTGTATTTGAGCAACCTTATGCCATATCCGGACATAGTAGAGATCAGTTGTTTGTAGCTCATGCAGAAAACTTACTGACACACATGCTAAAACTCACACAATGGTGCTGCTGACCCCCTCAATAATTCTTGTTTCTAGCAACACAATTGCATATACAATGAAATCCTCAAAGTTGCTATTATATCAAAACATGTGATACATTATTGTGTGTATCACATATTAACAACATGTGTATGAGACAAGACATATGTAACCATGTAATCAATATGAATTTGTACTGATGTGTGTCATAGTTCATTTAATGATGGTATGTAGACACTTGCACACCTATGCCATACTTCAGTTGTCACTGTGATGGTGGAATGTGATCTGTGTCGACAGTTCACCTACTCCACTACAACAAATGTCCTATGCACAAACAATATATGTACATGTGTATCATACCATGTCAATCATGTCACTCAACAAGTATCATTATGACTCTATCATAGTTCATATTGGGGTGAATTACTTGAGAAGTACCTTTCTGGACTATATGAAGAGACACGTGAAGTCTCACATCATGTGTACCAGGCAGGTATGAAACTAGCCCTAAGCAGCACTCTATCACCCATTTTGATGCCACAATATAAATAACCGATGATGGACTTTAACAATTGGCTTATATTTTGGTATCAAGCCAGGAGGATCCAGTGTCTCTCAGTCTGAGATGACATGGTCGATAAGCTACACTTTTTTGCCAGAGATGTTCTGCACCTGTGTCCTCCAAGGCTGTCAGATGCTGGCAAATAATCTTACTTTCCCCCATAGTGCTTCTTTAGGCAATGTCAAAGCAGCAAAAGTTCTGACATAACAACATCCACTGGAGGCAAACATAAAGTTCTGCTGCTTAATGCTAGGAGCGTAAACATGAAGCTGCACTGGAGGATATTGACAACCTGCTAGCTAACAGATTTGGCACAAACTACAAATCCCCTGGCTCCACCAGCCATACCCCATAATATACCTGACAGCAGTTTTCTGCCTAGTATCTCTAGACATCAGGTTATATCTGTGCTCTCCAAGGCTAAAAACACGGCCTCAGTGGTACCAGGTAACATGGCAGATTGAATACTAAGGAATCTAGAAGAGGATCTAGCAGACCTTATTAGCATCTTCTTTAACCATAGTCTGTGAACTGGCTTTGTTTCAACAGAAGACAACAGCAGCAGAAATCCCCTTGCACAAAGGGGAGGCTATCAACTGACCCTAGGAACTATATACCTATAAGTCTAACCATTGCCATCTGCAAGGCCATGGAAAGAATCATCATGGATCTTATCAACATGGACATAGGTGACCTTTAAACTCTAGACCCACCCCAATTTGGCTTCATTAAGAGTAAATCCTGCTTAATAAACCTAGTGGAATTCTTTGAGAAGGTCCCCAAAGCCCTGGAACAACATAAAACTGTACATACCACCTATCTTGATCCGGCCAAGGGATTTGACGCAATCCCCCACTCAGGTATAGTTCAAAACATCTCCCATCTGTGGATTAATCCTTATGTCACTAGATGGCTGGCCAACTGGCTCACCAACAGAACACATACTGTCAATGTTGGTGACTCAACCTCTACCAGTAGAGCCATCAACCAGTGGCATAACACAAGGATCTGTGTTGGGCCCTTTACTGTTCATAATCTTTTTCTCAGAAGTGCAGGCTAAATTAGACAGCTTTTGACTGACGAATGCAACTTGGATGCAATTATTGAGTCACCCAAATTATGTTAACATATTACAGGAGAGACTAACACAGTCAAATGATTGGTGATCAAGCCACAGTGTATAAAACTAAATGCAAAAAATTGCCATTCTTATTGCCTTTTGCAATGTGGAATTCCCAACAAATTACAGTATTGACAACACCTCCCCCCTAAGCTCAAACCCAGTGGTGGAAGACCTGGTAGCATAGGAATATAGCAATCTGAACTTTTATCCCATGTTTCCACAGTGGTAAGAAAAGCCTTCTACATCCTGTATTCATAAGTCAGGACATTGCATCCAGGTCTGAGGATGTTATAACACCACTGTACTCAACACTTATCAGACCAATAATAGAGTACAATGCTCCCTTTCGCATGTACCTCACCAGACACCTGCAGCAGCTGGAGAGACTACAAGGGTCTCTCAACAAGAAAATACAGGGCCTACAAACAATCTCATGATGTACATAGACTGAAAGCCCTGTCATGGTACTCTGTATCATATAAGCTGCTTAGAGGTGACTTGTGCCTGGCCTACAAGCCAGATTTTGTCCCTGCCCTGATGGAAATGATGCACATCTTCAAATCTAATGGCACAACAGTCACTCACTCTAGGGATCTTAACCTAGCTTGTGACATTACAAGAACATGCTTGAGAGACAGTTATAGCTAATGATATCAGCAAAGTCTGTTGAGAGGAAGTTGGTAACAGCAGTATCCCACATGCTAGTGTAAAATTCTCTCTCAAATGCCAACCAAGTGAAGGAACACACACACACACACACACAAGTTGACTGCAGTGAGAACAGCACCCCACCTCTCTAAGTACACCAACTAGAGACTTATGTGTTTAATGCAAGTGCCACAGCACAAATCTGACTTGGAGAGTGTCAGCCAACACTTTATAAGTGATGACATCGGCAGTGTCTGGTGAGGAGAAGATGGTTATAGCAGTGTCCCACATGCTTGTGTAAAATAGTCTTTCTAATGTCAACCAAGTGAAGAAATACATACTGAAACATACACGCACACACACACATGCACACACACGCACACAGACACACACACACACACACACACACACACACACACACACACACACACACACACACACACACACACACACACCAGTTGACTGCAGTGAAAACAGAAACCCTACCTAAGTACAGCGACTAGAGTTCTCTGTATTTAGCACAAGTTCCACAGCACAAGGCTGCAAGATAATTTATAGTGGATGACATCATCAACAGGATGCTTGAGAGACGACATTGGGAGGCATGCATGAAAACATGTGTAGGCATGCCCAACTGTCAAAGTATTGGTACTCCTTAGGATTGTAGTAATGACTGCAGGATGCACAATTATGGTGTTCTGACTAGAAAGACACATAGACACATAGCACACAAATAAACTGAAGTCAGATTAGAACCCCTGTTTAAGAACACAGACTAGAGAAGTCAGTACTTAATGCACGTGCCATTGCACAGGTCTGACTTTTGCAAGGCTCAGGACAATTTATTGCAGATGATATCAGCACTGAATGTTTGAGAGAAGATGTTGGAATGCCTGTCTGAAATGGATAGCTAGCCATGTGCAACTGTCAAAATACTAAAGAGCTGCATCTTACCACACTGATGAGTGTGCAAATAGTAGCAGTTGCTGTTGTGTTTTCAATGTGCAAGTATACTTTTAAAACATAAGTTTGCAAACTGTTTGCAAACAGCTGACCACATTACTACAAGTATTGGAAAATCTGAATGTGTGTTGTCATTATAAAGGTATACATAGTATATAAGAAAACATTTGTTATTTATTACTGTAGTGTAGTTGATAGGTTTGTGAGCAAGTACTGAGAGACCAAGTATGAAATGCATAGGTAGAGGTAACAGATGGCTGCAGTGTAAATATGTGCTCTTTTCTTAAAAAGCACCCTCCCTTTGTTTGTGTTTTTACATGTACTTTCATGGCATGACGACTAAATAGGCAGTAAACATAAGTAATACATGCTAATGTAAACTTTCAATAGTGCACCACCTAGCAG
Source organism: Protopterus annectens (assembly GCF_019279795.1). Lineage (NCBI taxonomy): Eukaryota > Metazoa > Chordata > Ceratodontiformes > Protopteridae > Protopterus > Protopterus annectens. The sequence continues at coordinate 543,222,374 of NC_056735.1, forward strand.
ATGGTCTGCGTGATTGATGGCAAAGTGCTTGCACAAGCGAGATGCACATTTTTACTGTTTTCCCTGTTTGTGAGTAGTTAAGCAGTGAGCAAACACGAGCCTCATTGATAAAATTATGAATGCTCTGAATACTGAGTGTATGAAGCACAACTGCTGACTCTGATGCAGCAGGTGTAAATGTGTTGAAACATTTATTTTGGAGCCCAGATGATATAGGGTTCAAATCTAGGTGTATGAAATAGTTTTAAATATGTAGGTACAATGCAATCAACTACATCTTTATTCTACACTCCCTGTGTGTTACCTTAGTGCATTATGATTAAGCAGCATTGCACTGAGGTTGCTGCACCATTGAAGAGCCATTCACTGTCACTTTGCATTGGTGCATGATGTCTAACTCTGCATAAACACAGAGGACAAAAAGTGAAGGGCTCCAATATTTTTATTTTTTTTACTTATGTGTGTTGTGTGTGATTCTATTTTTTGACCAGATTACATGTTTTAAAATGGATAAATAGGAAAGTGATGAAATGGGTGGGGGCAAGCAGGGAGAAGAACAAAGGGAAAACAATATACGAATGTGCAGGAGGGATGCAGGAAAGAACCATAGCTATTCAATTCTTCAACAGTGTAATATGAAAATATGTACCGAATATTAGCTGAATTTGGACTGTCACGTCAATAAAGAGAGGTGTCAATAGTGCAATCATATTGTAAACTCAATTGGCCCAAATCAAGTGTGTCAAGAAGACATGTGCAAAGTGGAGAACTATGTATGGGACAATATGTTTTTCTTTTTAAGGTACAGGTGCCCATTTTTATTTTTGTTACTTCAATAAAAGAGGAATGTTGGGTAAGGGTCATAGGTATTTCTGGGTCAGCTTAAAAACCTCAGCTTTGGCCAGCTAAGAACTTGGTTATATTCGACTGGACGTATAAGAGAATTTAAGTACCTTTATCTGCACTTTTTAAAAAAAAAATACAGTATTTAATTTGATTTAAACTGTGTTGAAGGAATATTGAACTCAAGTTGCAGTTATTCTGCTCTTTAGTAACTTGAACTGAAGCTAGTGTGTTATTTGCTAGTAATTACAGGTGTGGGGGTAGCCACATTCTTTGATTTCCTGTCCTTGCCTTTTTAAGTGGTGCATGGTGAAATTTTTATTGCTTAAAAACCTCAGCTTTGGCCAGCTAAGAACTTGGTTATATTCAACTGGACGTATAAGAGAATTTAAATACCTTTATCTGCACTTTTTAAAAAAAAATACAGTATTTAATTTGATTTAAACTGTGTTGAAGGAATATTGAACTCAAGTTGCAGTTATTCTGCTCTTTAGTAACTTGAACTGAAGCTAGTGTGTTATTTGCTAGTAATTACAGGTGTGGGGGTAGCCACATTCTTTGATTTCCTGTCCTTGCCTTTTTAAGTGGTGCATTGTGAAATTTTTATTGCTTAAAAACCTCAGCTTTGGCCAGCTAAGAACTTAGTTATATTCAACTGGACGTATAAGAGAATTTAAGTACCTTTATCTGCACTTTCTTAAACAAAATACAGTATTTAATTTGATTTAAACTGTGTTGAAGGAATATTGAACTCAAGTTGCAGTTATTCTGATCTTTAGTAACTTGAACTGAAGCTAGTGTGTTATTTGCTAGTAATTACAGGTGTGGGAGTAGCCACATTCTTTGATTTCCTGTCCTTGCCTTTTTAAGTGGTGCATTGTGAAATTTTTATTGCTTAAAAACCTCAGCTTTGGCCAGCTAAGAACTTGGTTATATTCAACTGGACGTATAAGAGAATTTAAGTACCTTTATCTGCACTTTTTTTTAAAAAAATACAGTATTTAATTTGATTTAAACTGTGTTGAAGGAATATTGAACTCAAGTTGCAGTTATTCTGCTCTTCAGTTGCCTTGAAACTGCCCGCCCCTCAGCCTGCCTCTGGGCCCATCTCATTTGCTCACTCAACTGAGTGCAGTGAGATATTTTTCTGATTTCAGGCACTCCTACTGTGTACAAAGAGAGCATCTGGGAAACAGACAAAAAAAAATTAAGCTTATTTCCTGCCTTTCCTGTTAAGTGGTATAGACTATTTGTAGGCTTCTGAGCCCCCAAGCCCTTCGGTGTTTGAGGGAAGCCTTCTAACTTGTTTTTTTTTTTTCTTATAACTAGCCAGTTTTCTAGTTTCAGCACTCAAATCTATTTCTTTGATCTCAGCACTTGTTCAGATAAAAAAAAAAAAAAAAAAAAAAAAAAAATTATCTGCTTTTACTGTACTTGTGTTTCTACCTACTTCATTTTACTTTTGCATCATCTTAAAAATACTCAATTGTATTTATTACTGCTTGGTGTAACTCATTCTAAGCCTTTTGGTTTAAACACTTGGGCTTCGGATCAGTTGTTTTGCACTGAGAGGGTTTGTGGTCTGCACTGTTGTGGCAGAACAGGTAGCTTCATCCTTCTAGGTTGGGAACTGCTGATTGAGGGCTCAGTGTCTGTTATTCTAAAAGTGTATTAATTCTGGTTTAAGCACTTGGGCTTTCAGGCCAGTTATTTTACATTAAGAGGGTTCGTGGTCTGCACTCTTGTGGGAGGAGAGGCTGGACTCTGCCCTTCTGAGCTGGGAATTTCTGGTTAAAGGCTTATAGTGCATGCATATCTGAACTGCTTCTTACCGAAGTTGGTGCACCTTATTTGCTGTGGCATAGACTGGATTCGGGCCTGCTGGATCTAGCTTTGTTTGTGTAACTTGAGCACTAATCCAGACATTCTCTAAAGTATTCAATTGTATTTATTACTGCTTGGTTGTAACTTGATTAAAGTGTAGCTATCATTCTAAGTCTTTTGGGTTAAGCACTTGGGCTTCAGACCAGTTGTTTTACATTAGGAAGGTTTGTGGCAAGCACTGTGGTGGCAGGACAGGTAGCTTTCATCCTTCTAAGTTGGGAACTGCTGATTGAGAGCCCAGTGTCCAAGGGTATTAGTTCTGGTTTAGGCACTTGGGCTTCAGGTCAGTTATTTTACATTAAGAAGGTTCGTGGTCTGCACTCTTGTGGGAGAAGAGGCTGGACTCTACCCTTCTGAGCTGGGAATTTCTGGTTAAAGGTTTATAGTGCCTGAATATTTGAACTGCATCTTACTGAAACTGGTACACCATGTTTGCTCTAGCATAGACTAGATCCAGGCCTGCTGAATCTAGCTTTGTTTATATGCTTGTTGTTTGTTTGCTTGTTATTTCCCTGGAAGCTAATTCCACCTAATATGCGGCTTCTCAGAGCTTCTGTGGATCACTAGTGATATCTGCATTGCTTACTGTACTAGTTCCTTGTTTCACTTTAAAGAAAGTTACTGTTTATCGTTTTTGCATTTAGTTACTTGTAACACATTGCACTCAAGTTACTTGGCACTTGCTCACTATAGCAATTATATAAGTCAGCACTAAAAATTAAAAGCACTACACCCTCACTCCCCACTGGCCCTTGTTTTCAATTATTAAGGAATTCCCAATATTATTCTAGCATGTCCAAAGGTCAGTTGTCAATCTCCTCTCCGGTCCAGCTGGTGAATCTGGGAATCTTGAGGCAATGTTATAACTGCCTCATGTACACAGACAACCCTCTCCTCCTCCCACATAACACAAATACTTGCGAGAGATGCAGCTATTTAGCCAAACTGGAGGCTGAGCTCTCTCAACTCAGGACTGGCAAGACCAGACAGGAGGAGAAGGCAACTACACACACCACAAAACCAGCCTCACATAATGCTACCACACCACTGAATCAAACACATAAACACACAAAGACATACTCGGAGGCTCTGAGTAAAAATTTACCTAAACAGCAGAGGCCTCCAAAGCAGAAACCCAAACAACTGCTACCTCAAGACACCCCACAAGCAACACATAAACCACAAAAGCAGCGTGCAAAGCAGTCACAGCCCTTAAGGCCAAATACAACACCAAACATACTTGTCATAGGTGACTCCATAGTCAGACACACTGACGTCCCACTCACCAGGCTGAACAAGGAGAGGGTCACAGTAAGCTGCCTATCGGGCGCTAGAATCCGCCACATAACACAAGCACTCTGGTCACTCCACGGCAAGTACAAATATGACACAGTCATTGTCCATGCTGGTGTGAACGACCTGAGACGTACCTCCCTGGACTACATGAAAAGAGACATAGAGGAGCTCTCTGATTATGTAGCCCAGGCAGGTATGACCCTGACCCTGAGCAGTATCCTTCCTTCACCAAGAATGATGCCACAATATAGAGACAAGATGATCAGCTTTAACAATTGGCTTAATGTCTGGTGTCATTCAAAGGGGATCCAGTGTCTGACTGCCTGGGATGACATGCTTGACAAGCCACGCTGCTTCGCAAGGGACGGCTTGCACCTGTCACCCCTGGGATTCCGGATATTGGCTAAGGCTCTTGCCACCCCCATAGTGCCTTTTTTAGGCAAGGCTCAAATTCTAAACCTACCACCCTAGAAAACAAAAATGGGAAGAAACTGAGGGTAATGCTGCTCAATGCCAGAAGTCTAAATCTCAAAATGCACGCACTCGAGGCCCTTCTCAGTATGGAGAACATCGATGTCTGTGCTGTAACTGAAACCTGGTTCAAGGCTCCTGAGAGCACCACGGCACTATTAGGTTTTACTTCATATCATGCGTTTCGGCCCCAAAACCCAGACCACACCACAAAAGGAGGGGGTGTATCCATATTCATAAAGGATACCCACACCTCCAGGTTGGTGGCAATGCACGAAGCTTCGGAAACCTTCCAGGTGCAACTAACCATAGGCAAAACTGCTCTACAAATTGTAGCATGCTACAGGCCACCCTCTCAAACTCAGGAACCCCACACAGCCTTCCTGAAGACACTGGAGGGTATAAATGTATCTCCAAACACCATCATATCAGGTGACTTCAACTACCTGAATATAGACTGGGAACATTACTCAAGCCCTAACTTTCTAGCCCAACGGTTCCTGGAGTTCATAAATTCAAATGCTATGGAACAGCTAGTCACTGTTCCCACAAGAGGAGAAAATATACTAGATCTCATTATCACAAACATGGGGACAAAATGCTCCACACCGGAAGTATATCCCTCATTGGTGAGATATGATCATAAACTAATCTCACTGGAAATCCACATCCCGCCCCCCCCCCAAACAAAAAAGACCACAGTGAAGAACTTCTCTAAAGCAAACTTCACACTACTCAAGACTGGTGTGGTATCCTTCAAGGCCCCTGAGCCAGTGGAAACCACAACCCAAGCTGTGGAAGCCCTTACAAATGCCTTCTATGAACACCTCCAGGACTGAATGGATCAGGCAATCCCAAATAAAACCAAGACTCTTTCCACAAAGGGCAAATGTCCAGTCTGGTGGACCCCAGCCATTAACAAACTTTACAATAAGAGGAGAAAGCTATTACATGATAGAACAAAATCCATAAAAGGGAAGTTACCCCTGATCATTATTAGTAAAAAAATATGAGCACTCATAAAATCAACTAAGGCCAATTTTGAGAGAAAAATTGCCATGGATTCAAAGGACAATCATAAGGACTTTTTCAGCTATGTTAGGAACCTGGGTGGAAACTCCCAGATGCTCAGAATTAGTCCAAAATGATACAAAAATCACTGAACCCACAGACATTGCCAACATACTGGCAGACAGGTTCAGTGCAAACTTCACCCCCCTCTCCCCCCCTAAAGGAGAGATAACTATCCCAGCAGAGTATAGCCTCCCAGACATCTCAAATGCGCAGGTGAAAGCTGCTCTCTCTAAAGCTAAAAACACAGCATCAATGGGACTGGATGGTGTCCCCGGCTGTGTGCTACACGAGCTAAATGAGGAATTAAACCCGCACATAAGGCAGCTGTTTAATCTCAGCCTTACCACAGGTTACATGCCCAAGGAGTGGCGTATGGCAACTGTGGTCCCACTCCACAAAGGCGGTGCCTCTACGGACCCTGGTAATTACCGCCCCATAAGCTTAACAAGTCTAGTCTGCAAAGCTATGGAGAGGATCATAATGGAGCTCATAAGCAAAGATATAGGGGACTTGCAGACATTGGACCTGACCCAGTTTGGCTTCATCAAGGGCAGATCATGCCTTTTGAACTTGGTCGACTTCTTCGAAACAGTCACCAAGGCCATTGATGAGGGAAAGGCAGTCCATACAGCCTACCTTGACCTTGCAAAGGCCTTCGACACAATACCCCACTCGGGTATTGTAGAAAAACTTACCAGCTTAAATGTAAACCCATATGTCACAAGATGGGTTGCAAACTGGCTTAAGGACAGAACCCACAGGGTTAGAGTTGCTGGCGCTATGTCAGACTCCAAGCCGGTCACAAGTGGTGTCCGACAGGGCTCGGTCCTTGGCCCCCTATTGTTCGGCATCTACTTTTCAGAAGTACAGGCCAACATGGGAGGACTTTGGCTGACAAAGTTTGCAGACGACTGGGCAGATAGCCTAGTATAAACCTATGAACCTATGAACCTATAGGGTAGTTGAGGAAGCAGATGCAAAAAATAGAACAAACAAAACAGGACACAGGGATGGTGAGGAGCACAAAAGGTTGGGGTGGCACCATGACTGGAGTTAGGGAGGGGACAACAGATGACCATGCCTGTCAAACATGGTGACAGTGAGAATCTAGTCTTCACCTGCAGGACTGTCATCACTGTCCCCTTACTCCTCTGGCTGTTAGAATGCTTGACATCTTCTCCTATTGATCATACGTGAGAGCAGCCTCTCTATCTGGTGTAGGCATGCACCAATGGTGTTGTGCACAATCCTTGCATCTCCTGGTGGTTGATAAAATCCCCACCTCCACCGCTACTCCTGGATGGTACCAGCTGCTGAGGTAGTGCTACTTGATGTGGAGGGCCCAGGTAGTGCAGGGACAGCAGAGGAAATACTGCCAGTTTGGATCCCAGATGTGCTGGGCATCAGTGCAGGAGCCGGTGGAGTGGGGGAAGCCTTCATCACAGGGATTGGCCTACCTCCCTATGCTGTAAATCATTTTGTGATTTGTCAGAGACAGATGACATGGAAACATTTTGATGACACATATAAAAAAGAGAAAGATAAGAGATGTGGCGAGAGGAAAAAAAAAGAGATAAAATTAGTGCCATCATATGTGACATGCATTGCATTATCACAATAATAAAGCATTTTATCTCAACTTTTCCATTTAAGTATATATCTTAACAACTACAGACTATAATTAAGGATTGCTCAAAGTAATTTTTCTCAATGTGCATATATTGCACATATGCTTGGTCCAGTTATACAGATTAAGGTAATAGGAGGGCATTTATGCCACTTGTGTTGAAATTAAATTACGTAATATTTTTTAAGGATTTTACTGTATATTTGTTACTTGTGGTATTTGAATCCACAACTTCTAATTATAGTATTAGACTTAACTCCTACAGTTGGCTTGTGCAACAGACTGAAGCATGCATGCTTGCTTTTACAGTTAGGATATGCCTTATTACTTTGCTACAACTGTATAGAAAATAAATAATTTCGCTAAAATAATAGTTCTGTTGTGCTGCATACACGCTGCTTGCTTCCCTTAGCCTCTCTAGACAATCAGTATGGGCATCTCTATTCATCATAATCTCTAGGTTGGCTGTGGAATAAACAGAAGAAAACAAGAGAAGATCATTATGCATACCAGTCTTGCCTATATGTAGTTTTCTATGTACTATAAATTCTCTTTATCAGTATACTTACACAGCAGAGGGATGTCAGGAATCTTGATCTCATCCAGACACTTGTTGAGTGCATCCCTCTTGCACCTTTTCAGGTTATTAAAGTGATGCCTACACTGCTCTCCAGTGAGATGAATGCCAGTCGCACTGGAGACAGTCTTGGCCAGGCTATTACAAGCCCCAGAATTGTACTGGGAGCCAGTATAGTCCCCCTGAAAGATTCTTTGGCTGTGACACTTTAAAAGGAGTCCAGTGAAGTGTCTGGACTGCTCAGCACTCTACCACTGCACCCCAAATTGGGAATCTTCCCCTATATAACCAGGCATGTCTGACCAGGGAAAAGAGCAATAGTTAAGAATGATTTTCTGCCAATGTTTGTAATCACATTTACTGGTAGTGTGAAAACCCAAACAACAATGCCAACCATGTTTGCAAGACATTAAGCAGAGAGCAGCAGTGCCACACAGAAAGAAAAGCAGATTTTGAAACCTGAAGGTTAATCTGACACTTAGAATTAGTGTGAGGGTTGTTTACTGCTGGAACTGTTAGGTGATTTAACTTTACATACATGTACTGGTTCATAAGCATTGTGACCTGGCACATTTTTGTGTGGCTTTCCACACCAATAGAATTAATTTTTTACAATATGGGATTCATACCTATGCATAAGAGACAAAACATTTTGTTCCACAATGGTGATTTTTCATCCTTGCCACATAAGTGTTTCTCAGACATACTTATTATCTACATCTAAATACACATGACAGACTGATGGTTTAACCATGTATGTGTGGGACTTGACAAGCTCTGGGTTTAAACATAGATTCATAGGTTCATAGGTAGGTACTAGGCTATCGGCCCAAGAGCCTAATTAAACCTAGCCGACAATGTTCCCTGGCTTATGCCACCCAAGAAAGTTAATTTCCTGTGTCCCTGTCAAGCAGAACCACAGAAGTGATCCCCAGGGTGTATTTCCTATTTCCCATCTACTCACCAAGATTTTTCTTGAAGAGTGATAATGAGGAACTTTGCTTGACATAGATGGGTAGCTTGTTACAGAGTATAGGAAGTCTCTCGGACAAGAATATATCCCTCCAGCATGCCCTGTTTATTGTGGTGACAAGGTTTAGGTCCCTAGAGCATGTAGCTCAGAGCGATTGGTATTTCTTAAGGTGTAGCATGTCCAACAGCTCTGTGTTTAACATAGCTTTATCTCTACTGGAGGTAAGGGAGTGTGAATTGCTGTTGTGTGTTCCTTCTCCCTACCAGTAATAATTCACAGTTGAAAATCCATGAGATCTCCTTGGAGTAGGTGATATGCTACAGAGTAAAGCTGGAGTTTTTT